>NC_133896.1:23056144-23365958 GCF_964199755.1 Larus michahellis | reverse complement strand
CTTTGAAAAAAGGCTATTTCTTTTATACTAAAAGTTATGCATCATAAATGTTAAAGATATCCTTTAATTTGTAGTTCTTAAAGAATTTGCAGTTGGGGGAAAATTACTGTAAAATAACAAGATCATTTGAACAGGATTCCTTCCTTGCCTTTAAAGGTTTGCTGCAGATATTTCATATCTTTGCTTTTGACTAGATTAATTGTTTCTTATCTATTATTTATAAAGTCTGAGTTAGTTGATCACTATTGCAAAGATGAGGCTAAAAGGTTGTCATTCGACAATTTACTTTATTAGCTCTGTCTCAAATGTAGCCTGATTCAAACCAGAAAATATGAACTCAGAGCCCTTTTACTTTCCTTATCTGGAGACAACTTTCTTGTGAAGCTTGAAATACTAATTTGAAATTAGTAGTGACCTTTCTTTCAAGTTTCGCCTCTGTTGCTCATAACTGTGTCATTACTCAAAACCTTTCAACACCTGGAAATGCACATTCTTTATATTTCTAGAACGATCCCCGTTCTGATGGTATTTTGGTTTATTCACTTGCCTAAAATAATTTTTGTCAGTTCAAACTGTGTACTCTCAACAGTTTTGTATCTGAACAAAACCAATTAGGTCTTGCACTGTGTATATTTCACAAAAAATAAGTAAAATATCTATTTAATGTTGGCAACCCAATGCAGCAGGTCTCTGACTACCAGGGCATTCACACTAATTGTGATCATACGGGGAGGGGGGCATGTCTGAGTCCCTCTGTAGTTTTATTGACCCTTCTTGCCTCTGGAATGAAATCTTTCATCTAGTTCACACTAGAAAATTATGAAACTCCAAGGCAATACTCTGTGTATTTGCATTTAACTACAGAGAGAGAAAAAAAGGACTGTCTCATTAACTACTCTACCAACACCTGGGAATACATATTCCATTTTAGAAGAAAGGAAAATACTGAGCATGACCGATCATTTGATTTTATAAGAGATTTCTTTTTTCTTTTGCATAACCATCATAATTCAGAAGGCTTTATCCTGCCACCCAGTTTTGCTTAAATGTTCTAGAACCAATCTTGGTTTAACTGTCTTTGCTGTAGTTCTTCACAGATCCATTCCCCTTCCATTGAAATCCTATTAAAATTATTTGACTAAATTTTGTCATTGAAATTAATTATACTCATTAGATAGATATTTCATTCAAAGACAAAACTTTTTCAAAAGTATTTATGCTAGATTTACTACAAAACAGTTTCACTGGATGTCCACTAGTTCTTTTATTATAAGCTTAAACCAAGGAGAAGAGTTTTCTGGTCTCAGCTGAACCCACCGTGGTTTTTAACTATTTCTATGATCTAACTCTTTACTGTTCTCTCTAAATTAAACAATCTAAATCCCTTTAATCTGCCTTCATTTAGAAGCATGGCCTAACCTTTCACGATCCTATTCATCCTTCTTTGGCCATCTTGAGTTCAATACGACCTATTTTGAAATAATTCTGCTTAGCTTTTGCTTACTGTAAGGTGTAAGTGCAATTTTTATTCAGTTCAGTGTTGAGTGAACTTGTTCTGTTTCTGACAGAACTATTCAAGAACTGGCTGGTGTGCTAGCCAACAGCCTCGTCATTTGCTCCTTGACTTGCTGCCTTCAAGCTCTGTATTTTTAAAATGCTCAAGTTCTACCAGAAACCCCCACTGGCAGCAGGGAGCACATTTGGGTGTATATCAGGCACAAGCTGATGTCGATCAGTGTAGGCTGCATCTAGAGAAACAACATATTCCACACAAATAATGTACTGAAAATATGTGTCAATTAATTTGCTTAAGAAATATGACATTCACTAAAACGTAAATAAGTAACTTAGAAAATACTGTTTGCTGGCCACTATACTATCAAGCATTTCAAGTTTACCAGCCACTTTTAGCTAACTCTGTATCAAACTCATTAAGCTACTTACTGTGTCCCACAGATTCTTGCCTTGGCGAGTGCCAAGTAAACCCACATGTTCCAAATTTTTCCCACCGTACCTAAGCTCTATTCTGCTGCAAGGCTTAGAGTGACAGCTCTGTCCCAGTGTTAGGTATCAGACTGCAGCTCATGTATCGAGCCCCAGTGCCACTGGTTCCCCAAGCTGACGCTGGGGAATCTGTACTAGCCCAACATCTGGTGCAACCTGCTTCCTTCCCAGCCCTGGTTCAGGCCCCAGCCAAGTGTCACAACCCCCTGCAACACAGCACTGCATCATCTCACTGCTCTTGCCCGCTCCCTCCTTCTGTTTGGGACAGGAGGTCGAGTAATAAAGACCCAAGAGCTTTCCTTCTACCTTGCTGCTCCTGGAATGACTCTGTTTACCTTCATGAATGGGTGTGTAGATCGTAACTCACATACTGTACTGTTATTTGGTTGCCTGCTAAATTTTGCTCTTGTACTCCTTTTAAAAACCCTCTCCTTCCATGTTGAGAATCACTTCAAGGTCATCCACAAGGCTCTCGTGACAGCTCCTGTCGATCAGAACAGACCTAAGGCTGAAAGCCATAATTTCTCACAGGAGGTCAGAGGTTAGAGCTGGTTGAGAAAAACTACTCTGTATCCACATGTTAGAGAAGAAGAAAGCAAGCAGCTGTGTTATGTGCCTTGATTAAACTGCCTTTTTATTCATCACCAATTCTATAAGCCTCAGTTGAAGAAACATTACCAACAGGCAATTTTTAAAAACAAAAAGAAACAAAATCTGCCATCTTTTTGTGCATATATTCAAGTGCCTTCTCCAAGAAGAACATCTATTGAAATAATCTGAGCTAGAAATATGCTGCTCATTGACAAGGGCTTATTGATCTCTTTCCTCCTCCTTCTCCTCCACTAAGAGAAAGAAAGAATGATAAAGATCTGCTGTTGAGACAAAATGCACCATACTTAACATTGAGTACAATGCTTAAAAATAAAAAGTTTAGGATTAGCAGAGTTACTGTCAGCACAGTATTATTGAATGACTTTTTTTTTCAGCCCTACCTTTGACCCCTAAATTCTACAACAGATGGAAAGAAAGCAAAGGTAATATCAAATATGTACATCCTGGGAATGCAAAGCTGCACAAAATCCTGTGTGACTGTACAAGCATATCCACACAAGCAGATGCCGTGACTTGCTCACTTGAGGTCTGAGCTGGCTGGATATAAGCCAGCTCCAGTCCAAAACCTACAGAACCATGTTAACTGGTTTATTATTTTAGGATTAGCACTATGATAACACATGCTGATGGCTTGCACCCAGCTGTCTGAGAGCACAGATGGAATAGGAGCACAACTGTCCAAACCTGTACATGTAAACATGGTTTGCATGTCACTGCAGATCTCCACTTGAGGAGCTAGGACAGGAACTCCATGGGATATACACAATGATTCTGATTCTCCCTTCACTAACATTCATATAGGAAGTAATGTCACAAAAGATAACAAATTGCACCCATGATCATAGATATTAAGTGCAATGAGAACCTGGCTTAGCAGCATCTTCAAAGTATAACCATTATCCCCACTGTTCTAGTGTTCAGTTGTTTCCTTTTACAGCTTCTGGTGTTTTTTCCTTCCATTCTAGTATGGCCAGGATGGATTCTGATGACACAATATGTGGCCAAATCCTATACTTCATGCCTGGACAGTTGATATCTGGCAGCATATTAAAGCAGCACTTCATGGTTCCAACTTTCCTGAATATAAATTATATCACTAGAAAGCAACTATATTACGTATTTCTTGTCAAGTCACATTGATATCACAGAATCATAGAATGGTTTGAGTTGGAAGGGACCTTAAAGACCATCTAGTTCCCACCCCCCTGCCATGGGCAGGGACACCTCCCACTAGACCAGGCTGCTCAAAGACCCATCCAGCCTGGCCTCGAACACTTCCAGGGATGGGGCATCCACAGCTCCTCTGGGCAACCTGTTCCAGTGTCTCTCCACCCTCACAGTAAGAATTTCTTCTATCTAATCTGAATCTACCCTCTTTCAGTTTAACACTGTCACCCCTCATCCTATCGCTATACTCCCTGAAGAAGTGTTCCTCCCCATCTTTCCTGTGGGCCCCATTAAGTACTAGAAGGTTCTGGAAGGTCTCCCTGGTGCTTCCTCTTCTCCAGGCTGAACAGGAGGCCACAACATGTTCCCCATGTTGCGGCCCTATCCAACAGGGTACTGAGAATGTTCTGGATGAAAACAGCATCCTGAGCTCTTGCTGGTAACTGGGGAGTGGGTTGCAGTTAGTCATCATATTCTAGGAAAAAATCAGCATCTTGGGACATCAAGTAACTAGTCAATTGTTCTCCCTAACTGACTGTTTACTTCCATAGACATCTGATCAATAAAGCCCACACAAGTAACAGAATGAATAAGATTGGATGCTTTTGATAATGTTGTGTCTAGCTGGGTGAAACTACAAGACAACTGGTGGAGTTTTAAAATCATAATATTTTCACCTCTGGGATGTTTTCCACATGACTTAGGTTTTGTGAATGACTGCACATATGTAATTCTATCACATTGAAAAAATCAAATACATTCTCTTTATTCTTAGCTGTGCATCATATCAGTTAAAACATGCCTCTTCTCAGGACTTCTTGTAGATTCTTCCATGAATTTCCTAATTCCTATTAAATTTTATACATCAGAAAGAAAAAGAAAAAACATCTATTTGATTATCTGATGCATCTTATTCCCACTGTGTGTTCTTTATAACATACCTCCTATTGTTTTACCTCCTCTAACTATAATGGCAGGATCTAATCTGCATTCTGGTGTCTCAAGTGGAATTTATTTTTAAACCTAAACCAGGATGAATGGAGAAAACATTTATTCCCTTCTTACCTCTGCAGGCACTTCAACCCTGACATTGTTAGTGCTCCCTGAAGCCCCGCTTCTGCTTATGCCTAGGGCTGTCTCATCCTCATCAGGCTTAAACAGCTCAGCATCTATGTCAAACAAAAACCCTATTAAAATCAAACTTGAGTTCTTATTCCCATTAAAGTCCCTCAAGGAGTTTGAACCAGAAGTCTAACAGAACAGGGCTTTCTACAAAATACGGTTACAGCTGTCACTTGCAAAGGTGACATGGGTCAGTGAATAGCCTACCACTTTTCTATAAAATAGGCAACAAGTGACACACTGATATTCCATGGCTCCTTCAACCTTCATCTCCCATCAGGCGGACTAAGGCCAGCCTTCCAACCACCAGCCTGTGAAGTGGAGAGTGCCCATTCCCGCTAACACGTTAAGAGCAAGAATTCTACTCCGGTCTTGCTGAAAAGACTAAAAATTTCAGTGGTAAGAACAAAAAGAAATGAGACCCAACAGAAGTTTTCAAAAACTGCTGCTTTACCACTTGTCAAGAAAAACAAAAACTTCAGCAGTGAAGTGAGACACTTTTTTTTTTTTTTTGAAGCTGCAGAAAGAAGCCAGACATACTTTTCTTTTGCTAGGTGTATAACGACCCCAGTTTAAGAGATTATAAAAGAGCTCTGGAAGTGATGATCCACTTGTTACAACAGAGCTCTGCTTGTATTCAGTGAAGGAGGGTTTAGTAAAGGAGTGCTGGAAGTGTGTGCTTTATTTAGACAGCCTACCTGATCAGAACATTTTTTTTTTCGTGTCTGATCACTCTCCTCTTTCAGCAGCCAGTGTCAGATGTTTTCTAAAATGGAAAGGTTTATATTACTTTTTTCATTCAGTTCCTCTTCTGAGCTGAAATTCATTGCTTTTAAAGAAAATCTAGAATTTATTACAAACACCTGGCATTATCTCCTGCACAGTATACCTTACAGCACCTAGAAGTTCCTAATCCAAACCCATACCTTTACATTAAACTGCTGAATTCTATTTTCTTTTGTTTCCTGCTTAGTTTCTGAATTCCCAGGTGTCAAGATCATCTTTTTGTTCAACAGCTACCGCATCACTTGTGCTCTAAAGCATTCAGCTAGAAAAATCTCCAGACTTGGCTGACAGTATTCAGCAGTGGAACTATCTTAAATCATTTGCTGAACTTTTTTTATTGTTTTTATTGTTCAGCACCAGTTTTAACTATTGAATATTGTAATATCTTTTGTTCTACAAAGGATATCTCCTCCTCCTGAGAAGAGACACACAGACTAGTTCAAATCACCTTCTCTTCAGTAAGCTCATTGTGTCTCCCATCATGAGATGTATTTTCCAGCTCTCAAACTTTTTCTTTCTCTGAACCATTTCTTTTAACGGCTAGACTAAAAACCGAATACGCTTTCAGTATTACTCTCACTAACACATAGAGGTAATATGGGAGGTGCTTCTAACTCTCTTGAGGGACAAGACACCTTGCAGAGGGATCTAGATAGATTGGAATATTGTGCTATGATTAATGGGATGAAATTCAACAAGTCAAAATGCCGGATTCTGCACCTAGGATGGAATAATGCCGGCACAAGTATAAATTGGGAGAGGACTGGCTGGAGAGCAGCCCTGCAGAAAGGGATCTGTGGGTCAACAGCAGGCTCAATATGAGGCAGCAGCATGCCCTGGTAGCCAGAGGGCAAACCGCAGCCTGAGGTGCATTGAATACAGCATAACCAGCTGGTCAAAAGAGGTGATTATCCTGCTGTATTCAGCTCTGGTGTGGCCTCACATCGGATACTGTGTGCAGTTCTGGGCCCCACAATTTAAGGAAGGTCCTTGAATGAGTCCAGAGGATGGCAATATAGCTGGTGAAAGGGCTGGAAGGCATGTCCTATGCGGAGCAGCTGAGGACTTTGGGTTTCTCTAGTTTGGAGAAAAGGAGGCTGAGGGCTGAGCTCATTGCTCTCTATAGCTTCCTGAGGAGGAAAAGAGGAGAGGGAGATTCTTCTCCCTGGTACCCAGTGATAGAATGCATGAGAAAGGTTTGCAGCTGCACTAGGGCTGGTTTAGACTGGACATTAGGAAGCATTTCTTTACCAACCAGGTAGTCAAACACTGGACCAGGCTTCCTAGAGAGGTGGTCAATGCCCCAAGTCTGTCAGCATTTAAGAGGCATTTGAACACTGCCCTAAACAACATGCTTTGACTTTTGGTCAGCCCTGACTTGGTCAGGCAGTTGGACTAGATGACCGTTGGAGGTCCCTTCACACTGAAATATTCTATTCTATTCTATTCTATTCTATTCTATTCTATTCTATTCTATTCTATTCTATTCTATTCTATTCTCTCTTTGCTGTTCTAATTAATACTTCATTTATATACTTAACAATGTTTTTAGCCCACCAAGCCAAAGCACCTTATTGAACACTTTTCATGTATTGCCCTGCATTTAAATGTCTTCAAATTCATGTGGCTTGAGTGCATCCATCTTTTCTTTGTGACCAATACTGTTTATGGGTATGACTTTTCCTGGACATTGTAGCATTAATTTTGTTTTACCACTTCATTATCCTTTCCATTGCCTATAAAACTGAACAGCTTCCTAACCAACAAGCCGTGTTGCTCCAGTCTCAAACCTTTACTTTTGTACAGGAGAAATACATCTCTTCTCTGTTTCTGGCCATATGATGCGTGTGGCCATTTTAAGCAGTTTTCACCAGATTATTCACTGAATGAGTTAAACAGATTATAGTCCTTCCAGTTATACACTGTAGATCTTCCATGTCTGAGTTTACAAAACAGTGAAAGGCTTATATCACGGAGGCTAGACTGTCCATACTGAATCACCTTCCAGAAGACACCAAATCTTTCCCAGGTTTCATAGGCCACCTGACCAGATTAGCCTTTCACCTCGGCTAAGTAAGGTGATGAAGGTTAGACCACAGGATTCTCTTTTCCTTATCCTACTTTAATGTGCAGTCTTTTTAATATGACAAAACATCTGTAGAGGAATATCACAGTTCTGTGGCATAGTCTTCAGTCTTGTTTCTGCAGAGTTAGCTAAGAAAGCAGTTAGGATTTATCTGCAAGAGGCTCATATTGAGACGCAGAAGACAAGAAGCATATAAACAACTAGAACACTAAATTACCTCACATCTTAATGTCTCACCAAACCCTTACCCGTTTTTGTACAATTTATAAACCAGACAGATTTTATCAGTACTTTGTCTGACTTGAAAAACTTTTCGAATTCATCATGTTGGAATTAAAACTCAAAATTCAAATCCTGTTTAGTATTTTTGAAGAATGGTCTTGCAATATCTACGTACTCACAATATTTACAAATGCCTGTACTGTGTGTATGTGCTTATATGCACAAACACACACAGAGAAAAAAACAATCTGTGGAATTTCACAATAAAGCTTAAGCAATCACAGATGAGGGTCTGAGGTCATGTCCTATAAATCTTTTGTGTCCGGATTATTAACCTGATCAAAATAATGTCAGCACTGCAGAAAACAGCTTTGAACATTTCATCAAGTGAAAACTGTTAAATTAGATTTAGGAAAGGAGATCACACAATCGTGTTGCCTGACAAGTTCTCCCCATTCCAGATTCCTGTTTTAAATCGTTAATACTGTTAACTCATTCTGCAGAACCACAAGTGTTGCTTAAGTGCTGGTCAAGAGCCACAAGTATGCATTTACAGGAGACGATTGTACTTGTATAGGTCCTACAAACATGCCTGATTATTTGGAGGAGGATTGAAAGAGAGGTTGAAACTTCCAAAAACAATTGCTCAACTGCTTCCTAGCCTTGCTCATCACAGCGATTCTGACTGGGGGTGTATAGCATCTTACAGTTCTTCCTGAAGCTGAGAAGACATCAGCGGGAGTTGATGACGCTGAGTGATCCACCAGCACCTTAACTAATTGTAGATTGCATTGCAGATCTCTAAAGTCTGGTCTAGTTACATCAAGCACTATGAAAGCACTGTAAATGAAAGTAAATAAAAGACATCATAAATAATATTCATCCTTTGATATTATACAGACTGATATATACAGATTATATAAAAAGCTCATCTTGCAAATTACAAAACATAAAAACATAATAAAACAGGCGTGTTTCCACTTGTCGTGTACCTGAAAACGTTTTTTAATATAGTAACAGTCCATTTTGGTACAATACACATTGCATTTTTACATTTCACTTGTGCACCTTGTCACAATTTATCACGTCTTGATGCTTTTGTTGCTGTTTTTAAATCAATTTAAATATTTCTTCCTTGCATTAATAGCATTTCATGTTGTAAAATCTGTAAAGACATTTCAGTTTTCATCACCTTTTATACCCCTTCCTCAATCCTCATATATGGAAAGATTTATTGGGCTGGAGAAATATTGTTCTGTTAAAGATATTTAGCAGATATCACTCCTTTGGTCTGAAGTTCAGACTGCTATTTAGTCCAAATAATTTCTATTCTAAACATTTTGCCTCGAGACTTTAAAGAAAACAAGTTTATATGCTGCCAATGTCCATTTACTATCTTTACTTTAGGCACTCAAAAGAAAAATCAATTTCAACCTTAATTCCATCTAAAGAAAAGAGGATCAAACAAACATTCAAGGGTACACTTATACATAGAGAATTTAAGTATTCATAAGATGCATACAGAGAGAGAAAGAGAGAGAGAACAATTTGTTTCTCAGAGGTTCATTCCTTTCTCAGAACACATTTTTCCTCTTTGACATCCAGCTTTTTTTGCAGGGCTTTTCCATAATACTGATGTTCATAAATTGACAATCTTACCTGGCATGTGGCGTGGGGGGAAAGAGGGAAAGGAAAGAGGTTTCTAAATAAGACAAATATGCTGTATAACAATAACTCCACATGGCTGTTTCTCAAACAAGTATGCCATCTAGTCTCCACGCACACAAAGTCTTTTTCTTGATTCCTGTCTGTATCATTAAGGTCCTGGTAACACTGTTACGAACCCCTCACCTCCAACACATTAGGCTATTATAGGTATACTAACACCACTTCCATCCATCCAGAAATGCTTGTTGAAGAATCAGTGAACAATATTCCAGGTTCATCCCATGTGAAAAGGCAAGGGCAACTGTAGATGAGGTGGCTAGCTCCATCTTTTCTACCACTTAGAGCAGGATCAGACTCTCTTACATCATCTTAGTCTGAAATATAGAGATTTTAGGCACTTAAGAGCCTGAAGAACAAACCAAGAAGACTAGTTGTCCTGAACTTACACATGAAGCCCTGTAAGTGTATAGACACACTCTAGAGTGTTCAAAACTACAATTATATGTCTGTGCATGCTCAGCAGTGGGACATTACTGCCTTAGGTCTGCTTAAGGATCCCCTGGTCACTTTAAAGCAGCAGTAAATACACCTTCGAACTTGCTGTGGGTGGTATGCTCTGAACTGATCATTACAGCATCAAGTAACATAACACAGTATTTCTTCCATGTAACAGCTGGGCGGCTAACATACAGGTTGGTACTCTCAGAAGGCAGGAGATCTAGAAAGCTGGCCTTGTAGTCATCAAGATCCTCCTTGATTCCTAGACATCCTAGCTAATCTTTGATTCTATAGTTCATTCTTTACCTTTCTTACTTTTTGTATTCTTATATGATGTTGATGGATTTCTATTAGAAAAAGAGACAATTTCTGCTCTTTAGAGGTTGGGTGGTTTTTTGCCATCTTCTTTAAGAACAGAAATTAAGAAAGAAAACATTATGAAGAAATTGAAATTTAAATGCTTCACAGAGAATGTAGTCACCCAAACATGGACATCCAGAGCTGTTTTAGGTCCTAGAAGTGCCTAGTCTCCTGTGGGCCCAGAAAACCCTGAGATGCTGACTCTGCCCTGCAGGTATGGCATGGGAGCAACAAGAGACCCATGCCTCTTGGGAGCTGCAGCTGGAGGCAAAATGATCTCCCCAAAAGTACTTACACATCACTAAGTGCCTTTCCTTCAGCCGCTGAATGAATAATGCCCTTTTTTTCATAATATGAAACCATTGCACAAAAAATAAAATGGTGATGTAACAAATAAAAATACCGTGTATCAATGTAATTTCTGTTAAGGTAATAATACCATATGCATATTATCAAAATAAAAATGTTGTTATACCAACAATTTTTTCAGTATCTATAAAGCTATATTGTCTGGGGAGTTGGGGGCGGATGGAATGACAACAACTGCTACCATTGCAAATAAAACATATTCCCATTTCTTAAGTTGCATGAATCAAAAATGATATTCAATCTTTACTCTTCCTTCCCAAGGTAATAGTTTCAGGTTCTTCACCACGGCAGTTGCTATCCATGGCCCTTTCCTGATTTTTTTAGCATCTTTCTAGTTCTGAAGTGCCCGGCACTGTAGCATTTTTTCTAGTTATAGTGTTAGCAGCTTTCAGAAAGGGGCATTATCACCTTCTGTTCTAGCTGTGATGCCTCTAAATATGCTGCAGTTCTAAACTGCTTTGACTTTTTGCTGCCATATTTCACAACAAACGTATATCTAATTGTCTATTATTGCCCATAGGTCTGTTTTTCAACATTATTGATTTCCATCAATCTTCTTCCTGTTGAAGGTGTTTGGGATTATTTTTCCCCAGATATAATCAATCTTCCTTCCTGCCCATTCTTTAAATCTTCTTTAGGAACCTGCCAGTATAGTTCTGTGAAACACTATCTCAGTGGTTTTATATGAAAAAGCCCACATTATAAAGACATAATTACTGTTTTTTTTCATTTTTTCCTGGAAAAATAAAGATGATTTGCTCTAGTAAGGAACAGAAGATCATCATTCAAAGGGGTAGAGCAGGGTTTCAAAGCCACTTGCAGCCAATGACACCTTTTTGAATTCAACAAAAACAGTGGGATTGCTCCAGTAATCTACCCACCAAGACGAGCTCCGGCTGAGTGAAAGGAGGAGTTCAGCCCACGCTGAGCACGCACTATGACATTGTGCTTCTCACCATGTCAGGCACAGCACTAAGTTAGCAAGAAGTCAAGAAAGCTGCACCAGAGACCCACAAATTTCTGAAGTAACAGCAGGGAATTAGGGGAACAACTGCCGAGGACTAACAGTCCCTTCATCTCTGGCACCCTCCTACTTAGAAATTCAGAAGTTATACAGAATTGTATTTAACATCAGTAAATACAGAACACTTTAGCCTTTACATACTCATTTCTATGAAGACCAAATGCAATTGCAATGTATAATCAGATTCACTTTTTTACTGTTGCAAAACAGTTTTTGAGCATTATTTTTGGGCTATGAAAACCTCATATTTTTGAGGCATACTTTGTGATAAAATAAGAAAAAAGCCCCACAATCAACATAGTCGAAGAAACAGATTTTCCATGGGTTTTTTTAGAGCCATTTCTTGATGTGGTGATAGTATTAACCAATATAACACCCTAACAAATCTCTATAGTACAACAATTTTGTTTTATTTCAAATCTTGCTTTTGTAACTTCTCTGCTAATGCGATTTGAACAAACAGGATAACTCTTTCCCCTTTATTTACTTGCAATTTCTTTACTGAGCTTCATGAGAAGAAATCATTTTTTCATAATAAAGGTTTAAATTTTTCTATAAAAACTGTAACTCATATGTCAAATTTTGTCTTAGAATGCAGCACAAAATCTATCTGAACTAGAGTTTCTCTACAGATTTTCACTGCAAGGACCATGTTGTGATTCAGGTCATCTTGAAGTTTTAGTAATAAGTGCAGAATATGCCACCATCTTCACCAGTCAAGTTCTAGTCAAAATAAGACAGTGAAAGTCTGTATCTTCTGAAAAAAGGGCATTGAATATTTTTTTAATAACAGTGTCTCCACTCTAGCAAGACGTTCAAACTCGGCTGTTCATTTTGAAAAGCCCCCTCTACGAAGAAATGTTTCAGCCAACTTTTTAATATAGTTTTTCCTTCTCCACAAGACAAGATAGTATCTCTGAAAAAATCCATCAGACTTTCTCCCTCTTCCCTTTGGAGGACAGTCTCATTATTATACACTTTTGTTACAACCCCCGTGAAATAATCTGTTGATTATCAATGCCAATCTGCTCAGTAGAAAGGATTATCTAGCTATATTAACTAAAGTGAAACAACCGATATGCACAGAGTGGCTTATATCCTTCTACATCCATGATCATCATCTACTTTTCTGCAGTCCAGCTATCATTTATAATAATTCACAGCCTGTTTCTGTTCATTATGAAGTCTTGGGGCAGGGACTACCTCTGTTTTTCAATACAGTGAGTAACATGTGAGGATCCCAAATTTGATTGAAACCTTTGGGCGTTATTAAGAGTAAAAGAGAACTAGAACTATCTCATGGCATTATGATACAAAAAGGCAAGATTGCAGTCTTATGAAGCAACACAAGAAAACAAGCAGTTTGATTGACTCATGAAGGTTTTAAGAACCTTCTTAAAGATCTTCTTAGCACGAAGATCTTTCTTGGTTTTGGATGATTTGGAAGTGGCTCAGAACAGACCGGGAGAACAAAACTGGTATGTTGCAATGCACTTCCCTTACCAGATGACATTATCCCTATCTTCTCTCTCTTCTTTATAAGCAGTACACTTCATACCCAGATTAACTTTGTTATCATGAAATGTGAGATCCCTGAGCACACTTGCAAACTGAAGCCATAAACACTTCAACCAAGTGTGTGTCCTAAATACCCTCCAACAGAACTCAGAAAAGCAGCAATAGCATTTGCTCCTTGTCTTAATGTGTATTTTATTCATTTTTAAGATTTATTCTACCTCACAGTCTGTGCTCCCCATTTTTTTTTGTGTTATGTATGCTACAGATTCTCCCACCTATGCTCTCTAGTACAGAAGCAGAAGGAGCACAACAGCACGACTGTTTCTCACTTCAAGATGACAACTGCACCAGGCAAACATAAGAATGCAAACCAAGCCATCATGACACTCAAACCACAGGAGTTACAGCACTGTGAAAAAGTAGTCTTATAGTGAAAGTTCAGGCTTGGACTGTACACATCATTTGGTTATCTATGGAATTGGGACACAGACAAATTACAATCGGATACACTGGTACATTAATGTAAAGAATATTTGCCACTGCTCTGCAACAGCTACTCACATACATGCTCCAGAGACAAGTTACATCACATTCAGTGCATCAGCATGTGTCCAGGCTGTTACTGTAGAATTATAAATGATGTGCTAAATTTATGTCCCCTCATATGTTCACATACCTTTATCCAAACTGACATCTTCTACATGATGAAATTATTAAAATGGGGATGCTTGCTGGAGAGCTTGCAACTCTCCCAGAGGAATATCATCATTCAAGTCTTGAAAAGCACAATTAAGAAACTTGGACAGATCTGAAGGCAGAGCTGGGAGATTTTCAGCAATAACCTTAGGAAAGGTTAGCAGATGTTTTCAGTTTCCACCTACAGCCCAAGAATAATGTCCATCATTCTAGGAAAATGGCTACTGGGTCACATCAACATCTTGCAGCTTGGAATAGTTGATTATTGATGGAACAGAGTCACTGCTCTGCATCAGAAAAGCAGTCCTGTTATAACTAGTCTCTAAAAAAGAAACTCCAAAGAAAAAAAATAAATTAATGACTGACACATAAAGGACCTCTGGGAACTGATTTACAGACTTGCTTAGTTCTACCGCTCCCATAGACTTCACTTGAAATTTTAGGTCTTAAGAAGGACTGAAAATCAGCCCTACAAACCACACTCAAAGATGACAAACTGCTCTAAAAATTTGATGACTAGATTGGAAAAATGGTATGAAGGTAAAATTTCCCTTGTTAATAAAAGCGCAGCCTCTTCCTACACTACAAGAAAGGAAATTTATGTTATACGGTCTCAGAAGTTATTCCAGTAGGAAACTGGGACTGATGGGCTCTGCTGCTGGCTAAACAGGACAATTCCTCCTACGCAGGCAGACTCACAAACAGTTTAGCGTCAGCTTGCCACACTTTCCACTGTTCCTATTCTTTCTCCAAGGTGCTTCATTGATCTCTCTTGACATCTCCTGAAACTTGATCAGAACTACACACAACACTTCCTATGGGCCTTTACTAGACTTTTTGATTCCAGCATGACCAGATGTAGTCCCCAAACTTGAAACTAAAGATAAATAATTTATGACAGCTCATAATCTGGTAAAAAAAAAGAGGAAACATCAGCTTTTATACAGCTGAAATACACAAAGCATTATAGGTATGTGGTTTCACTTTGTTAAGAAGAGGAAACAAATCCATTGGCAAAACACACGCTTGGATCCAAGCCCGACTGCCCGTCTGCAATGATGGAGGCATAGGTAGCCTCCCAATCAATTTTGTCTGTCCCACAGGCAACCCTGCCAATAAGATGGCTATGTTGTTACTTTTAAAACTTCTTAACAGGGGCTCCTTAGCAAGATCTGTTTCTTCATGATTCATGCTTTCTAAATACATTTTAAAACCTCTACTTTAACATGCCTACCTTCTGCTCTTTCTAGACTCCATTAGAGGCCATATTGTGTTTTCCACTAAATGGTGACAGGTCTATCGCCTTGAGAATACATTGCTCAAGGTAGCGTTTACCTTGAATAAAAAGGAACCAATTTCTGCATCAGATGAGATCAGCAGAGCAAAAACCTTTAGTTTCATGAAACCATCAAAAACACAATGAAGGGCTCTGACAAACGTCCTGTAGTAAATCTTGCTGTCAAATTTGAATATTATCATATCCACTAGATCTGTGGTCTCCAAGCTTTTTTGATCATGCACCTCTATCAGTAAAAAGTTTTCAAGTACACAGCCCAATATATATTTATTTATAAACTGTATACATATACTACTGTATTATTAAAAATAGTATACTCCTGCTATTATTATTTATAATATTGTATTAATAATAATAATATTCTCATAAACATACCCAGAAACAAAAATTTTAAAAGGATGACATAAAGATGAGATAAATACTACTGTTAAATTTATTTTTTCATTTTATTAATACTACCAAAAAAATTTTCTTCCTGCACCCCAGTGGATTGTCTTGCACACCACCTGGGGTCTGCAAACCCTACTTTGTAGTCCACTGCACTAGACCACCCTGCTTCTCTGCCAGATAACCTGTGTTTGTACAATAGTTACACCAATACAGAGATAAAATACAAGTACAACACATATTTATCAGAAGTTTATCGATACGGCATGATTGTGCCCTAGAGGTGACCGAGACCCAGAAACGCAATCCTTTCTGCTACCCTTAATATAGGTACTCTGTTATATAGCAGCGGGGTTGGGCAGACAGATGTAGAAGGCAGGGGAGTGCATCCTTAGCAAATCAAAATCAGAGTCGCTACTGAACATCTGTTAGTGCCGAAAGGCACTCAGTTGATTGTTCCATGTAGACCTCATTGCCCTTATTTTCATTGTGCTGTGAAGCAGTTTGTGTGGAGCGAGACCGTACAGGGAGGAAAAAACAAACTGTCAAAATGTTCCACTAGCCCTAGGCCTGAATATTTTGTCTGTTCTCCAAAAAGTGCGTATAAATCAGGTAATCAGAAATGACAGCAGTATCACCTAAATTTCAGTCTCTAAAAGTTAGATAATAGAGTACAAGATAGCCATCCAGGCTGTGCTTACCGTCACTGGGGACAAACCTGCCCTACCAGAGTGCTGCTCATCTCATCCCATTGCAAATATTTAAGTCAAAAAATTTGGCTTCTGAAGCTGCCTTCATATTTCCATGCTGTCTATGAGGCACCTTATGATAACTAACGCTGTCATAAATACATGGTGTTTGAAGCCCTAAAGTAGGGCAGGTGAATAGCACCCTGAAAGCCTACCTGTTCCACTGCACGTGTCACAAACATGGATTTACACATGGAAATGCCTGAGATAAAGTTTACCTCACTATATATAACCAGCTTGATTTCTCACCCTACATTCTTCTGCTATGAACACCGATGAGACAACAAAGACTACTGCCATAACTGTGTTACTGTCATCCTGTTTTCATATGGTTTCTTATTATAGCTCTTATTTAATTTGTGGCTGTGGCATTTAGAATACCTTGTACACCAACAATATCAGCATCCAGACAGATGTCTTGTGCATTCACAATGAATCACAGCTTGCTGACCTTTAGACAATGAGAAATAGAGGAATAATTATTCATGTGATTATTTACATTTTGGTAACATCTACAAGGCCGTACCATTTTACCGTAAACTTTGGACACACTATTTGCCCTGTTAACCGTTGATTCAAAAAAAGATCAAAACAAAACCCATGGAGAACATATACAGCATACAAAAGAGTTACTGGCATAAGAACAGCCTTTGGTATGGCGGTCAGGAGGAAAGAGAAAAGTTAGGAGGAGAAAGTTAAAGAGTAGGAAAGGAGGACAATGAGGGAAGGGAAAGAGAGGGAGAAAGGAAGGGACAGGCAAGTGAGAATAACAAAATGAGCTGGTCCATGACAATAAATACTCAGGCTGCCAAATGAAAACAATGGTTTCCACTGATGCTCCAGTGCACCCAGAGCAGCCTGTTACAAGCAGCGAACTGAGCTCTTGGTGGGCTCAGGTGGTGGGTTTCTCTCTACCACACAAGGATTTTTACCTATGGGCAAGAAAAGTTCTGGCACTTACAGGCATCAGGCCTGCTTCGGGAAGATGGGCGACAGACCTTTCCTTTAATGCCCTCCTGGCACACAGCTAGGTCGTGGTCTACAACTCCTGCTACTCCCAAGTAATGTCTAAACTTTAGGATGACCATGGACACAGCATACACCATTGTAAGAAACTAGGTACCTTGTGACAAAATATGTCCCTTGGGGAACAGGCTTGTTCATTACGCATGTTATCTAAGGCGTGTTTTCCTGTGACTGCGAGGCAAAAAATGCCTCTAACTGACACAGACATTCCCAATGCTCACAGCAACATGTTTCTCATTTCACTTCTGCAGGTTTTTTTTTTTCCTTTTTTTTTTTTTTGGCAACCAAAAAGCTTTATAGTACTATTAACACAGTAAAAGTGAAACAAAATCTGTGCCATGAATGAAACACCCGAATATTAAAGAACACAAAACCATTTTGTCCTTCTTTGCTTTCTCAGCTTTTGATAGATCCATAACTCTGCTGCCAGTTCACTAACATTGTATTAATTGCAGTAGTCATGTACCTAAAAGGTCATGATGCTCAGTTATCTTAGACCTTTAACAATCAAAGTTCCCTCTTACGCTTTTACTTTTAATAAAAATCTATCTAAATAGATAGATCAGAAATATCATGGTATATTCTCGTGCAACAGGTAGCTCTTCTTTTATACATCACTTTTGATATACTCTATGAAGCTACACCATTAGGTGCTCTATTTAACAAGTAATTTGGCCAAATCTTGCTACAGCTCCTCTCCCATTGCTTCAGGAATTTTCTTTTCCATCCCAAGAGAATGTGTTATCTTTTCCTCCTAAGTCCTTGCTTTAGGTGTTGTGAATTATAAAATCATGGCAGGTCGCACCCCTGAAGTGTCTGCATTCTAGTAATGTAGAAATTAGTTCTCTCACAGGCAAATTTCTACTACTTTAAAAGCGTTTTAAAACTTTCTAGAAGGGAGGCAGCCCTACATATGTTCATGAAATGGATAATAAATTGCAATACTTCAGAAATATTTAAAGGTCTCTTTTTGAAGATAGGATAATCTTAAAACAGATCATCAATTGTTCTTGCTTCAGGGAATTTAAAAGCACTGTTCGTGTTAAATTTTCTTGTGTCACTTAACGCTTTTAGGATATACAGCCTGATGTAACCAAAGGCGCCCTGAATGGTAAAACATACACTTGAACTAGCCGGGTAACCTTATGCTTAGAGAGCCTCAAATTTGTCACTTCTTGAAACCATTCATAATCAATTCTTCATGTTCTTCAGTAATCCACATCTTTGTAGCTCCTTGTATCATACTACAATGAGTATTAAAAAACTGATATAACTAATCTCCTAGGTTTAGGGCTATATTTTTTTGTCATACCCAACCTTTATAACCTTTATTCATTGTCCAGCTGCCTGCCTAATAGCTCTCTTGTTTAAAATAGTCTTGGCCATAATAAAACCAAATAAAATTATATCACAAAAATATATCATGGGAATTGTGGGATTTGTATTCTCAAATTATTTTAGGAAAGCAAGCAAATAAAAAAAGACTACTGAATTTAACAGACGACAAAAGTTATTTTAGGCTTTCACGAAGACACTGTATTTAGGGAAGTCTTCAGTACATACTTCACCTCTGCAATTCCCAGGGCATTTCAGTCTGCATCTTCAAATAATCTGTGTTTGGAAACGCTATCTTCAAAAAACACTTACCCTACCAACAGGTGACACAGTGTAAGGACACACATATGGTCTGTTCTTCAGAGAATTTGAGATACTTTCTTGCAAATGTGAGGGCTTTCACCAGTATTTAAATTTTACCACTTAGAAGTTCCCATTTTCAATAACTGTAAGATTGCTTTGTTTTGATTTATAGTCTTTTTTGATACCTTAAAGCAAGAGCATCTGTTCAGTATTCTGGAAACTTTATAGTATTTAAAGTACAGGCAGAAACCCTTGCTTTTGCTTCGTATCCTGGGAAAACATCAAGCAACTACAACAGACGCAATTTATCTGTGATTAGCTGCAGTTGCTAAAAGCCTCATACAACCGTAAATATCAGAAAGGCCACTATTTCCTACACACAGGGGTTTGCATCTTTTTGCCTTGCTATTCCCCAGGGTAACCAGTTAGAATAAAAGTATTCTGAGAAGACCCAAGGGCTGACAGCTTCATTTTGTTATGAGAAAAGAAAAGAGATAGAGATGCAAAGTCAAGATGTTCAAGTGTCTTCCAGTCCTACTCAGATTCAGATTGATTGCCTCCATAGTCAGACCAACCAGGTACCCAGTAATCCACAAAGAGTTTAAAATTAAAAAAAAAAAGGAGGGGTGGGGTGGGGGTGCTGAAAAGGTCCATTTAACACTCACAGACCAGTAATCACCATTTACAGGCAACTGTGATGGTTTAAATATTGTCAGTGTTTAAAAATCAGTATCTTAATGTCGATTATCTCAAATTTCCATGTGTTCAGATTCCAAAGCAAGGTTTCTCTCCACGCATAAGATCAAAACATATGTGGTTTTACTGAGGCTCAGATAAGCCTTTGGGCTATCACTGTGCTGTGTGGTGATCCCAGCGGGCCAGACAGATGGGCACCTTGACCGATTTCTGCAGTGGCAGATATGACCTTAGTTTTATACAATCCAACAGTCTTTCATACCTCTTAAAATTCACTGCCATCAAGACTTAGAGTTCTTTAACCATGCCATCTTCTCCCATAGTGCTTTTTACAGTTCAGTTTAGCTGTTTCAAGCAAGATTTTATACAGTGCCTCCATTTGTTCTTCATATCTAAATCGTATAATTGAACTGAAACCTTAGGATTTGAAATGTAGAAAAAACCCAAATATTTCACCATAGTTCAGAACAAAACCAGTTTTAGTTCTTTACTGACATTTTCTGGGGACTGCCATAATAGATTATAGAGCTGTAAATCATCTGTATATAGCACATCCAGGAAGCAATTTCAGTTTGAATTAAAATTTGTGTATTTCTGTCACCAAATACCGACAGGTGCACTATTCCTTTGGCTGCCAGAAAAGGTCCAAATTCATCACAGTTTGTATTTTCACAGATTCTCAGCTCCACATTTTCTTCAGTTGCAGTTCATATTCTACAGTCAAATGAAAATTTGTTCCCAATGATATTGTGTGACAGCTGCTACTGATGGCATCAGTGCATGCACTGACTGCTGTAATCACCACCAACAAAATTAAATGTTACAGAGTGGTACAAAATTGTAACGCATGTAGTTGTTCTTTTTTTTTTCATATGACAGTGTCATTAAAGTCATTGAAATATTCAAATTTGCCATGTTTTAGTTCTGCAACTTTGCATCCTCTATCATGGAAAGGCCTTGAAGATGTTTTACATGAATGCAAACACCTCAGGAGCAGAAACTTTATTAATGGTATGAATATTCCAATCAATCACAAAATTGTAAATAAATTAATCTCTACAATGCCAAAAATAATGTTCCAGTAATGTTATTTTTAAAAAATAACTATGTGAATAGTTTGTAATGTTAGACGCACAGCCCTAGTATCCCATAATTCTGCAAAACCAGTTTCTTCTGCCACATCCACAAAAATAGCACATTCAGCTACATTGCATTTGTTCTGAAGGCATGAACTGCTCGTAGAATTGCAGTAGTGTCTCGAGATGGAGGTTGGAAGAACAGGTGGGTACATTAGAAGAAACCAACATAGGTTGGGTGAGGCAAAAGAGATGATTGACTCCAGAGAGTGATTTAGCTTGAAGAAACAGTCTAATAACAAACTTCTTAGAAATAAGATATTTCTATCATGTTGCTGCTGATGACTGCACCTAATATTCATGCAGTCATCAGGAACACATTCTTTTTTTATTAGATGATCTTTGGGCAAGGTTTGCACGTGCCTATCATTTTCTGAGTGCCCATGAAATGGCAGTAATTAATGATGAATCATTTATTCATTGAATTTTGTCTCTTCTTATGCTTGAATACTGACACAATTAGTCTGCAGTTCTTAGACTCATGTTTCAAAACTGGTGTATCCGATCGTTTTCCATGAATATTTCTTGATAGGCAGCTTGTACACGAGCTGTTCTTACTGAAAATATCAGAGCATCAGGGTTTCAACAGGCAGATAGAACAGATTATATTCAACAAGCTTTGAAGGAAAATGTTTCCAGTATGGCCCATTTCATTATGTCAGGTATCATAAACTCTCCTGTTGAGTTAGGTCACTCTTGCTGTCACATCAAGAGGTCACATTCCCCAAGAAAGCAATAGGGGATTCTGCACGTTTCATCATGTGCCTCAGCAGGAAGGAAAATGAATGTCATACGGCTGCTCTTCTGCAGTTACCAAGTTAGGGGATGTCTTTATTAACATTTGCCACATTGCCTCTGAGAGGCAGTTACAGGATATGCCTTTTACCTCAACGCCACGCTCAGAACCCATCACGACAAGCCGAGAAAGCCTTTTAAATATCTATTTCCTCCTTTCATTTCAGTAAGGCTCAGAAGTCCCTTTCTCCTCACATATGTTGCTTTTCTACACAGTAACAATTAGAGTTGCTTGTATATAGTTTGGAGCAGGACAAGAGTACGCCGTGTCTCTTTTCTTTAAACAACCAAAGTCATCAAGAAGTGTTCTTAATTAAAATATAAAGCACCGTACCTGTATATATATTGCGGATTTATATTAGTCTGTCTGTGACCAATTGTAACCCACGGAATACCTTAACATTACTTCTAAATTGTTTATTCTGCCTTACAGAGATCATCAGCCTGTTTTCTTCATAACTTCTATGCATTTTATTAAAAAGAGCTACTTCCTAAAACATCATTTCCATAATTGAACATGAGCACCTAACACAACAAAGCAATGTGCTGAGAGCCACTGGGGCAGAATTAAAATGAATATAAATAGAATCCAGCTTTTCCTCTTCTCCTATGGTGTAAAGAATTAAAGATGCTCTTTTCTTTCTAGAACAAACTATTATGCTGTGGGACTAACCCAGGCATTTATTTTCATCCATTTCCAGATTTCAGCACATTTTTTCCATGCAATCAGATGATGTATAGTGCAATTAGGTGCTGTGGAAAAGGAGTAATAATATCATTTAAATGTTATGAAAAATCTCTTTAAAACACTAACTTGAGAATATGACCAGCATAATCAATATTTCTCTAGTAACCTGTAAAAGACTTAATTCTCATGAGAAATTCTAGCAAAGCTGGGAAATTTCTGCCTGCCTAGAAAAGAACAGCTTTGTTATATCTTTCTGTCATTCAGAGGACACTATGCTTGGGTGCACAGGAACATGGGATTAGATGGAACTGGAAAGGCCCCCAAGTCCATTCCCAGTGACAGTAAACTGTCTGGCAATAGATCCACTGAACATCATTTTAGGCCCCATTCAATAGCAACGAAAAGTTTCAGGCCTATCTACAAACACTTTCCAAAAACCAGCAAGCCGAAGAAATAACAGCAAAGCATTACTGCAATTCACATACTGCAACAGAAGAACATAAAATGCCTGCAGCGCAATCTTGCCCCAGGGATGAACACATAAAAGCCACTGACAGGGGCTGAGAGCTTACAGGGAAATTTTTTCAGCAGCCGAGTTGCAAATTTGCTTTCTAAGCCATCTTTGCGCGAGGGTTTAGGTCTGCTTTTTTTGCATCCAGCGCCATCCTGCAGCTCTCTAAGTCACCGAATTGGAAAGTATAGGCAGGGAGAGAAACACCCTTGAGGGAGACGACCCAGCTCTTTCTCCCTGTCTTGTGTCACAGCAAGGAACAACACAACATAAAAACACTCATGAGCCACAGCTCAGTACTTCAGTTTCTATCTTGCTTTGGAGGAGCTGAGGTAAAGGACACACGTGTATGAGCCGCTAACGCAGGAGCACAGGACAGCACATCTCGGGCTAACATGAGGAGAAGAGGGTTAACCCCTCTTTAGCCCCTTGGTAAATCTTCACGTCAGGCAAGATCAGTCCAGAGGAAAACCATTATGCTACTGGTGCTGGAGAATCAAGGAAAGGTCAGAAAGGAGTGCTGTAAAAAGGACTCGGGTAAAAAAGTATTTTCTCTTCTAATTGGTGGTGCCAGAGGAAGGAGATAACATTGAACCTGCTGCAACTTCACCTCCAGCACACCTCCGCAATGGATGCATCTTGGTCATTAATAGCCACAGTGGCAGAGCTGACGTGGAAGTTTGTCCTTAGCACATCGCTGAGACCTTTTACCTGTCTTAGTACAAACTGGCCTGTTCCTCAGGCGGACCTTGAGCTATGTGAATCTTTGTGAAAAATGCCCACAAAAGTCAGAACTGTGAGGGACTGAGTCAGACCTGCATAGTAAGAACTAAATTCTGTTCACAGTTGAAGAAAACACTGTTAAACCAGCTCAGAATAGTCTAAGGAGTTAAATGCCTTTATTGTTTGTTTCCAGCTGCAGTCTTTAACAATGGCCTCTTTATTTTTATCCTGCAAAGGTTAGGCAGCATCTAGGCAAAAAGCACATTATGGCACTGACAGCTTATTTAACTGTGGTGATATTAAATTGCTGTGTATGTGGGAGGGACACTATCACAGGAACACATTTCTCCTCTGCTTTTTCCTCTTCTCAGGTTCTGCTTTTTACATCCTAAAGCTACATACTAACAACTTCACCCATAGAGCAGCATCAGGTAAACTATGTTGATGAATCCCTTCATCCCGTAACTTCCTGGGGAGATGCTCATCGCATGCTTCTTCCAAACCAGCAATAAGAAGCCTATGGCTTAGTAGGTGCAATTAAAATCCTGACATTTACCACACACAGTACTTACAGTTACCGTGATATTTACGGTGTCCCACACTGAGTTCTGAATGCCACAAATACTATAGGGAAGGTAAATATTGCCATGCATGAAAGATGTAGGTTTTCAGTGTCTTGTAAACAACGAATAAATCCTTGATAAATAAAATCCTTCATTTGATTCCTTTATTTTTCTCTTTTTTTGCGGGGGAGCTAATTTTGGAAACAGATTTTTTTTTCCGCTTTTTATCTCCAATAATTACTTTCTAAGAAGGAGAAAACCCCCAGTATTTACTACAACAGCTTTCATTTCAAGGGTGAAGGGGCCATTCATTTAACACTCCAAATCAAGTTCTGACCACATTATTGGCATGCTTCGCACATTCCAGAGGATTTTAAGATTTTTAAGGAACAAAGCTTATGCAATCATACTATCATATTCTGTGTGAATCCTTGTAGCCTTTTTCAGGCATATTGCATGAGGTCTACCAGCTTTTTGCAGAGTTTTGCCAAATTTGACAGACAGATAGAGGTCCAAAAGCTTATTAAGTACATTCATCTTTTGTGAAAGCACAAGGCTGATTAGA
This sequence comes from Larus michahellis, assembly GCF_964199755.1. Lineage (NCBI taxonomy): Eukaryota > Metazoa > Chordata > Aves > Charadriiformes > Laridae > Larus > Larus michahellis. Next base: position 23,341,052 of record NC_133896.1, on the reverse strand, counting down.
GACGAGAGATCCAGTTAGTGGTCTCACTGAGGGAAAGGCTAATCTCAGCTTTTGCTTGACACCATAGCACCTACACAGGACAGAGCCATTTCAAAAACCCCAACAACGGATAAAACTTTAATCAGAGTCCTCAACCAATCCAACCATGAAATACCAAGCCATAATTAACGAGACTACATTATGTCCCTCCTCCCAGAACTTCTTGTTTCTTTAATGTTTAGAACCAGAGATATCTGCAGTTTAGAAAATCCCAAAGCCTTTTATCTTCTCTCAGGCTCCTACGAAAATTGAATAAATTCAGGGAGCACAGATTGATCAGATGGCTATTAAAAAAAAAAAATGGTTCAGCTACACTCCATGGTCTAGGAAATCCCGGTGAATCACTTTGCACATACATCCTGTTCCTTAGGGTTTTTTTCTGCAAACTGCCTTTGCCAGAGACAGAGACCTGAGCTATCTGGACCTTTGATTAGGCCTCATTCAGCTACATTAAGGCTCTTATGTTTTGTGAATTCTGTATGATTACTTTAATCATAATTAAATTTCACTGACCTCTCTTCCAAGAAAAACTCAGGCATTTGCTATCCCTTCCCTTAAATGAAATGGTGTCTGCATTTCATAATATTAAATAATGGATTGATGAAAACTCCCCGATTCCTTTCCTACAAGAGTTCTTCTATTGGCACAGAATACACATGGGATGAAATACAATCCTGCTAATGAGATGATTAAGTTAGGCACAGCCTGATTAAAATTTTAAATGTCTGGGCCCAAATGGGGACTCCTCAGTCCACTTAAATTGACTCTCTAGAGAGTTTAGGCAGTCAACAGAAAAATGCAGAGGAAGATCTCGTTCTCTTATTACACCTCCCTCCTTATGCAGCAGAGCACTGAGCCCCTTTTTGTTAACAACACATGTAAATCTAAAAACACTCCATTAGAATCAATGTCAGGTTTTTAATATAAATATGGGGTCTAGTCATAGCAAGAGAGAGAAATAGAAGAAAAGAGGAAAAGAAAAAAGGAAAGAAAGCAAGCAGGTCCAAACCCAACACCAGAGACCTTGGTTCTACTTGCTACAAAAATTAAGTACAGGTTTAATTCCCCTTGCTTTACTCACACGAGGAAGCAAAGCACTCATTTTCTCATGTACACGCCCTCTCACACTCTTTCTTTGTGTCTTCCTGATGCTCTCAGAGACTGCTATCTTTAGTTAGTCGTCTTTGCTGGAAGTTTCCTTAAATTGTAATTGGATGATCTTCCAGATTCTGGGGGACCCTGTCAGAAAAACTCCTGGGGATATAACCCTTATTTGATGAAACTGAGAACTGCTAAATAGCACAGGACTGACAACAGGTATGATTCGTTGTTCATAGCAGAAATCTTGTTTTAACAGCAACTATTTTTAAGGAGCCCTATAAGAAAATAGATGTTTGTACATTCATGTTCCTGTATTTTATTTTCTGCCAAATAAGACTCTGAACTTATAAATATTGTTTTCTCTGTACACATCTCTGAGGATGTGGATCTTAGCCCACATGCCTGCTTACACACCCTCAACCTTAGAGATCCCAAACTTATAGGCACCACTGGTGAACTAAGTTCCACAAATCATTTTCATTTTTGCAAGCTTTCTGACTGTGCATGTGGCTTATAGTCACGTGCAAAACAGCCCTACAAATAACAGCACCCTCCCAGTCAGATGGGCTCTGGCTGCAGACAGCCTGGGGAGAGCATTCACCTGTCTCTAAAAATCACCATCCACCGGCTCTAGAGCAACCCCATGCTCTAGTGCAAGAGTGAGATGGCCATGACGACCATGGCATCGGATGAAGTAAATTGGCCTCCTGGTCACAGCCAATGTTTCTCTGAGGACTTCAGTAGAGTTGAGAACATGGCCTGCTTACAGCCAGAAAACTCCAGCAGGAGCTTTCAAAGGAGTGAATTTGGATGTCTAAGAGTTAAGTCATCTGGGAAAACACGGCAGCTGGAAGGCCATCTGGGGCTCCGACAGGATGGATGGGATACAGCTCATGGCATCTTATACTACATAAGTCATTCTCTATTCTTCGTCTTTAATTCCTCTTTATCACTAACACACTGCACCTCTCATTTTCCTTTTTTTTTTTTTACCCTTTTTTTGCTCTTAGAGACTGTCATGAGTAAGTATATGAGGAATTAAAGTGCTTTTTTCCACCACAAAGACCTTGTGGTAGCATATAGCATCTGTAATGCTTTCATTTCACCTAGTACTTCACCACCAGCTTTCGAACTATGATCTGTCTCTGCTTTCATACAAGCACCATTCCGCTCCCCACCACCACCACAAACATGTATGCATACACATCTTAAGTTCAGTGATTCAACACAATGAATCAAAAACCCTATAAAAGCAGAAATGACTCAGTTCTTGGAGAACGTAGCACAGGATGTTGCATCTGAAACTAAATCAAAAGTAACTAACACTGCAGTAAAAGCTTCTGGCAACTAGCTTAAGCTATGAAAACAGTGCAAGTCCACAAGACACCTTTACTAGCTTTCTTTTCCTAAGTCTACCATGGGTGAACAAATATCAGCTTTGCTTCTGCCTTCCAAAAGCTATTTTACTTTGATAACTGTGTTCCCCTTGTTAGATGCCAGCAATCGAAACTCAAGTAGCTAAACTTGATATTAATTTTTACAACGAACTTACATCAAATGCAAAATATAGCTGAATATATGGCATTTTTGTTGTGTCCGTTATCTTAGTCCTACAGAACTTCAGAGAAAGAGTCACTGGTATTAGGATTACTTTAATACACAAATTATAGGTTCTTGCCCTCCATCCCTTCACACTGCCTCTGCGATGAAATGATTGCTTTCTTTTCCATTTGGTGAGCAGTGAACAATAATTTCAGTAAGACTAAAAATTTGATTGAGCAAATTAAGCAGGGAAAGGCTGAAGCTAATCTTGGTGTCTCATCATGCTGACTGTTAGTGGCATCGGTCTTATTTGTATTCCTTCACTGTCTAAAATCTATTTATTCACATGCATGGAAAGGAATGAATTAGAACGGTGGGAAATTCAGTGCTTTTAGAAGTGGAGAATTAATAATGTTGGGTAAGCAAAAGCAACAGTGCTGCGTAAACTCTCTTACCGTGCTCTCAACCGCATATGGCATAGATTGCTAAAATAGTGAATTGTGAAGATCTCATAATATTGGAATACCTCCTGATAGGAAATTTGGAGGCAGCAAAAGCTCTTTTGCACCAGTAACTAAGATTTGAGGTCACTTGCAGCGGTGAATGCTTGGTATTACATAAACCTATTTGTTGTCTATGTTCTGTTTTTTTAGTTGATTAACCAGAAGTCCACAAAAGCAGCCACCGAGATGAAATCTGATGTGCCCTATAGTCCACAAAACTACAACTGTTTCAATAGGAAACTTTTCAAATTGAAAATGTGACTTAATATAAAATACACTCTCCAAGTTAGATCTGCATTCTGAGTTCTATTTGAAAACCATATCTCATAACTGGAGTGAAAAAACAATATTTGTGGATGTATTTCATTTCTGTTAGTTAAGACAGAGTGAGCTAGAGCATAAGGATTTTGTGAATCACCAAAAGGAACATTTACTAAAGACTTGCGATTTCATTTGAATAAATCCATTTAAGATGGAATAAAATTACAGAGTCATCAATCAGAATACCATCCAAAAGAAGTCGGAAATTCATGGCTTGGGTGAAAAAAGATGATTTGATGAGGCCGATGGAAGCCAAGCTCAACTCTCAAGCTTGGAGCTTGCACAACTATTCCGTCCCCAGAGCCTGAGCAAAACCTAAGAATAACACAGCATGCGAAGGGATCATCTGGATTTCTGAGTCAGATCCCACATTGTCTCAAGCAAACGCATTGAACAGTCCCTTTTATAAAATGACCAAGGTCCATTCTTGAAATTTGTTTTGTTTTCCTTCCCATGAATAAATTAAATTAAACTGGGCAGAATTCAGGGCCTTACTCCTCTGTTCAGCAAAACATTAGACTGCCTAGAGTATCACTCCCTAGGAAAACATAACTACATTTTGTTAAGTATTTTGTTAAGCTGAACGTAACGTAAACTGAAGGCTGATAATAGATAACAGAAGAAATTAACTTAGCATTTTCCCCATTTGTTTATGTTCTTTCTTTCCCTTCTTTCATTTCTCATTTTCCTGTTTTCTTCTGTGTAGACTCTCTGTAATTGGACTAGGAAAAAAAAAAGTATTCGGACTCGATGTATTTTACCTTTTAAGCCTGCACATAATCTCTCTCCTGCAGCAGTTTTTCTATGCCTGTATAACAACTGAAATAACAAATGAGCAAAAAGAGTTATTTAGAAGGGAACAGAAGGCAGCTCTCTACCCACCACAGAAGTCCTTGAATGCCTTTCATCACTCCTCCTGAGAGGCACCTGAGGTGCAGGTAGCCCAGAGGGGCTTGTCACAAGCTTGTGATGCCTGTGGCAAGTGCACATATGGGAACTGATGCTCTTCCATCATTAACACATTTCATGAACACATCCAAATGTCCTTCTTTCAGAAAACTGTCTCCTTTGTAATTGTTTATCACAGAGAGACAAAGAAAGCTAAGACAACTCTGCTTAAACTGACCTTAGTTAATGAACCTTATAATTTCATGGACATTACCGTGGAAAACTGACCATTACCATTACTCTTTAATTGGGAAGTCATTCTACATCTGAATTGAACACTTGCCATCACTTGAAATCCCCCTCCTCCCCACTGTGCTCAGACTCTACCAGGGTCCACATGGGAAAAAAATCATTTTCAGAGTCGCATGACTTTAACAGTCTCTGTACAGACATCACTGTTACCTCATGGACATCCGATTAGCTAAAATATCAAAACAATGAAGGGATTTAATCATGAAATGCCCATTAACTTCAATAAGAGATCCATAACTAAGTCTGTAAAAACCTGTGCCACCAATACCATTCTGTAGGTTACTTTTTTATTTTTAAACTAAATACTTTACCCTTAACTGGAGGAAAAAGAAAATAGACACACATTTTGCATATGTTTTAGCAACAGAAAGAATATCTCCAGATTGACTTCAACATCTCAGTTCTGTGATAGGGACATTATGCTTTGCAAAACAAATTATTCTGGAAAAAAATTAAAAACATTAAACAATTAAAATAATTTAACTGAAATTAAATAATATTTCTACCTCTTGAATAAGCTCTGAAAGGATTTAATCCATAAAATACTACAATATAATGGAAGTAATTATGAGGTTTGACAATTCTTATAAATTGAGCAGTGTGATTATCTGCACTTCATTAAGTGCATTAACATGTTGGGTAAAATACTTATAATCATATCACTCAATTTACTGGCCTTAGCAAATGTTGCAATGCATCTCACAGCAAATCCAATATGCTAGCAAAATATATTTCAATACACCTGCTAGAGCATACATAAAAGTACTGCCCTCTTCTGGCTAGTAACTGAACATAGTAGTTCCCATCATAGTTCCCAAACGCAGTTTCCCGTCATCCATGGGAAGTTCTAAAAGGTTGTTATTATATGCAATAGGGACAGCACTGAAGACTTGGGCAGGCTTTGTTGAGTTATATGGCCTCTCATTCTACCATGCAAGCAGGCTCTCATGGCACTCATGCCAACCTTTAGCCTAAACTTTAATAACATGGAGGCTGTTTATTTCCTGGGATTGCACGATAGCCTTCTCTCTCATCCTTCTGGGCCCTTTCTGGCAAAGCTGCCCCTGTGGGTTTCTCTGGATCCCAGGTAGCACTGGTGAAGTTCAATACAATGTAATTCTCTCCAAAGTTATAGACTCTCATAGATGTCCTGGGGCGCGCATGCTGTTTTAAAGGGAGTAGGCCAAGCAGAAGACAAATATAAAGACACCCCACCGCCACCCACAAAATGAAGGAAAAGAAGTAAAGAGGAAAATAGGAATGTCTACAAAAATAAACAACTTCACCGCAAATTCAGTTCAGACTTTTTGTTCCCATTTTTGAAAGAGAGCAGATCTTGACTTGGCATTCCTGAAAACAGATGTGGTTTAGAGAGCATTTACATACGTGGGATTAATGACATCCTGCAAATGTCATGGATCATTTAATCCATGTTTAGACACCCAACATAAATGTTTTCAGGAATCACTGAGGTGTCAAGATAGCTTTGTTTTTCTTATCCCCTCCTTCCCCAAACATTTACAAAGTCCATAGGTGCGTGCACTTCAATGGACTCAGTTCTTAATTTGGAAATCTACAGCCACCTTGTTCTTGTGTTTGTAAGGATTTTGAAATTTTGTTCCTCCCTCTATGACCAATCACAGCATTTTGGCAAGCAGCCCAAGGAGAAGCTGACTTATGAAGGCATATGAAGGGTATTCTGCATGTCTGTATGCTATTGTATAGTATGCTCAGTGTGGACATGGCAGGAAGGCTTCTGGACACACACAGCCACAGCAGCACATAGGGATTTATCTGCATGACACCTCTGCTACTCAAGGGTATTGTTTTGTAACTCATTCTCTTGATTAATTGTCTAATCAAAACATCCTGCTTTAATTAACAATGTTAAAGAAAGAGACCGGCATTTTTGTTAGAATGTCAGCATTTAAAACAATTCATTCCATTTCAGTTTCTTCTAAGAAGTGATGAAAAGCCCCTGATCATTCTATATTGAAGAAATGCTAAAAAGTAGAGGAACAAGCAACACTATTTCCATCATAGAAAGTCCTTGAGAGAACAGAGTTTTGACCTAAGAAACAGTTTGTTTTCTAGTAAGAGAAAAAAAAATATCTTTTTATAATCTGTAAAGTTTCACAATATGCATATTTCTGCCATCCCAATTTATAGTGGTGGTATCACAGCTTGTAATTTGCATAAAAATCATGCATTTCTAACATAAAAAAATCAGTGTAGGAGTCTTTCCAACTATTAGTGAAGCATACACATATGCCTGTTTTTTTCTGAAATGAGTAATAGTAATTCTTTGAAATATTCTATTCTTTGAACAGAACTCTTCGGAGCTCTGTGGGCAGTTCTTCAGGTAACAGAACTGAAGGAATGACTCTTGTAGCTGACTAAAAGGGTTACCCCTGTCTGAACGCACGCAGACTCATGCAAGCATCCAAGAGAGAGCTGTTACTGCTAAGTTACCCCAGTGCAAGTTTAGTAGCAAACGTGTGCTTACGGTGACTCAGAGCACAATATGGCCCCCTGCCCCACAACACAAGAAAGAAAATAAATAAAATGAAAACGAGAATGTCGCCTTGACATTTCCAATCAGACATTCTTAGCTTGTAATCTTGCAAGAATATTGTCAGCGTTGTAACATCCGACTCATTCAACTCTTCTACTTCGTGCAGATGAGCAAATCTCAAGTGTCTTGTATTAGCATAGCGTATTAAAAATAGCAGTCCGTGAAAACTGCAAACTGTTGTTTCTCATATAGGATACTTCTGTACTGGTGAGGGAGTGGGGGAGATTAGAACGAGTAGGGAAAGTCATAAAGTAATAAAACAAGAACTGAAGATCCTACTGATAAGGTCCAGAACACATTGGAATTCACCACATTGTAAAGGAAGAATGACAGTGGGCATCCCTTTAGTAGGCCATAGTTTGGTTTAGTTTTTATTTACACTATCCTTTTTTATCGCTTAGACACAAAAGAAAAAAAATCCCAGAAAGCCAATTGTAATGTTAAGTTTGATAAGTTCTAATAAGATTTTTCAGTCTTAAAACAACTGCCATGAAGCTATAACAGACTGTGGAGAGCTGACTACGCTTTTGAGGATATAGTCATGTATGTCACAGCGCAGTACATAACATAATGTGAATAAAGTCACATATCATGTTACGTAAGCTTACAGAATGATGAATAGTTATATTTTTGGTTTGTTTTCTCTTCATAGAAAAAAAGAAAAACAACACACTGTCTACTTAACAGCTTCCTAGATCTTGGTAGAACTGCCCAGGAAAGTAGACCATATATCATGTACATACACTATTTATTAATTATTCTTAAAACTGAATTTGGCCTAAGGAAGGAAGGAAAACTGATTCTTGGGTAGCATTAAGCTTTATGGTTACTTTTTCTGATAGGTATTACCATTTAGCCAAAACTGATGAAAATGTTGAAAACGAACAGTTTCAGTTTCAGTTGTTCATTCTTTCTTTTTAATATCAGAAGACATAATTGCAAAGACATCAGATGAAATACTCCTGTTTCATTTTACAGCTTTGTAAAAATAAAATTATAATGAAATCTAAACAAAACATGCTTCAGCTGAACTGTTATGCAGAAGTTTGCACAAAAAATGTAATGCAATTTCCCTCTGTCTTAATTCACGGTGAAATTATCAGTTGTGAAAAGTTCTAAAAACAGAGAAATCCCAAGTTTCATTTAGGGCTAATCTAACACTTGGAAGACTTTAGTTCCCTGTTATATGGGCTTTCTACGTGACCGAGTCAGTGGCTTCACGTACAGTTGGATGATAACAAGAATTCAACATATCACATTTTGAAAGTTACTAATCTTTACCCTCAAACTACCAGCACTATTAGTTCATTAACAGATCGTATGATCCTACATAATAGGGAAATGTATGAGCTTGAAGAATAAATGCATTCCAAATGTATGAGCTTGAAGAATAAATGCATTCCAGAGGGCCATATAGTTAAACAAGATACAAGTTAAGTTCAGATCTCTCTGCATTCTGTTATTATTAGTACTTATATAGAAAGTAACAGTAATTACCACCAAAATAGATATATCATCAGCCTTGTATATAGAATATTGAAGTTCATAATAGAGTTTTTAGAAGAAAGACTTCAGGAAGTTGGGATCAATAGGCAGAAACTGGGGGGTGGGGAAAGGGAGAGGTGCCCTAAGGATCAAAAACAATGAATAGAAAGAAACAGTCAAAAATCAGCACTGGAAAAGGCTACCAAACGTGTGCTCCAGAACTGCTACTAGGGCTCGTGTGCTCCAGAACTGCTACTAGGGCTTGGTTTGTATAACACAATGCACTTCAATAAAAGGGAACGGGAAAGTATTGAGCAGAAAGATTGGAAAATTTGAAAACGGTATAAAATTATTTGAAATAAACAAGAGCAGAGAGAGGAGACAGAGTATTCACAAAGCTAGATAAACAAGTATATCATAGAAAAATATTGACTATTGACAAATGCAAGGGAGTGCACACTGCCAGGAATACCTGGAATTGTTCACACACATCACTGAGTTCTAAATCAGCTGTAGCCATTTGTTAATAAACCTTGAGTGTCAGAACAGATAGCTTTTGGAAATAATTTGCTTGATACCCAGCAGCCAACAGAAAAAGCTCACTATTTGTCAGGATGTATAAAGAATGGAGCTGAGAATAAAAATGAGATTACAATGACACTACATAAATCAATAGTAAGGCTTTACTTGGAGTGTTCAGTCATGGCTACACAGCTTAACAGAGATATAAATGAAATAAGGGATCCAGAATCCGACAACAAAAACTATTAAACTGCAACTACTTCATATCTTCTAACCCAGAGTTAAAATAAGTAAGGTGGCACACTACAAAGGAGGTTTAACTGGGTTCTCCTGCATGCCATTCATAGCATCAAAACAAGAGGACATTCAGTGGGTGAGGTTAAAATGATAACAACAAGAAATCATAATGTTTCTAAATTTTCATGCTTTGGGAAATCTAAGCATCAACCACTAAATACCTGGGGTTACAGAGCACTGTTTGGGTAGGTAATTCTGCCAGTGACTGTTAAGTAAGATTTTGGTATCTTCCTCTTCCATGTAATTGAGGCCACCACTGGAGACAAGATATTGACCATCAGTGTCTCACTCAGCCTGACAGTTCCAGTGCTTCATTGCTTAAACAGCAGCCACAGACCATGACAGAGCTGACACCAAGAGTGTATTGCTAATGTTCAATCATTAAGTATTTCTCACCTGTGATTTTTATGAGGTACAGTCTCTGGGTAGAAAGTAAAGCTGCAAAAACGCTAAACATTTAAAACCACTAGAAACCCTTTGAAGATAGAAAGACATACAGACAGAAAAGTGCAATTTCCTGAGCAAACTCAAGAGCTAGGAACTTCTCTTTAACAGGTGTAGCTTCTTAACGTGAATGAGACTACGGACTCTAGACCAGTGAAGCACAACCAAGATTACTATTCAAATACCGTGAACCCTTTAAGGTATTAACAAAAAAGGACATGTAAATACAGCCCAAGCCCATGTCACCATGCTCCTTCCTGTCACATTTGCCCAGACAGTGCCCTTAAGTACAGGCTCTCCTTAGAAAAATCTGTGCATGCTGGGAAAGCAAAAACATTAAATGTTATTTTGGCAAAGTTCATTCACACAGATTCTGATCAAGAATATGTCATGGTCCACATATTTGATCCCTGATTCGTTGGACTCACAACAGCCATTCACACCACTGCAATACAAAAGGTGCCATGCTGAATCTTGTGTTAAATAAATCTTTCTGAAAAAGCTAGAATAGCAGAAGTTTTTTAAAAAATAAAGGACAAAGGAGCTTTAGACAGTTCTTGATAAAGGAGAAAAAAAAATCTCACTCATTGCAAAATCTGTGAAACTTCTGGGACTTACTATTGACAGATTTTTTTTTTTTTTTTTTAAACAAGTTAAGCACAACTATCATGGAAAATAATCTGTCAAAGTATTTCCTATAGTTGCCTGTCTTGCACCATAGCAAAATCATAATGCAAAATCCAAACATGGGCATCTTTATTCAGACTGCAAATCATACTGTGTGTCCTTGATGCTTTCCCTTCTAGTATCACCTTTACAAATACTTTCACTTACAACAAGAATATCCACTGGGATTAACTCTGTTAAAATCCACTTCCTGTTAATGGGATTGTGTGAAATTTGGTCGTAAACAACTAGAATGGCTACATTTTGATTCCGACATTTCCTAAGTTTGCTTTCACAGGAGTTTTTTCATTATGTGTGAATTATTTGCTCTGAGACTCCTTGTAGCAAAAGAGAGTCCCAGAATCTAAGAGAAGATACAGGCTGTACAGTAATACATCCTAATACATTGATCAGCAGCACTTGAGAAATTTCATTTCTGTCATTGCAAAGATCTAACAGTACATTAATACCTATATATTTATCCTACCTTTTATTTCAGAAATTTTAATAACAGTTTATATGCTATAAAAGCACCCTTATAATCATAAAGGTCTGATCTCAAGTATAGTATACACTACAGTTTAAGCAGTAATTTCTAAATTTTGCAAATATTTTGTTCTTCCATTTAGAAAGATTTCTCTTTTTCATTTATTGATTTAAACCTCAAATAAATATACCAGTATCCCTTAGTAATTTTTAAATGCTTATTCACATCTAATACTAAAAAGTACACCTTACATCTTGTTTGAAATGCTTTCCCTTAAATTACTGACTTTCAAACACTGAAACTTGTAATCCCCAACCACTGCTGCAGAGCTCCGCATTTGAAAAACCACTTCAAGAAAACTCATATTCATTATGAACACCACACACAATATTCAACAAAAGTATGCCCTTAATTTAGTAAGATATCTTTCTTAAAATTAGCATCAACACTTTTATAATTTTGTTTGGTTTTTTTACATTTAAAAATCTTGAACTAGATATCGTGACAAAATTAAAAGGTTTTAGTAACAAGCCATTGCATGAAAAGCAATGCTGAAATAAAATTTTATTTCCTAGACATTTTTAATATTCTTTGAATTCGTGCTCACAACCAGTGTAAATATCTGGTGTTCACATGAAGTAAAAGAAAAAAAAAGTCATATAGTCAAATTACTTCTACAGTACTGATAGCAGTAAGTTATATATACGAATATACACATAAACGTACAGAGGCCCTCCATATTATAACGAGCTTTTAACATTTATTTTTCAGAGTTTTCTAAATATTCTAGGCATCACAGTGGAAAAATATTGGTCCTTGCTCTGAGGAGCTTATTTATCTCAGCTCTCCAAGAGCAAAGGAAAATCAAATCAGATTCAGACTCAGAAGAGTCACAAGAGTTTCAATATCACAGCTATTTGGTAACTGCTCCATATAAAAATAGCTAATGAACTCAGTCTTGACCACAGTTAACACCCCAGCTGGCAGGAAACAATAAATATCAGTGGGCAAAACCAGGAAGCGTGAGGTCTTCCCACCCCGAGCCTTGTTGGCAGCCTCAGAGACAACCTTCCTGTGCATTCAATCCTTTGCTAAACCTCATGAGATTCAGGGAAGTAGTCACTGACTTCTCACCGTTTCAAGCACATACAGAAGTCCCTGTTTCTTGCCCAGGACTTCTTTCCAGAATCAATTTGCAAATTATCTCCTGTGGAATAAAAATTATTTGTACAAGTAGGGGAACAAGAGGAAGTGTTTAGCATACAAGCATATCTCTTGTAGCATAGGAATGGTATCTATCTCTAGCTCCAGACTTAAGCCTCCTTGGCCAACTCTCATAACTACTTAGTTCACTCCAGAAGTATTAAAGTATAATGGTGGTTTCAAATATGTGACAACATCGCTTAGACAATTCATGAAAAAACTATATTGTCTCTAAATTACTTAGGCTTCTTTGTAACTGTTTCTGGCATATTTTTTTTCATATTACCTTAAAAGCACCCCTATGAGAGATATTATTGCTTGAATTGGCCACAAGAATAAGAAACCTGAACAGAATACAAATCTTTCAAGTTTATCAGCAAATCTGTGCCATGCTAGTTACGGAAGCAAGGTTGGCTGTATAACTTTTGTCTATACAGTCCACCGTATGGTACATACTCTTTGGGGCAGGTACAAAACCCAGTTCTACAGAAGTTTTCTGCCTTTTTTTTTTTCCCCACCCTCTTCCACTGTAGCTAGTGAGATTTCTAGGGGAGGTTTAAAAAGTGTCTCAACTAATTGACTGAAGAAGAAACCCCTTAAGAGCTATTAGATATAAAGAAGTCCCTCTTCCAACAATCACTGGAGGGTCAGAGAGCATACCAGGAAAGTACCACTGTATCCTTACTGCTCTGAGATACCTCCCTAAAACTACAGAGAAAAAAAACCCGTAGAATTAAAGCTGAAGAATATCAAATTGATTAGCACCACTGAGAGAAATTAAAACGGTCCCTCATCATAAATCCCTAAAAATTACACTGTTCTTTATCAGGTACTAATTGGTACAAATATTAAAAACTGCAGGAATAATATCCAAGCTTTTGCAATATTAATACACCTATCGTCTGATTTTGTAATTTTTCAAACATTACTTTGAAGCTCCTGTAGCCAATTATACAGTGTTATTATTAATTACAGCTTGCAGCTTGAAATACATTGTTATCAATACAGTTCAGCTGCATAAATATAAAAGTAAAACTTAAAATTGAATTAAACAATTTCCGCTTTGTGAAGGTATGTTAGAATATTATTAGTTGTGAAAATCAATTCGTTAAGCTTGAAACCAGTCTTTAAAGCAGAAATATCTTTGGGAAAAAGGTTACATTTCATGTATATTTCCTCAGTCTTCATTTGCAAGGTTTTTTAATCTTCTATTAAATAACATCTTGGGGACATAGAAAAAAAAAAGTCTATTCATCAGCTTACTTAATGAGATAAAAAAGCTTTAGCTTTATATCAAAGGAATACAAAGATTACTACAGGAAATGTGAATTAATCTTAACAGCAATCTATCTTATTTATTTCTAAATTATCCATAAATAATCTAAGTGGAGACGAAAGTTTACACACTCTTAAGTTAAGTTGTTTCTTTTCCTGCTCAATCCTCCTCCCCACTTCCCACTAAACTGTCACTTTATCCATCGAAAGCTTTAGACGTCCAAAAGATATTAAAGATAAGAAGTAATCCCATAATTTGGAGAAAAGCAGAGATACAATGCACAACTGTAGACACACAAAAAAACTGCTAAGAGACAACGATGACCTAAGAACAATGTCAAAGAAATGTCACAGACGATTCTCTAAGTAAACAAAACAGAGCTAGCTATGTTGAAGGCTGCCACAATTTAAATAAAGCTACTGTAGCATTCATTCAGTATATGTATTCATTACATTTAGGTATATAGTCATCAATGTGACTCTAATGGTAAAATATTATGAAGGATCATAAAGTAACTGTGGTCCCTTCTCCGAAAAGTGCTATTAACTGCAGTATACCAGGATAAAGTGAGTAGGTAAAACTACAAAACCCTGTTCCTAAAAACAAGCAATCCATGGTACACACTGATATTAAGTACACGGTTCTCTTCTGGGGTAAAGTTTCTATGAAGTTATGTCATTTTGGTTCAGTCAAAGATCTGGTTCTAAATCCTCTTTGCTGTCTTCTTTACACCTCTGGCAAGACATGCAAGACTGACTGACAAGGAAAAAAGGGGGCAAGCAATGCTGGAGTTCCTCACCTATTCCTAATGATCAGCTACAGTTCCCTGTCTTTATCATTTTTACCTCCTCTGCTGATAGTTTCATAAGTGTTTCACTGTCAGTACCCATCAGTGCTTGTGTCAATTTTTCGTTGACCACTGGTGGGGATAAAATCTGTCACGTAGCATTTCATACACTATTTGTGGATTTCTTCTATTTCCCAGCACAAGCATTGCGCTAACTGACCAAGTATTCTGACCCTGAAGAGATTCTTCTGAACGAAATCGTTTTGTATTCTGTAAAAAAGTGAAAAGGATCCCATGATTTTCTCTCTGATGGTAAATTCATTTGGTATCTAATAGCAGGGGGAATGAACCATTAAAAGAAGTCTGATTAGAGACTTTCCAACATTTATTTTGTCAAACATCATTAACAGCAAAGTAAATAGAAAAGCAATATTCAGCATGACAGTTTAATGTGGACTTGCTAAAATGTGCTTCCTTTTTTTCCTCTTTTTAGTTTCTGTTGGGAGTCAAGTTTCTCTCAGTTTAATGCTTAAACTCTTAAGCATTATCATTTTGCATGAATCCATTCCTTTGGTCAATGTACCAAAATGATTTGATGAAAATTATTAGAGTGGTATCATTGATTAACTTTGTAATGGGAGTAGAAAATTCTATAAATTTAATCATTATCTTCAAAAAATAAAGCATGGAAGAACGTATTGTAATAAGCACCATTCCCTATTCTCCTTACAATCATTGTCATGTAAAATATTTAACTTCCAGCTATGCTTTGTCCCAGGCAGGATCTTTGTCATTAAAATGAGAGCAGATTCTGATACGTAATATATTCTGTGACATGTCAGGGTGGCACCACTTTGACCTTTTCAGTATTCCACATTTCATTTGGGAGCCTGTTCCTTCCTTTCTGCTTCCGTTACTGATCAAGAAATAGAAGTTTCACAGAGGGCCAGTCAAACTGGAAATTAGAGGCAAAGAGTCAAGCTCACAATAAATAACTACCTGAAATTATAAGTACATTAAATTCATCTTTATTTTAAAAATATTTAAAACCCTACCCCTTCTTATTTCTTAACTGACTGGAGAAAACTTTAAAAAAGAAAAAAAAGAAAAAAAATTTAAAAAAAAACCACTAAACCCACAAAACGAAACCAAAACAAAACAAAACAAAAATTTTCCTATTTATATTTTCAAAACTGCTATCTATCTCAGGTGTACTCTCAGGCACTGAACTTTTTTCAGAAATGAATATATCAATCACATCCTTCCCTCAAATTATTGCTTTCCATTATTCCTATCTTCACATTTATTTTGCTTCCAGTTGTTGATTACTTATCTCAAACAGGAGGTAAAGTACTCAGAAAGCAGTTGGGCTGCCCTGTGCATTTGTATGCCAGCAGCACAGGGGGAGCGATGTCCTGATTAGGTTCTCTTAACACACAGTTTATTAACATAGAGCTGGTAAGCTTTACTGTTTGGTGTGCATTCTTACACTATGTGAAGGTTTTTATAAACCTGTCTAGACTCTACCGTTTCAGACCTCATAATTAGATGCTATTCAAGCTTTCCATTTCGAAAACATTTCCAGCCCTATGGTTCAGGTGAAAAGTCTGAGGACAGTGGATAATAGAATCAGGCTGGAAGGGACATTAAGAAATCACCCGATCCACTTCCCAAGCCCCAAGGAAGAACTAAGTACAGTTATACAATCACTGGGCAGGTGTTTGTCTAATGCATTCTCCCAGATCCTCAGCAATAGAGGCTCCAAAATGTCCTCAGGCAAGCTGGTCTAATGCTTTAATGCCTTAACTATTAAAAGGGCCTTTCTCCAAATCTAAATGGAATCATACTAAAGATTCCTCCTGTTCACATACACTGTATCTGGATGAACAAGTGATCCTCCACATTTCTCTAAAAGCCATTTTCTATTTGAAAATGTTATTTTCTATCACCTTCCATTCTTAGTCAACTCTTTCTCAGGCTAACGAACCACCTTGCTCATTCACAGTCCACCTTTTCAAGATTTGTGATTGTCTTTCTTCTCGCTCGCAGAGTCTCTCACCCTTTGTGAAGGGAGGGTAAAAACCTGTAGCGAGTCAAAATGTGGTTTCACAATTGACAGGCAAATTGGAGGTTTACTCAAATTATTTTACAGACGGTACACCCACCCGCATGTTCCAGTAAAACATGAGGAATATAGGCAGGTTATATTTTACTATCGTGCTTAGATCGTTTTTGAGATAGTATTTTCTGATCAGTCTTTCTCTATTCCTCACTGTACAATCCTTCTTACTGAGGAACAATGCCTTGCACTTGTCTCTTAAATTGCATATTATTTTTTCAGACCATATCTTCAGTTTTGGACTCTAAGAGTCTCTTCCAATACACTCTTAGTCCTTCCCAGCTAGAAGTCACCTCCAGGTTTTACAAGCATATCCTTCATTCCAAATGCATCCAGAGTAAACACAAAAATATTGGCTAGTACCTGATCCAGCATAAACACCTGCCAAATACCACGTGACACATTCTGCCTTTTAAACAGAAACCATTGCTAATTACACTCTGAGCAAAGTTCTCTGAATAGGTCTGCATCCACCCTATGACATTTTCACCTAAATCTCAGTTCACAAATTTTCTCAGGAAAATACTGTATGCAACAGTTGAGATAACACTACTAAATTCAAGAGCCATGACATCAAGTGCTTCTTCTGCAGCTATAAAACTGTTATCCTGTCAAAGAAAATTATTAGATGGGTTTGGTACTATTTGTTCTTCACAATTCTGCACTGGCTACTTATCATGTCCCTGTGGTTACATATGATTTACCTGATTATTTATTTCAACATTTTTCTAGGAATTATCTTGCCTCTCCTCTGCTTTCCTTCTTCAGAAATATTTGAGTCCCTGGTACCCATAATAGTTGGTAAATTGCTATGGGGACAGAGTTTACCAAAATCAAGTGCTCTAGTAAAGAACATAAGTCATAAGAGAGAAAAAAAAAAACAAAAAAAACAACAAGAAAACCCCAAGCCTCACAAATCACCACTTTTCATGCTTCTTGGTATTACACAGATCTTATAATGTTTAGGACACCCATTCATGATTTTAGTTGCTTTGGATTCACAATCCTATTAGTAATATTTATTTATTTAACCCTTTATCAAATAATAATGTTCTTTTTTTATTATAGGATCAATGAAGATCCAACCAACACAAACTCAAGTCATTGTGATTATAATGAAATCACAGTTGTTGTTCTTGCACCCATTTGAAGAACTCTTATATTTCTGGAAATGGGAAACAGTAAAAAAGTCTTGAGCACTTTATTTGTCTACTTTCAGGACTCAGCAGAACTAGCTGGGCTGCAGATGGTTTCAAGAAAAAGTGATTTTCAGCCAATGAACTACTCAGTGAATGTCTGGGGCAGCCAATCTATTCACTGCTGCATTTGACACAATAGATAAACCGCCTCTTTTAGATATGAACTGTGGAAGAATTATCCATGCCTTTGCAAACTCCAGATCAAACCATTGTATTGTAGTCAGCCTTGGCTCTCCCATGAAGACATCTAGGATATGACAGCATAGATTAGAAACTAGAAACAGAATATTTATTAGTTAACTGATCAAGCACACTATACATACCGGTTCCCTAATGGCATGAATTGCTGCGGTTTTGTCTCACTGCCAAATTGTTGTGAATAATCAGTAATCTTTATGGTTCAAGTATAAGTACCTGAGACACACACACCTTCCTGTATGACTGAGATGGTTTCTGTATTTACATGCAGTTATTGAAATGGATAGTATTGTCATATTTTCTCACCCAAGCTGACTTGAAAGAACCAGGGTTCATATGTACATGCCCTGAAAGTCAAATCCAGTAGATTAATCCAGACTTTCTGAGAAAGGACAGGAAGGCTGTTTGCAATTTTTTTATTTTTTTTAAAGGGTATTATTTTGTGTCATTTAACACTGTACTTAGTGAAAGAACAATTCCACCCCCTTTCAAACCACCTGCTACTCATCATCTTATTCCTTGGTGTCCAAAACCTACTGCTCCTGAGAAAGAGACATTTTTTCAGTCCAGAAATAACTATGGAAGAGTGAAAATAAAAAAAAAAAAAAAAAAAAAAGATCAAAGGGACTTAAATATACTTCCTATAATAATGCCTGTATTTATATAGCCCATTTCATCCTGAAGGAAAAACAAGGGTGTATCTTTGTACTTCACAGATTTTTTTGTTGTTTTTCAAATTCATCAAAATTAAAACCCCTAGATTTATCAGTGCTGGACATGGACAATAGATCTCATAGGATTATGATTTTCCTAAACTAAATCAATCACAACTGCTCTAATCTGGCTGTAATTTAGTTGGTGGTTGCTTTTTGCCCCTGACTCATCAAGGAGCTCCCCCTTTCCAAAAGGCGCAAGAGACAGACGTTTTTTGCGTCTCTCAAGAGCTCTTCTTAAATTGCTGCCAGAACTGTCACCTTGGCAGATGCGTGAGCAGCAAAATCCTCCATGAGCCCCTCCACTTGAGGCCAGGTAACATGCCTGAAGGTGTTCTGATCACTCTGCATAGACCTGGGGAGAGCTCGGCAATGCTCTGTAACCCTGCAGCTACAAATACAAAACCTCATAAACACGCACTCACCAATTTCTCTGGAGATCTGGGTGAATGCCTCCACACCGCTCTCTCCATAGTTGCCCTCAGAAGCCAGCGTCGACACGTAGTTCCACCCAAGGGCCGTCACGATGTCAACCATGGCCTGTGCTTGGTAGGAGTCCGGTGGGACCACTCGAGAGAAGAAGTCATACCTGGTGTTATCGCTCAGTTCTGGAGCTGTAGATGCATAGCTGATTTGAGGTATCTGCAAAATAGAATGACAAGTCATTCAAGCCAATCTAACACCATTTCACACTATATACGTATACGTTTGAAAGGCTTAAAATAGATTATGCATGAGCATTGTGCAGAACTGAATATCTTGTTTTAATTAAATCAAATGATCAGAAAGCATCTCAGATTTTGTAAAATGTCAGTCAAGTCTGATTGCATAACACTCTCACCAAGAAATAATGCATTCTGCTTTTTGCCAGATATCATGATTCTTGACATGTAAGTGTAACAACTTCTTTTTTGATCCTGGCTCTGATAGGAACAGAAGAAGATAAAAAAATAAAAGAAAAAAAAAAAAGGAGGAATTCTTACTATTACTATAGAAGATTAAAAGGTCGGTTTTGACTGTGATTCTTAAAAACACTGCACTTAAATTTTATGAGTCAAATTTAGATTATTTCCATTCCATTGTTTTGTTTATTTATGTACATGCAACTGTGCTTTCCCATTTCATTCCTATTTTTTAAGCTTTCATTGGCATAGCTTTTTCATTTTCCAGTTTTAATATGGTGTTGTGCATGATTTAAGAATATGGAGATTATGCATTTAATACCAAAAGCTATCCGATGAAAAACACCAAAAAAAAATGTAGTTATCCATATACAATATACATATAGAGAAGGAGAAAGATTACAAGGATGGTAACCTTTGTAGAAATCACCACAACATTCTTTGCAGAAACAAAAAAACAACAAAAATCCCATTAAATAACTGAAATACATTTTTTAAATAAATTACTATTTCCATAGAAAAAAAGATGGGGTGATTTTTCTATTAACTCTTATCTTAAATAAATTGTTTGGCAATGTCCAGAAGAAGCTGTCTGTAAGCAATATTCAATTATTCTGAATAGTATTATGGTGCAAGAAAAAATAATTAACATTCATGATCACTTAAAAGGGGAAAGATTCTTTCATTTAAAGTGGTAAAACTGATGAAATAGTCACTAGCTTAAAATGAAATATACTCCAAATATTGCATTGCTTTTGTAATCTATATTAATAACAGGTGCTTAATTCACATCTTACAAAACATAAAGCAGTCTTCAAGAGAGCCATCTGAACAGAGTTCCTAAATTGATTCTGTTGAGAACCGAATTTAGTAGTCCCAGATAACAGGTGATCTGGGAAATGCTCACTGTCATATTAGATGCTGTAGGAGAAGGTTTCAGTGCAACCCTTAGGTCCTGTACAGCGCCTCCTCATCAGCACAAACTAAAAAATGGATTTGAGGCAAATAACAGGGATTCAAAGAGTCTGGTCATTAACCACACCTGCAAAGACAGCGTAGACTCTTACAGCGTGAAAAAACAGTTTATAGCCTAAGGGATGGCAAAATCATTTCTCAGTCAGAAGCAAACAAAATAAAGTCTTATGTATCTTGGCTCTATTTTTCTTTAAGAAATTTTATACTCATGGAAACGCCTCAGAATAAATAATCTGAAATGTTGTAATAATAGCAACCAGAGAGAAAAGGAAAAAAGGAAAGGGAGGATCACAGAAAAAATAAGCTAAAGGTTATATCTCATGGAAATCAGTATTCCTAGCACAGCAATGATCCACCAAGTAAAAATAAAGGATAAATTGCCCTTACAAAACCTGCCTTGTATAAATTCCCTTTCTTTTAGAAAATGTTTGAATCATCTTTATCTCTTTACAGACAAGAGATTTTGGCCTGTAATAACACAATTATGCGCATTTAGAGCACTTATCATCCCCATTCTAAATTCGCTCTATTACTCCAAACCAGTCGTCTTTTTCCAGATGGAAGAAAAATAAAGGCAACCTCTGTGATTTTACTCATTTTGCTCCTCGGTGTGCCATTTCACGAATACTATGGTATCGGTGCTTTGCTGAAAGCCATTTTATCAATAATGTTCATGAAATCAACACTAGTAAGAGATCTTTTAGACGGATATTTTGTCATTGAAAATCTTGATGTCTAGTCCACAGAGTTATATCCATTAACTTTCTCCATTCCTGTTTCTCTTCAGCCATGAGAGGAATAACAAATCCTAGATATGTGTTTGCAGGAGAGCTGTTGGTACAACACAGCAATGAAATGTTTCAGATCAATAAAGATATTTTATGTACTGTGAATATCACTTATTTGGGGCTTTGGAAAATGAAGAGAATCGACATTACTTTCCTACTTCTTCAGGTCTTTCTGGTTCAGCTTCTTCTCTAGCGTTATTTCTAATAATAGTGGAAGAAAATAGAAGGTAAATACAGTCCAAACCCAGTATCCTGAAATCATTTGGCATACTTATTAGGCTTAAATCACCACTGTTTTATAACTTCTGCCTACTTTTCCCTAGCATGAAAGAACAATATGACATTTAAAGGTAGGGAGAAAGACACTCTCTAAATAGCAAGCCATCTCCAAGTTTTGAGAAAAAATCATGCATGGAATATGTAGTTATTTTCCTTATTTCTTTTTGTATACATCCCTCATGGTTATAGACAACACTTCATGTTCAAGAATTTTCTCCCCAAAACTGCAGACCTTCCAGCCAGAAATACCTCATGGATTTTATGCAAAAGGAAAGAGGAACTTCCTTCCTTGCCTGCTTTTAAATGTACATTTGTATTCAGGGGGGTACTGAAAAATAGCCTTAAAATTTGAGGATTGGGGTATGTTCCAACAGTTACACAGTTACTGAAAAGACTCAGAACAATACTCAAAGAAATTGTTTGGCATGAGGACAAATTGTTAGGATTTAGTGGTTCAATAATCCATGAATGAAAAATATATACATTAAAATGTAACAACTCTAGTTATGGACTGTAGGTTTAATAAACCATTTTACATGTCCCCAAGTACATTTTACAAGATAGAGCATAATGCTGCCTAAGCAAGGGAACTGTTATGCTCTATCAATTCAGTAATATGTGTTTTTAAAATTCCCTAAATACAGACTGTATTTATACTTTAAGTTCCACTGGCCCCATGAGACATAAATTCGCATTTTGAAAGAGACCTGTAAAGGGGTTTTATATTTCTCACTCTAGATTTCTCAATCTAAATTTTCAAAATTAAATACAATATGTGGAACATTTACATTGTACTTAAGTGTACTATATAGCACTGTTAATAGCGTAGTTCCCTTTCTTCAAGGGGAAAAAAGCAAAAAAACCCAATGAATTATATAACTACATTTGAATCAGTTGTCAGACAACAGCTGTCACATTCATGTTTGAATGTTCATTGATATATTTTTTTCTGTTCTTTCTTACCCTGTCGTTCAGCCACTGCCTCCCGTTAACCTATAATCTGCTGATAAACTCTCAGCTTCTAGTGGGAGCTACCAGCTATCCCTCAGTCCTATAATCTAAGTCAGTGGTGGCTTCATCTCATTCTATTATCCACCGGCATCAGGAAATGATTCCGCATACTTAAAAAAAATAAAACCATTTAAAAAAAAAACAAAAGAGACAAGAAAAAGGATTCCTGAGAACTAAGTAGACAGGCTAAGCCTTGAAAATACATTCAAGTCAAAACAAGCAGTCAAAAATAGTCTGTTTTTTCTGGATCTTCTTGTATACATCTCCAAGCTGATTTAAAACTGTGTCTAAAGATCTCCCCTTCCCAGAGGATTACAGAAGATGGAATAGTTAATTTTAGAACTAACTGTCCACAAAGCGTGACTGTGGCAGCACTTCAAACAGCAAACAACATCTGCACGAGATGCCCACCAAGCATTACTGCAGAACGGACTTCTGCTCCCTGATGG
This sequence comes from Larus michahellis, assembly GCF_964199755.1. Lineage (NCBI taxonomy): Eukaryota > Metazoa > Chordata > Aves > Charadriiformes > Laridae > Larus > Larus michahellis. Next base: position 23,317,971 of record NC_133896.1, on the reverse strand, counting down.
AGAATGTGTGCACAACTTCACAAGTGCCAAAAGTGGCTAATGTAACTTTTAATTTATTTCAGCTAAGTGCTAAACCACTGTCAGTCCCCTGTACACTGAAAAGAAAAGTGACGTAGCACTCCTGAATCCAGAACTATTCACAGGGAAGCATTACCCTGGATCTGTTTGGTGGGTCCAGTGCTGGGATCCAAACCCAAAAACATAGAGATGCTGTACTGAGGACGGTAGAAGAAACTACATGACCTAGGTTTGCCCTTCCAGTAAAGCATCTTCACCACAGCAGGCAGCTCTTAGCATGCCTTCTCTTCAATGACATGCTGTCCGGGTTTTGGACAGAAGTTCACTGGAACGTTTTTTATTGAGCTTTCTAATCCATTTGCATGCTACATTTGTCAATGTAAAGTATCAGCTGGCCATCTCAAATACCGTCTTCCTTTATACAGCCTTTCAGCTGAAAGCAAGCATGATTTGGGAGCAGAGTAGCAGACAGTGAAATGAGCCAAGCTCATAAGAAAAAAGACCTGAGAAAGGAATCACCAGTAATTTTGAACATTACTGATTACGAGTTGCAGCAGTAACTGTGCTGTACACTCACCCAGCGTAATGGGCTTAAATCACTCGCATCTTCAATTTCACTACCCACTCAGTCCTTTCACTAGCTTTAACATATCAACTAGCATTTTATTTCCCTTTTCCATTTTCTCATCACTGAGCAGTCATTTTTTTGAGGAATATTAGCAATAGTACATTAAAAATAGTAATAATTGTAGCTAACAAATTGAAGTCAATAAACTTTCGGTTAGTGATGGCTCAATATCAACTGGCATTTTACCACCAACTAATAAAGCCTGCATAGGAGTAAAAGTGCTTGAAATAAAATTTGACTGTGGAAACACGTTTTCAACTTGGTGATTTTTTTGAATTTTAAATGTCTATCATTAATCATTAATGGCCCTGTCTTTTCAAGATTTTTATTCCCTCTCCTGTACAACAAGAAGGAGTTCTTTGTGAGTACAAAAAACTCACAGCAGTGAAATGAATCCTCAGGGCCTAGATATTGGACAGTTGCTGGATGAGAGCTGAGGTCACTCTATTTTAGCTATTAGTCACATTTGTAAATTGCCATCAGCCAGAGCATCATCTTAACCTGCTTTCACTTCTGAAAAATGTGTCAGCCTGCAGTACAGCAATGCTAAACTTATTCAGGGTAGATATTCAAGATTCAAAAGAGTTTGATGAGGCCTAATAACATCTCACACTATACCAAACGAGATTTAAAATCTTCTTTTTTGTTACTAACTGTAGGAGGAGATGAAACACACCCTGAAACTTGCCATTTCTCTCCACCGACCATAAAGGGAGCCTGGGAGATTAATTCAACTATTATACACACTGTGTAGAACAATACTGTAAACAGCTACATGTCTTCCACTGAATCTCACAATCCCGCTCATTTTGGCTACACATGACTATTAAGACATCTGTGCACAGCTAATGATCAACTTCCTTCTGCTGTGTCTTCATCTTCCCATCTATGACAAAAACGGAATAGGTCACCCATGCCATCATTAGAAACTTCATTTCATTCATTTTCAAAATAAACCAACATTAAATCATCCTGGGAAGATACAACACATTAAGACTCTGTAACACCACTGGAGATGTGAGATGCCCCATTCAAAGCTCAGAGCAGCTGAGCAGGGTGACAACTTGCCAAACTCCACTGGCTACAAAAACCACCTCTGCTAGAGCTGATGTGGAAAAGTTTCAGCATATGAAGTTTTCCATTTCAGCCTCTTTCCATGGATTTTACCAAGAGGACAAGGGATCTGTGACAATATATTTCCCAGTAGATGTATATAGATATTCATTTATATGTATAAACATGTGTAAATCTAAACTATATATATTTAGGCTTATACACTTGATGCTCTCTCTCTGTATGTTAAGGACACTCAACCACAGTGCTGGTCGCGTGGCCAGCAATAAATCTTGTTCAAGAATTACCACAGATTTCACCCCCCCAAAAAGCGCGTTTCTATCAGCTAGAGCAAAAGCAAAAGAAAAGAAACAAACAGGTATGCTTTTTCACCTAGATGAATGCAATTTAAAATGTATTTAGTTCAAAAAAGTCTGGTAGAATTTAAAAGCTTTGGAAAGGGAAAGAACAAAAGTATAATCTGAAAGCTGCCATTAGTCGATTTCACTTGGAAGGCAGGAATATTTTTAAATCCATTTGAATTTTTCCAAGTCATTCTATTTGCAGTAAATATCATAGCAGTTCCTGTCAAGGGTGCTTGCAATTCATACACTTAATGACGACGAGCTAATGATAAGGTAGTTTCACATCTTTTGAAAGTTCCCTACATATTTGTATATGTGTTGTGCAAAGACATAGTCTTTGTGATAAAATGCAACATAGCTATTGCTATTTTTTCCCCAAACACGGGGACAGAAGTGATCCATCACACCTAAATGTTTCTGAGCTGGGATGGGTAAATTACTTTCCTCTTTCTTTTCACTTCCTATTACTCTTTCACTGGCTTTACTTTACTTCTGTTGTCATCAGTTCAGAAGACATATTCCTGAGCAGAACATATCTTCAATGAGCTGCACTGATCGTTTCATGAAAAAAAGACATAGCTGAGAATCAATGCAGCATGGTTTGTTACCAACAAAATTATTTCTTCAATAGGTTGGTCTGGTATGTGAAAAATTACAGAGGCAGATGCAGTCGCTAGCCCAGTGAAAACACGGGGATAAAATCAAACATGGAAATCCTATTTTATTGCTCATTTTCTCTTCTTTTCCCAGCTACAATCACAGTAATTATCACACTTATTCTGAGGTTATCTCTGGTGGTCAAATGAGCTAGCAAGTACAGTATTCTGAATAAACTGAATTACACAGAATCACAGAATGGTTCGGGTTGGAAGGGACTTTAAAGATCATCTAGTTCCAACCCCCCTGCCAGGGGCAGGGACACCTCCCACTAGACCAGGCTGCTCAAAGCCCCATCCAGCCTGGCCTTGAACACTTCCAGGGATGGGGCATCCACAGCTTCTCTGGGCAACCTGTTCCAGTGTCTCACCACCCTTACCATAAAGAATTTCTTCCTGATATCCAATCTGAATCTCCCCTCTTTCCGTTTGAGGCCGTTACCCCGTGTCCTATCATTACACTCCCCGATAAAGAGTCCCTCCCCATCCTTCCTGTAAGCCCCCTTTAGGTACTGGAAGGCTGCTATAAGGTCTCCTCGAAGACTTCTCTTCTCCAGGATGAACAACCCCAACTCTCTCAGCCTGTCCTCATAGCATAGGTGCTCCAGCCCTCTGATCATCTTCGTGGCCCTCCACTGGACCCGTTCCAACAGGTCCATGTCCTTCTTGTGTTGCGGACTCCAGAGCTGGATGCAGTACTCCAGGTGGGGTCTCACCAGAGAAAGTAGTTTCTTATCGTTAATACATGTAATTGTATAGTATCAGATTATGGGATGAAAAAAAAATATTAAAGCTCCATTGCATTGCATTCTATCCCCAACAGCCAGAAAATACCTCTCATAAAGTGTAACCAGATGTGCTACAGCAAGTGTATTTCAGTTTGTCACCTGCTGTGTTGCCCTGGTAGAACAGGATGCGACAAAGGAGGAATGCGTACAATGTAAAAAGTGTTTGAATTTTAGAATTAGTCTCCTTCCAGTGGGTTGAAGTAGGTCAGGGACTCATTAGAAGTCATTACTTTTAATTACACACACGGGATACCATAGAAAAAAATAGTAATAATAATGTGATATCACAATCTCAAATCCCATAATAGATGCAGCATCTACAAAACAAATGCACCTCTCTGGAAAGTATGGGTCTCTGTGCTGTGTGGTGCACTTTAGGGCAAAAACATTAAAAGGATATTTATGCATTACGAACATTTTTACAGCTGAAGCACATCTTGTCACACTGTGCATTGCTGTGTAACTCCAGGAGGATGAGAATCCATCTAAGGACAGCTTGAACTGTCATCAATGTTCTGTGCAAGCGAGTCTATTGATAAATGTTTAACAATGACATTTTCTCAGTAAGGGAGCTCTGTTCTGATATTTCCACATCATTTCAAATCCTGGGGTTTGCCTCTCTGAAAACCAACTATGTTAAGCAGTTGCACATTAAATTATCCACCATCTGTAGGCAGCCTCTTTCTAAATATTTTAAACCCAGCTGAGGTCCAGGCACTGAATGATAAACTGCAGAAGCAGCAGATCAAATGAGTAATATTCATACTGAGATCAAATCACAAGAAGCGAGGGGGGGGGGGACCTTGAGCTTGGGAATGGCTGTTAGCTCTTCCTTCACAGTTTCTTATGTTCTCCAATCATCAGATCAAACGGGAAGCCAAGGATGGTCAGATAGCTTTAGGGACTTCTTAAACTATTAAAATTCCTTTTTGACTTGTTGGGAAACCCACACTTCATTATGTATATCAATATGTTAGACTTGTGTCAATCTCTGCTGAGCACAGTGTGAACTCTGATATTTCAAAGCTTTTTTAGCCCTACTTTCCTCATTAGAGCTTGTCATGTCAGTGTCTGGAACTGTAATCTCTTTTGATGAGTTCGAGAAAAATATACAAAGATGTGCATTACTTTTGGTCTGAAATAACAAAGTCAACTTTCTGTTACTACTCAGCAGTAATAAATTTACATAGTAGCTCATAAAGTATTCCTCAGTCCAAATCAGGTTTCCTTTACATTCATTTACTAATCAGTATATGGTAGCACAGCAGGCGACTTCAGAGACTTACCCTTGGTGACCCGCAATTGTCCACAGGAATTTTTCTGATTACAGAGACCATCTCTATGGAAGAAGAAGGTGCTCTCAGCAGGATGCAAGATGGGTGCTCTGCTTAATGGACAATTCTCATCTTTGCATTCACTTTTTCATGATGCAAGGTCACTTCAGCTTACACCACAGGCTGAGAAGTATTACTATCCTTTTGCTACCCATGCTGCTGGCTTAACATCATGAGGTAGAAGTAACTGAAAAATATCATGGGGAGGGAAACCAAATTTTGTATTGTTCACAGCTTTCTCCACAGTTGTGGACAATGTGAAGATACAAAAGGAGGAGGAGGCAAAAGGAAGACCAGAGAAGTTGTGGACCCACTGTTGAATGAGACAGGAGCCATGGTGACGGAGGATGCGGAGAAGGCGGGGTTACTGAATGCCACCTTTGCTTCAGTTTTTACTGCTCGGCCCAGCCCTCAGGATTCCCAGACTTTGGAGAAAGTAACAGGGAAAGAGGAAGACTTCACCTTGGTTGAGGAGGATCAAGAGAGGGATCAATTAGGTCACTTAAATATTCACATGTCCATGGGCCCCAATGGGATGCCCCCGAGAGTGCTGAGGGAGCTGGCAGAAGTCATTGCTGGGCCACTCTCCATCACCTTTGAAAGGTCCTGGAGAACAGGTGAGGTGCCTGGGGACTGGAGGAAAGCCAACGTCACTCCAATCTTCAAAAAGGGCAAGAAGGAGGAGCCGGGGAACTACATGCTGGTCAGCCTCACCTCCATCCCTGGAAAGATGATGGAACAGTTCGTTCTGGGCGTCATCTCAAGGCATGTGGAGGAAAAGAAAGCTATCAGAAGTACTCAACATGGATTCACCAAGGGGAAATCATGTCTGACTAATCTGATAGCCTTCTATGATGGCATGACTGGATGGATACATGAGGGGAGGGCGGTGGATGTTGTCTACCTTGACTTTAGCACGGCCTTCGACATGGTCTCCCACAGGATCCTCATAGGGAAGCTTAGGATGTGTGGGTTAGGTGAATGGACAGTAAGGTGGATAGATAACTGGTTAAAAGACAGAGCTCAGAGGGTCATGATTAGGGACACAGAGTCTAGTTGGAGGTGAGTGACGAGTGGCGTTCCCCAGGGGTCAGTGCTGGGTCCAGTCCTCTTCAGTATATTCATCAATGACCTGGATGAGGGGATAGAGTGCACCCTCAGCAAGTTTGCCGATGACACCAAGCTGGGTGGGGTGGCTGACACACTGGAAGGCTGTGCCACCATACAGGGAGACCTGGACAGGCTGGAGATCTGGGTAAAGAGGAACCTTATGAAATTCAATAAGGGCAAGTGTAGGGTGCTGCACCTGGGGAGGAATAACCCCATGCACCAGGACAGGTTGGGGAGCAGCTCGGTGGAAAGAGACCTGGGAGTCCTGGTGGACAACAGGATGACCATGAGCCAGCAATGTGCCCTTGTGGCCAAGAAGGCCAATGGCATCCTGGGGTGCATCAAGAAGAGTGTGGCCAGCAGGTCAAGGGAGGTCATCCTCCCCCTCTACTCTGCCCTGGTGATGCTGCATCTGGAGTACTGTGTCCAGTTCTGTGCTCCCCGGTTCAAGAAGGACAGGGAACTGCTGGAGAGGGTGCAGCAAAGGGCTACTAAGATGATTAGGGGACTGGAACAACTCTCCTATGAAGAAAGGCTGAGGGATTTGGGTCTCTTCAGTCTGGAAAAAAGACAACCGAGGAGGGACCTTATCAACAGTTATAAATACTTAAAGGGTGGGTGTCGGGAGGATGAGGCCAGGATGTTTTCAGTGGTGCCCGGCAACAGGACAAGAGGTAACGGGCACAAACTTGAGCATAGGAAGTTCCACCTAAACATGAGGAGGAACTTCTTTACTTTGAGAGTGGCAGAGCACTGGAACAGGCTGCCCAGAGAGGTGGTGGAGTCTCCAACTCTGGAGACATTCAAAACCCACCTGGATGAGTTCCTGTGTAACCTGCTCTAAGTGACCCTGCTCTGGCAGGGGGTTGGACTACATGATCTCCAGAGGTCCCTTCCAACCCTATGATTCTGTGATACGTAAGTGGGGCCCAGCTGGCCAGACACATACGCCCAGTGTTTGAGCGGATGCTTTCACATATTGTAGGGTATGCTGCCTACACTTTGGCTATGGCCCCAGAAAGCCCAGCCTTCCTGTAGTCTGTCTGCCTTACGCTGATGACCTGGCTACCTCATATCAGAGTGCATTAAGGGAAACCCTATGATTCACCATTGCTAAGGATTCCTTCTGCAGCATAGGTGGTTCATATAGGATTAAAAGCATCATTTTAAATCCACATATTACAGACTTGGAAGACGAGAAATGACAGATGTCCCCTTTTTTTGTGTGTTCATTTCTTGAAACAATAAACTTAAAACAATTAAACAATTTTACCTTGAGTTTTCAACCTTAGAAGTTACAAGGAGAAAACACTAGCCAGTCCCAAGCCATTTCCAAAAAGTTGAATGTCTCCTGTATTACCACAGTAAGATACTAAGTCCAGTTGCTGCTGGTACAAGAGTTGAAGGAAAAAGCAAAACTTTTCCAATCAAAAGATTGGAAGTTATTTATGAATTAAGCTCTGAGGCCGATAGGAGTGATATCCAAACCTTCCTTTCTATTCAAAATGAACTTTAAAAATAGTAGAGTAGCTGTGGAAAAAAGGCATCCTCCTCCACATGGTTCCTGAACACCATATGGCAATGTCTCTTCTTCTCCATCATTACCAGATTTCCATTCTGATTTCTGACTTAAACACTGTGGTTTATCACTACATCAATCCATGGATTAACTTATCAAAAGCATCATGGCAAGGAGAGAGATGAAAATCCAGGCAACCCAAGTGAGACCACACAGCATATATACCAAGTAGGACTATGTTCTCACTGGTCTGAAGACTGTCTCCAACAGCTCCTACAGAATTTTGGAAATTTGTGAAAACCTAAGTATTTAAAATCTATGAACTGGACAGGTGCATTGGAAATGAAGAATATCCCAGATATTCTTCCACACCTGCTTTCCCTACCTCTTCTCACTCCCTCATCCCTTCTCAACCACAACTTGACTGAAGTAAGAAGGAAGAGTGGACACCGATTAGTTTCTAAACAGCTGATTTAAGATTCTCAGTTCCAGCCCTGCTTCTCCCCTTTGGCAGCCTATGGTACAGAGATACTGAGTATTTCCGCTTGGCCCAACAGAAAGGGCAAAGGGTAACTCCTCTTCTGTGAAATAAGCCTGTGCAGGGTCACCACTCACTCTCCTCTACTAAGTAAGGCTTCCTTCCCCATAATAGGCATTTTTGCTCTCTGACTGCATCGGGAACACATCCACAAAGTCAGCAAAAGCAATATTTGATGTAAGAAAAAAAGCCTATATTGGATGAGCATTTTACATCATTTCTGCAAATTCTCCTATTCCCTATTTTTATGCATTGCAATTTAAGTATAAATCAGTTTACTCTTATCACCACCATACAGCCTTGTTTGAGTGCTAGCCTTAGCCTTCCTGGCTAGTGCAATGCAGATTTCCTCCCTAGCTGTGACTCTCCAATATCTCTAAGTCCAAATACAGATGATATATATGTCTTTTTGAAGGTTCTTAAAGTCCTCCTCAGTTAGCTTGATCCTGTAAGTCTGGCCCCACCATGAACACCCTACTTCAGCGGCTCAGCAGGATGCTGAAAGAAGAGGGTGTGAGGAGCTTTCAGTAAGCTCAAAAAGCTCCACCACTAATTTTTTTTTTCCACATTTCAGCAATCCCAGTCACACCCCACATTTCTGGCAGGTTGTCAATAGTCCGAGGCAGAGCTTGTTGACAACCACTTTCCGCTGCCCCGAGAAGCGGCTCCCCTGCCTGCCTCCACACCTGCAGTTATCAGCGCACCTTTGCCACCCAGCACAGCCAGGCAGTGCTTCAGCAGGCAACCGAGGGAACCTTGGCCCTGGGGCTCCATACAAACCTTTGCTTTCACCTAAAAGGGGGTGAAAATGCTGATGCCAGCCCACAACATATTTCACAGAATTCAGTGTCTTTGTTGGGGCAGAACAAGAAACCAATTGGTCCTGTTCCAGCCAAATATTGGGAACCTTTATACACTTCAACTGTTGAAGATCTTTCCTTTGACTGACGCATAACACCTGTTTTTATAAGTCCAGCTTTAATGTGGATCTTTTTAAGAGAACCCCATGTTTACCAGACTGCAGCTACTGAATGCAGCGCACTGGTGTACTGATCAGTAGTCTTTGGAAATCTCCTTTTGTATACTGTGCACAAATGATTTGTATTAGGAACGAGTGTACCGCTTCTGAATACTACAGCAGCTTTTGATGAGTGAACATCTTTTATTTTGAAATTGTCCTCCCTCAGTCTGTTGCTGCATATGTTAAAAGACCCCATCAAAAGCAAAATTACACTAAACTAGATTTAAAAGTGTCAAGTGCATTGAATAAACATTGGAGACATCAAAAGCCTGAGTGGATGCTCCTGATGACAAGTGGTGTGGGAATGCCAGCCTGTGCTGAGCCTGATACAATTCCATTTCTATCTACTTATTGAAATTGCTTCACAAATGTATTTCTGCATATCAGTGTCACCTATCCACTTCCAGGCACTGGGAGGGTTGGTTTAAAATTGCTAACTGAAGGAAATCAACATATTTTTCCATGGAATATCAATGTCATCTACATCTCTCAAAAAAAAAACCAAAAAAAAAACCACACACACACAACCAAACACCAACCCAACCCACACAACTTTGAAGCATTTGGTTTTGATGTCTTATGTCTTTAGTCTGTCTTCTCTTTCACAGCTTGTAGGTCTTACTTTTTAATCATAAAGGCAACAAAGCACTGAGGTTTATTGGAACAGAATTTGCAGGCTCTGTCTGGCACATGGGCTGCCTGTGTAACATATGGTGAAGTTAAACACCTTAGAATGGGATTCACATGATACTTCCTGAGCTAGCCAGTAGGAAATACCAAGCAAGAGATGTGTCCAAGATTTTTTATTTCTGGAGTAGGTGGAACCAAGACGGCAGTTAATTGCCCAAAGTCATCTTCCACACATAAGACCGGTTCACACTTCTCTTCTAAAAACAAGCCTGGAGAAGAGGAAAATGTTGCCATCTCTATTTTTTAAAGAAAAGCTAGTTGCCACAGATCCCACTTTAACTCAATTGCATCTTCAATCTTAGTTGAGAGCTCTTCTTTTGTGTAGGGCTAATGACCTCCCTCAAGTCCCCTTCCTCTAGAAACCAATTCAGAAAGGGTTAGAGCAAAAGCCAAAGCATGAAACATGGCTCTCGTATCACCTTCAGCATATGTATAACCTGAATCATATCTCCCAAGGGATTACTCTAACACTGGCCAAACTCAGACGAGGAGGACCCTCTCGCCCTCCAATGGCAGCAGGACCCTGCGTGGATGAGTTGCATAAAGCTGGAGAACAAACAAGTGCAGCAGACATAATTGCACAGCTCTGCAATGTATCTGGGCTGGGGCAAGTCCCAGGATCTGGTCTTCACTTCTTGAGGTACACTTGACACTGAATAAATTATTATTTGCCAAACAAGTAGACAATAATAACTGCCAAGGTGGCCACCCTTGTGGGGAAATGTGGCCACAGAACTGCAAATGTCAAGAGAACTTTAGTGGCCAAAATTAGATACCAGAAGTTACACAGATCCGAGAACATCTCAGATCACAGACTGAGATGTCTGAGTGCCACTTTTGGCACATAAGAGGGTTTTTCAAGGTCCTACTTATTTTATCTGGGCTAGGTAGTCCAAATATAACTCTTCAGATTTATGAAAACAATTACGAGGTCCAGCTGAATTATGCCATTTTCAAACAAATCTGCAAATATTTTGTGTCAGATTTCTAAAGAATTGTGATTTTACTCTCTATAAGGATAAGATAAATTAGTGCCTGACATAATTCCCCATACAATTGAATAAAGTTGTTTTCTATATGTTTGTGCATCAATCAGAGTCTTACCTCTTATTTCTGAGCATTTTTCCCTGCACACTTTATTTTTTATATATATATATATATATCTCCTTTCCACTCACTTAATTTGTCTGAGCCAGCAATTAACAATATTTTACTCAAGCAAGAGAAAGATTTTGGCTTTATATACACAGGCATCACAACAATCAGACTCTAACAAAAAGAGCGAATGGTTTCAAACACACTTCTCCATATACAGAGGACAGTTTTGTGCAGAATATGTAAGAATAAAAACAGAGCTACCCTCAGTGCTTTTGCTGGTGGCCAATACCCCCACAGTCCCCTAACCCCCCAGGGTGTCAAAGTGAAGGGCACCTCCAGAGGCCAGCTCACTCACTCGGCACCGCCTGATGGACACGAGCCTCAGGGCTGGAGTCTCCGGAGCCTGCTCTGTCCTGCAGTCGACTGCAGAGCAAAATCCGTTTTTCAGGCAGGCAGTTGCCTGCAGAAACCCAGGCCCTCACCTGGGGTGCTTTGCCTCGCTAGCCAACACGGAGGGAACCACAGGCAAGAGCAGAGCTTGGTTGCCCACCCCAGTGCAGCCCCGCAGGAGGCAGAGCACGGCTGTGGTGCCACGGCAGGCAGGAGCAGAACAGCAGAGGCAGAACTCCGCAGAGGCAAAGGCTTTGCATTTTTCTTAGTACGCCAAGAATGAAAACCCCTTCTGGGTTTCTGCAACTGAGGTAGGGTGCTAGCACTGATGCCCCTCCATCCAGTCCCGTGGGATCACAGCCAGGGGCTGCACACAGAGAGAACCGACCATGGCACTGCCCTACACCATGCCAGAACTCACGGAGCATCTCATGACTGCACCAACAGAAAGAAGCCAGTGTGTCTGGGACACTTCATTTATTTTCCTCCTAGTCACGGACACATCAGTGAGAATGAGACACTAAGTGCACAGGTAGTACCGTTGCTTTAAGGCCTCTAGATTAAGTTATAGGGGCATGAAAAGGCTCAGCAAATACTGGCAGCTGGCAAGACAGGAGGTCATTTAAATCTTTGCGCAAGCTCTAGGGCAGCTACATTATACCATCACTTTGTCCACATGGCGATTTTTACTTTGCCCCTCCCACTGATCGCTTCAAACCACAAACTACTGATATTATTAGCGGTATTTTCTCAAATTTTCCTAAAAGCAAAGAAACAAACAGAAAATCCCTCTTCAGACCTCTGTTTCACAGCTTGGATGCACAGATGTCACATAACACAGAAAGCACTACCAAGAAGCATTTCTGCATGGAAATTACTGGGTTGTCCCCATGCTACCATTTCACCATAAACTTTGGAAATCTCAGCTCTACGGAAGAAACTTCCAGAAAGAAAACTAACAATCAGGCTCTCCTTACCCTAACTCTTGAAGCTATAAAACAAAACTAATGCATATTTCTTTTGTTCCCTGAATTGACTACTCAGAAAACATGAGGCTTAAGTCCCAGGCTCTGTACGTTCACTATCCAAGCGCTTATTAAGGTCAAGAAAGCTTTTCACAGACAGGGACTTTTACCTGAAAGCAGCAGTTGAAAAATCAGAATCAAACAGGCGATCAGAAATGTGATCTTCTCGCACGCATTTTTTTTAAAGCTTCTATACACACGCCCACATATTCTCAAGAAATAAGAAGCACTTGAGATTCTTCTCACACTGCATCAATTTCCACGTCTTATCTCACTGCAGCTCATACCTGCTGCAGAAATGAAATCTAAAAAAGGAAAAAAAATTAACGTGCTCAAACCTTCAGTTAATAATAAATTCCTGATGTATAGTCAGAATGGGTTAATTTGCTTTATCTATTTAGAATGCAAAAGGCAGCAAGTTAAACACCGAACTCTCTCTCAGAATGTGAAAAATATATTATCCTTTTTATTGAGTGTAAACATTCAATCTAAAGAACAGTTGGAAGGCACAGTCTGGAATACCTGCTTTGATTAGTCAACAGATGCTCTACAGAGTCAAAACTTACTTATTCCCTGAGTTTTTACTTTTAATGTTAACTCAAACAATAACAAACTAGAAACCTAAGCTTTTTTCTTTTTTCTTTTTTTTTCCCCAACTGACTATATCAGCAGCAGCTCTCTAAAAACTATCCCTGCTCTAATACTTGATTATATCTGCTTCAGGGAAAGTTTCCTGTATCTCAGATAATTTCCACCTGCTTGTATGAGTCACCTGTTAGTACAGCTGCTTCTTAATGGTAGTGCCTTGCAGCTGAGATAAGACTGAATTCAACAACTAAAGATCGAGAGGTGATTTGATAGTCTAATACATTAGTTTCCTCCACTGACAGAAAACTTATTTCCTTGTATAAATAAAATCATTACATGATCCAGCAGCTGAAACGAGGAAAGTAAAAAATTAGGACTAGAAATAAGGTAAAGATATGTAATGCTGAGAGTAGCGAATAACTGGAAAACTGTGCTGGACTCTACTTCTTGATATCTAGTGTAAGATAGTGGAGTACAGAGCCTAGACTTCGGATCAGCAGACTTCAACTTATTCAGGAAACTGCTAGGTGTGATCCTAGGGCATCTCTGAAAAGTAAAGGAACTCAGGGAAGCTGGTGGATCTTTCAGACAGCATCCTACAAGTGCAAGAGCTGTCCTTCCCAGTATTCAGGAAGACCACCAAGCTCATCAGAAAATCTGCATGGCTGAGCAGGTAACTTACGATGTAGAGACATTAAAAGGCAATATACAGGAGGAGGATGCAGGGACCAGGTACAGGAATTGGAAAACATTGCTTGGGCAGGCAGGGACAGTGTCAGAAAAGCCAAAGCTCACCTATAGTAGAGGGGACATCAAAAGCTGCAAAAAGAGCTTCTACCAGTACATTCATAGCAAACTGCTGAACAAGGATAATGTGGGCTTATTGCTGAATGGAGTGGGTGACTGAGTAACAGCATACACAGATAAGGTGGTTTGAAGGGAACTGAACAACAGCCTTCCACCATCAGAAGATGCAGCCAGACTTCACAGCCGTACATGGCGGCAACATGAAAGACAACAGGCAAAAGTTGAAACAAGAAAGATTCAGACTGATATGAGGAGTAACTTTTTCACCATAAGGACAGTCAGACAGACATGAGCAACTGGTCGGATCTCATAGCTGAACTTGCTTTGAGCAGGACTCTGGTTGATCCCACCTTACAGGATCTTAACTTTACTTTGAGTTAAGATGTCCTCAGTGCTCTCTGTAGTTCATGAAGAGAGACAGGAACTTCCACTGGGTAATTCACATCTAAATGGACTGATAAACCTCTACTAGAGACCTGTTTGTCTCCGGTGACTGCAGAGGGAGCTCAGATTAAAGTCACAGCCTCAATAATATGCAGATATCTTTCTGTGTACCAAAGAACCAGCAAATATTTGTCCCAATTCCTGCTTAAATTTAGAATTTAAATGGAAGTAGGCATTATCTAACCTAAGTTTAGTCCTTCTCTAGGTTCTGACAGAGAAAAGTAAATATAACACGGTCATTGCAAACATGCAAGATCCCAAACCTGTACGGATTTCATTGCTACCTTAGGAATTGCAGCTGCATAGTCAGGTGCTGGGTTTACTTTCTCTAAGACTTCCCGTGGGGAAAAGAAAGTATATTAAATTTCATTCAGTAAATCATGAAAATGATAAAGGAGATTTAGAAAATATTGCTGAACCTTAAAAAGCAAACAGACATGAAAGATTTCATAGTAAATAGACTTCCAACTGTATGGGCAAGAATTGCATGCTGCAACAGCGCAAAAAGGGGAATTTGCATTGAACCAAGAAATAAACTCCCCCGATTTCTTAAAATATGCATACACGTACATGCACAGAGTGTAGAAATAGACTGCAGCAAGAATTGAGGTCCAGTTCCTGTCAGTAAGGGAATCTACTCCACTCTACAGCAGCTCCAGTGGTGCTCCTCACTAGCAAAATGCCAAGGAAATTCTTGGCTCCTCATGCATCCTGATTTTGATCCCATAATATGGGCGGTAAATAAGGTAAGGAAGGCACATGTGCACCTCTCTCTGCTAAGGACCAGTTTCCAGGGGTACATGGCCTTCTCACACAAGGAGCACCACTAGCTCTGAAGACCACTAGGAAAGTGAAAGATGTCTGCTAAGTCTTCTTTCTCTTTTTCATCTACAGAAGCAGTGCCTTACTGAGAATGACAGTCTTCACCATCTATAAAACTCAAGACATTTTAGCAACATGCTGTTTATGTATTTGTAAAACAAAAAAAAAAGAAAGAAAAAAATTGAAGCACACATCAGTTCCATCAAGCAGCTAAAAAGGTCAATTTCACATCAGCAAAGAGATGAAAAACCTTAGTTCTATTTCTGCCCTTTCCACATCATTTTGAAGATGTTCTTTGTAAAAAATATCCATCTCATCTAATCAATTTCTTTTTCTTAAATATCACTACATTGAACAGCTCTTGGAACATTTTATTAATTTTTATGAGCGTTTACTTCTTCCTCCAGCATATATAGTTTCAGATTTATTTTGCTTTCCAGCCTCAGCCTTTACAGCTACTGTTCCAGCACAAGTGCCACTTCAGTTCTAGCCTCCCCAATACAACGAGCCTTTGCTTATGCTGTGTGTCCCAGACCACAATAAAAGCCCTGTGGCTAAGTCATTGTGAAAATAAGTAAGGGGACTGGTTGCTAAATCTTTCTGAAGGTAAAAAATAACATTTACTTCTTATCATGCTTACCATCCATAAAGCAAGACTCATTTGTCATTAAGATATAATGCTCCCTTTGCCCATTATCCATCTTTCAAGAATGACAGAACTCCACATTACTAAAAGGGTCTTAATTTTGTCCCAGGTAATAACATTTTGAAAGAAATACTTTACGAAGTTGTCAATCTTTGTAATTATAAATCAAATTTCTGTAATTTCTTTAATAAAGCAACACATTAAGTATGCTACAAATAAATCAAATAAATTACCATTTTTAATTAGGCATAACAAACAATTAAACAGATGACATTTAAAATTAATTTTCTTTACTGGAGGGAACGTGATTTAAATTAGTGCTGAGCCCAGCACCCTCCTCGTGGATATTCCTTCAAACACAGTGACATTAAAAACCATCATAACATTTTCAGAGACAAGTCTGTTTCCATTTTTCAGTATTTAAGGTTTCATTTTTAAGCCAGTACTTTTTTTTTCAATTACCAAACTTCCCTAGAAATGCTTCATGTCTTAAAGTTTCTGCTCAGCTCCATAGTATGTAATTGCTGAACAGCTGCACAGTCATACCAACCACTGATAAAAAGGCATTACAAACTTCTAAGCAAATCATATTTATAATGCATAATATTCAAGGCCAAAGAAAATCAGTAGTACTTCAAGGCAAACTTCTGAAAATAGGGCAAGAGCATCTTGGGAAAGATGATGGTAAATACTGCGCAGCAATGAAAAGATGCAGCTGCCTAAAACATAACTCCCGTACAGCACACTGAAAAGAGAATTACCTTGCTTTTGACTGCACTTTATCTCCCAAATTAACGCATTATCTGCAGCTAACTACTTCAAATACTGGAGTGAAAACTCTAAGAAGTCCAGTCCAGCAAAGAGTAGGTGCCTTTAGGAGGTACCGAATTCTGAGCACATGGGTTGTCTCCCTGACTTCAGATATTGAAATACCTCAAAGATTTGCCCCTGTGAGATACTTCAAGTGATCCAGAAGCCACAAAGGAGATGCTCTATTTCCTACTCTGAAAGCTTTTCCTTAATTCTTCACTTGTAATGGTGTAAGCAAAGAGTGAGTCTGCTGAAATCAGTGGAGTAGGGCACTGTAAATCCAGCCAGAAAGGAAATCTAGCAGGTGCACATTTCACTTGCAAGCTTTACTTAGTAATTGTCATCACATCCATACACATTTTCTGCAAAGTATCAAATGCTAAAAAAAAAGCAAAGAGGTTTCATATTCACTAAAAGGTGACAGACGAGTTTTGAGAGACTGCAAAATACAATAGAACATTTCGCCCAGAAGATCATTTTCAAGAAAAATAGGAAGCCCAAAATGAGAACATGAATTTAATTTTGTTCTGCTGCCTGAGAGAATTAAATGTAGAATGGTATCTTCCTGCTTGGACTGGATGTGTGATCCCCATCAGCAGAAATGAGTGCTATGTATGTGCACAGAGGGTAGAACAATTCTGGGTCTGTATCTGCAATCTGGAGTGTGAGGAGGTAGCAGCGGATTTGCTCTAAATGAAAGAAGTGGGAAGTTGAAGTGGCCATTTTTGCAGCTAGCAGATCACTAGAGATCTTAAATTGAAGAGGTAGTTGGAGAAGCCTGTTTGTGACACACGTTACATCAGTCAGTTTAAGACTATAGCTAGTCTGCTTAATGTATAGACATGTATATAAATACATATCTCTCAAAAAAATCATACAAAAAAGAATAAGCTTTTAAAACATTAGAATTATGACATGAATAAGTCTTTGTGCTTGGGGAAAAGCCTCGGGGGAACAGTTCTGCAGACAAGCCCTTGCAAGGAAAATGCTTCCAGGGAATGCCTCCCTAGACAAATCTCCTGCTAAGCAGAATGCCTCTGGCAAAATGCTTTCGGTAAAACGCTTCTGAAAGATGATGACTCTCTTGACAAAATCTGTGCGCGCTCTCTCTCTCTCTGAGAGTGCCCAAAGCCAGGATTTCATTGCTGTGAGGAGCAGCCCATCAGTGGGATACACCCTGCTCCTCACTCTCTCTGACTAATAAAAGTGAAAACTGGAACCAATTGCTGCCTGTACCCCAATGATTATAAAGCCAGAGATTTCCATAATCATAGTTATTATAAATATTTGTTCTTTGATTAGGTAATAGTGACAAATAACTGTTAGGAGTAAGGGATTTATGTATGATAGAGTTGCTGCGAAATGGTCATACTCTGGTTATGCAAACAAGTCCTCATCAGCCAATCTGGCTGCAAGGATTTGCATATGTGATTACAAATGTGCAGTAATACACATGTAACTTTGGGCTCTGCCTGCCTGAGAGACTGCTTCTCCTGTGGAGTACTTAGTTATCTGAAAAAACCCGAAGTTACACTGGTACTGAGATTTTGTCTTGTTTTTCACATTCCTTGCATTATCTGGTACAGGTATACCTGTTAAGATACTCTTGCGCCAAAGAAATCTTAAATTATACACTCACAACAAAAAAGATTACTGTAGTTTCCCTCTTCCTCACTAATGGTTTTATTTTCTCACTGTCCTTTTGCTGCAACTACATCCCTTGAGGGAATTTCTTCCAGTCCCTATGGACACTACATAAGAGTAAAGAAGCAAAAAGTAGGAAGTCACCATATTTACTATAACATAGAATAAGGAGATCAGAGCACACAGATAAACAAGCTGGACAGATATTCAGAAAACGTCATGGTTTAAGTAGATCAGTCACATTTCAGGCATATTTCTATAGCTCAAAAAAAGGTAGCCATGCTTTTTGCATAAAACCCTTCAGAGCTAGAAAAAAAAATAGCAATCTTCAAGCTATAGTATCAATTTCCCCTATTTTGGATTGCTTACCTCTTCGGGTCACTATGGATAAAGAGCCTGTGGTATAAAGGGGCTCCAGGAAAGGTGGGGAGGGACTCTTGATCAGGGAGGGGACAAGGGGAAGACGGTTGTCCCCATAGGAGAAGGGGGAAAGATTTTAAACTGAGAGAGGGGAGATTTAGACTAGATATGAAGAAGAAATTCTTTGCTGTGAGGCTGGTGAGACCCTGGCCCAGGTTTCCCAGAGAAGCTGTGGCTGCCCCATCCCTGGAGGTGTTCAAGGCCAGGCTGGATGGGGCTTTGAGCAGCCTGGTCTAGTGGGAGGTGTCCCTGCCCAGGGCAGGGGGGTTGGAACTAGATGATCTTTAAGGTCCCTTCCAACCCAAACCATTCTATGATTCTATGGTTCTACAACAATTTTAACACTAGCTTTTTGGCACTGCATAAAAAAGGGAGGTGCAGGAAGGAGTATAAATTTACAAATAATTAAGCATTTTCAAGACTTTTCTACCTAAAGAGATTCTATTTACGTTTACTGCTCAACCTGAACATATTTGATACACTTAGTTTTCTGTGTATAAGTTTGAAAGTGTTGATACAGGCTGATAGCCTGGAATATCCCATCAGCTTAGACTGTAGGCCAGATCCTGTTCTAAGTCTTGGCCAAGCCAGAATGCAAGCATACAAATTCTCCTTACAACTCTAACAGCAACCCAGCCTGCCCACCCGTGTACATAATCCTTTAAATACATTCCTGCTTGGCCTAAAAGATCTCTGATGTCTAAAGTATGTCTCCTGTAAGAACATATCTATGATGAAATACGTTGTTAGTATTTTTAATGACTTTGGGAAAACTGCATTTGTTCTTTTAGTGCAAGGAACTTTGATTTGTAGCATCAGAACTTACAACAGTCATATTTCCTAGTATAACTACAAAGTATGTTGTTCTTACATGGGCCATTTAGATTAGAGAACCGATTCCCATTTCGTACTTGCTCTGCTATACATATGTTGCTCTTCTTTTCTGTTGTCAGTGCACGGATGCAAGGAAGAAATTATAAGCACAGGATCCTTTGCAAATAGAAATACAATTGATGACACCACTAATGACACTTAAATTACAAAAGGCCTAAGAAAAGCTCTTTACAATACTGAAGACAATGAATACAACATTTTCAGACACATGCTTATTCAAATAGTTTACAACTAAGTGCTGGCAGATCTGAGTGGGAAAAGGTTTCTCTATCCCCACAATGATTTCAAGATTTCAAAATATTTTGTGTTCAGCATGACAGTGTGAACAAGACCTGCTCAACTTTTCCACTAAAAAAAAACCCAAAAATCTATGGTTTATCATATAAGGTGTTCCTAAGAGGTGGAAAACCAAAGTTTAAATATCTAACTAGGAACTGAATAGTGACATACTAATATTTTAGGTGGGATTGAATTGAGGGCTATCTGTAAATTCTATGTGCTTATAAGCACAGAAACTCGTTAATGGATCTGGAAAACTTTCCAAGATCAGAGTTTTAGTAAAACAACACACACTGCCATTAAAAAGTTTACTTCAATAAGTCATCATTTTCAAACAACAAAAAAGCTAATGTTCCTCATAAAATTCCAGACACGCAGTAGTTGCTAGTATCCACATGTTTGTATAGTACTCATTTTATTTTTGTGGAGTTTTTTTATTATTATTCTGTAGCAAGTGAGTCATTTGTCAATCAAAATAAAATTACAGTCAATTTCAGTCTATGGTGCTCACTCAAACCAGCTATCTAATTAGACATAGTCAACGTTATGACTCATAAACTAATGAGATCTCCCCTTCTGATTCTTTCAAAAAGGAATAGGGATTAACTCACTTGAGAAACCGTTTTCCCACTTTGAACATTAGACCATAGTAATCACCAGATCAAAAGCAATCTATTAAAAGGGGGTATTCCATATGTATTGTATAAACTTACTGCATAATATCCTATTAGGAAATTGTGCGTTCTTATCTAATACTGGAAAAACATTCCAAAAATCACTTACAGAATTGCTCTCTCATTCATTTATTACATGTAAAAGAAATAAAAACTGTAGTTGTAGCCATGGTAAAGGCTGACTTGCAGACACAGCAAAGCTCTTTCTCATTAGACAGGGCTGAAAAAGTTGAACTGGCATGCCTATATACCAAAAAAAAAATAGAGGGGACAATATCAGCATGCAAGGGTTGCTTGACATCACCAGGTCCTGCAAACAGATTTTAATTCATTCTTCCTCTCATTAAAAAGTGTCAGAAATGCCTGAGGGTTTCTATGTTGCTTTGCTTTTTAGAGAAAAGCTTTAAGCTTTTTAAATTAAGTATCCAGAATGTTAATGCATAGTTAATATTCTGAATCTACTTCTTTACACTGATTTATTTTAGTCTGCGCTTTTTTTGTTACAGAATGTAAGCCCACCCCCAGAATGACTAATTTAGGCACTGGGGTATATATATTTCTGGTGCCTGCTGAACTTCAGTGTAATCAGCACGACCAGGTTTAAACACATCCCATACATTAAGGCGAGTGCCCTCGCCATCCAGCAGCAGGGCACCGGCAGAGAGGAGAGGTGGTGCCAGATTCCCTGCCTTTCCAGTAGGCTGCAGCCCAGGAAGGCAGCTTTTCCTCCTGGAAACCTATATTCATTTTGCATGACATTACCATTGGGGAAAATAACTACAGAAAAACAAGGGCATTGTCACGTAACTCATCTTAATTACAATCAGGCTGCCTTTGCAGTGGCTCCTTTTGCCCCATCAAACTGGCACTCCTCATTGCACCGGTAAAGAACCACAGCCTCACGTGTTGTAACAGCTTTACCCTATGCCAGGGGTTTGGTCACCCCCAAAGATGGAGGAAATGGGTGAGCAGGTCCTGGCCAGGCTAAGGAAGACTCACGGTGTCCCTTTTCTCTTTCTTGCAATCCCACCAGGTCCCAACCCCAGGAGAGGGTTTTTTTTCACTTCATTATTATTTAGAGGGTGCCATCACAAAGTTAGTTGTAGCTTCACCCATTACTGATTTGGACAGCTTTTCTGGATCAGAAAGCAGCCTAAACCCGAACAGCCATGAAGCTGAGAAACCTCTCTAGAAAATAATGATTCTGAGTGCTTATAGGCGACATAAGCACTCAGAAGCATGTGTAGACATGGCACTTAGGGAGGTGGTTTAGTGGTGGACCCAGTAGTGTTACATTTATGATTGGACTCCTAAGGGTCTTTTTGAACCTAAATGATTCTGTGATTCTATGACATAGTTCAGTTGCCATAAGAGCTTTAAGACAAGCAGGGATGCATTTAAAGGATTATGCATGCAAGTTGGAGGGCTGGATTGCTGTTGGAGGCAGAAGGGTATTTATATGCTTGCATTCTGGCCCAGATAAGACTTAGGAGAACAGGATTTGGCCTACAGTCTAAACTGTGATGTGACAAGATATTCCAGACTATCAGCCTGTATCAACATTTTCAAACGTACATGCAGAAAATTAGATGTATCAAATATATTCTTTTTAGCAACTAACAACAGCCTGATAATCACAGATATCCTGTACCCAAAGATACTGTGAATAAAATAATCCTAACCCTTCCAACAGTCTCAGTGATTAGAATTTCAGAAAATACTATTCCACTGCCTAAAAATCCCGTTTTAGTTTTATTTTTGAAATAAAATGTTGATCTTTAAGTTGCCACACAGACTGTAAACCAAGCCTGATTTTAAAGCATTTGATTCAGTATTTTTATTTGAAGGCAAATACTTCACAAATTAAAGAAAACTTTCAGAGGATCCCACGTTTAAGCTATCTATCTCCTAATTTGTGACAGTCTCTGAGACTGAGATTTCCTACTCACTCACCGTAATTTTCTGTAGTTTTGTGTCACTCGTCATGAAGGCTGCACATCGTGATGGAGTGTTGCAATGGCCCTAGTCTGTAATGGCATTTTGTGCATCCACTTAAACTAAGCATCTTGTTACCTGGTTCTTTGTAGTGGAGAGAACAAGAATCAATACTGATTGAGTGATAGATCAATTGACCTTTCCAATTTTCTCATTCTACATTGGTAAATACTCATAATTTAAAAACAACTAAGCTGATTCATCCAGGTTTCACTACTTTTTCAGTGGAGTGAAACAAACTGGGATATTACACAAATTGATTTGTTGTAGCCTCATGGAGAACATGAAGAATTCAATCAAGCGGCCACTTAGAGTCCTCTCTGCTCTCCATCTGCCTCCTTTACAACAGGCTCTTACCAGGGCACCAATATTTAGTGCTCCTGCCCTTCCTGGCTCGCTGCACTACGGGATGAATATGAAAGCAGAAAACAGCGACATTCCTGGAAAAGGTTTCCCAACATTTGGGGATTCCACTTCAGAGTACTTGGAAACAGTGTTCATGCTTCCCTCATTAGCTTTCTGCTGGAGGAGAAGAGCAGGTCCTAGTGTGGAAAATTTATGAATCACATTACATAGAATTAAAACTGTGTGCACTGAGGCTGTGCACACAGCCTGGAATGGGGACCATTGCGTTGGGTTTGCGTTGGGCAAGCTTTTGGTAGCAGGGGGTGCTACAGGAGTCGCCTCTGTGAGACGATGCTAAAAGCTTCCCCTATGTCCAGTGGAGCCAATGCCAGTCGGCTCCAAGACAGATATCCACCTGCAGCCTGTGGAGGACCCCACAGCAGAGCAGGTGGATGTGCCCAAAGGAGTCTGTGACCCTGTGGAGACCCCACACTGGAGCAGGCTCCTGGCAGGAACCTGTGGACCCATGGAGAGAAGAGCCCACTCTGGAGCAGGTCTGGTGTCAGGACTTGTGACCCCATGAAGGACCCATGCTGGAGCAGTCTGTTTCTGAAGGACTGCACCCCGTGGAAGAGACCCACACTGGAGCAGTTCGTAAAGGACTGCAGCCCATGGGAAGGACTCACGTTGGAGAAGTTCATGGAGGACTGTCTCCCATGAGAGGGACCCCACACTGGAGCAGGGGAAGAGTGTGAGGAGTCCTCCCCCTGAGGAGGAAGAAGCAGCAGAGGCAATATGTGATGAACTGACCACAACCCCCACTCCTCATCCCCCTGTCTTGCTGAGGGGGGAGGAGGCAGAGAAAATCAGGAGTCAAGGTAGGCCTGGGAAAAGGGAGGGGTGAGGGAAGGTGTTTTAAGATTTGGTTTTATTTCTTATTATGCTACTCTGATTTGATTGCTAATAAATTAAACTAATTTCCCCAAGGTGAGTCTGTTTTGCCCATGATGGTAATTGCTGAGTGATCTCCCTGCCCTTATCTCGACCCATGAGACTTTTGTTATATTTTCTATCCCCTGTTCAGCTGAGGAGGGGAGTGATAAAGCGGCTTTGGTTGGCACCTGGGGTCCAGCCAGGGTCAACCCACCACAATGACCCAATCTGTCTTATATAGGCTTGAGTCTCAGGTAACAAAGAAGGTTAAAGATTCCAAACCTGACATGTCAACTACGAATTATTCTGTTTGGTAAGATTGAAAATCGCTATTAGTCTAAATGCTTATACTCTTATTTTTTTCTAGCACTCTGTTCAGCTTCTCTACAACAAATACTTTTCCAAACTTTCCTCAGTATTACTGATGTGTTTTAGGAATAGTATCTATGAAGGATCTCACAAAGTATGTTAGCTGCAATCAGTACTTCCTAAGTGAAAACTTTTATGGCTCTGAACATAGGAACAGAAGGCTCATGTGACAGCCCAGCTTGATTTGTAATTAATAAATCCACAGGTCACTCTGCAAGAGTTCCTATTGCAAAGGATTGTTCTTTCAAATATTAGGACAGGAGCTGACTCCAGCAAGGTTGAGGCTGTTGGCCAGCTCATTTGAGTAGCACATGATGCTGAGCATCTGCTCTGAAGCAGATGCTAAAGCTTCTTTCACTTGCAGACACTCCTCCCTTTTGTCTGTAGAGGTTCTAGTAGATGGTGCAAATTGAAACAGCAGGGGCATTCTGGAGAAACCTTGATGCTCCTATTTATATCTGTTCCACATAGCTCAAGTTCATAATCCCACCAAAACACGACGAATCTCTCTCAAAGGACATCCACGTGTGTGCTCCACTTCAGACAAGTGGCCTGATTTTTGGGAGCCCGGTCACCACAATGGGACAGCTGACCACTCAGAAACTCTGCAAAACAGGCCAAGATGAATAAACATTGTTCAGGATGAATTCATTAGTCATGCACGCTTTAAGAGTGCCTTCACCCAAAATACTTTAAAAATCTGAAAAGACTGCAAATCTGCTGACCACAGTTGTTCAGTGATATCTCTAGGAGCTTTGTGGCAAGAAAGCCAGCAGCTTTCTGGCAGCTTGTCTGCTAAATCTTCATGTTGGCATGAAATTTGTTTACAAGACGGAGATAATATCCTTCGATAGCTTTTCCCTGAATAGCTCCTAACTCTTTCTACTAAAATTTTAATTGAAAGCTATGATAATGACTCAAAATCCCGATAGAAAAAATAACTCAATGGGCAGCATATAATAGGGATAAATCTTATTCAAATTAATTCACATTCAGATATTACATATGAAAATAATTTTAATATGCTCTTTAGTAAAAATGAAATCTCTTCAGTCTAAATGTAGAGAGCTTAGGTGTTTGTGTGTAGATTGATAAACAGATAGATAAATGTAAATGCTAGGGATAAAGGAAACGCAAGGAATAGACATATGTTGAGTGTTGAGAAGCTATTTTTTCATGTTACATTTTGCCTACTTTTCCCACAAATGTTTTCATTTTATCTTAATTGACCTGCCAGAACAGAGGCCAACCATCAATTCTGTGCTGTGGACATCTGCACCTAAAAAAATGAACTGGAAAGACCAAAGCTGTTTCACATACACCAATTAAGTATCAAAAGTGAAGCATTTGAGTCACCACAAACAGCAGCCAGTTTTGAACTTAGAGGTGAAAGTACCCATAGTACAAAGCTCAAAAATGTCGAGGGGTTATAGTAACATCTGACTCTTACTCAAAACAGATTACTTCTGTTTTTGAGGAACAGAATAAATCATTGCCCTCTGGTGGCCAAAATGGCATTTTTTAAACTTCATGGATTCAAATTTTAAGCAGGGTTTATAGGGACAATAATCCACTCTCATATGTGTAGAATGAAAAATCTTAAAGGAGACTACTATTTATTGATACCGACGTAAGTGGGAGAAAAATGCAGTCCTGCCTTTCATAGTTTCAAGATACAGGCTCTAATTAAGTCCTTCATCTAGATGCAGCTTTACTCCCCTAGAGGAGTTTTCTCCAGTTCAAATTCAGTTTGACTTGTGTGAACACACCCCCATGAAACATAGGCGCGTACTACCTACCCTTACTCAATGTCAGGGTCAAAGCATGTTTTCAGCACCTAATCAACCCTATCAACAACAGTTTGAATGCAAATGTACTAGGGCATAATTATATTTGTCTCTGAAAATGCTGGTTTTTCCTAGACAGCCACCTACAGATGGATGGGAAGTAGGAACTCAAGCAACGCAGCCAATCTAACAATGGTTCTTGTATGGGGAATAGCCAGGCAGAGGTTTCCCCCAGTCCACCCTCAGGCAAGGGCTGATTACGCTTTTGGTGTCTGGGATGCCACGTTGAAAAAAGAGGTTTGTTGTGCTATGGAAGAGGGGCAAATACAACCACTGCACTCAGGCAAAGACATATGCACACACTGTACACGTACCATATGAGCAGATTCAGAAAGGACATTGCCTTCTGACACACAGACTTGTGCCAACATACTGCGAACAGTATGTCTTAGCTCATGCTGACCACAGGTTTATATACCAGAAGGTTTAAAGAACTGCTAATAAGAGCTCCATGATCGTCATCAAGCAAGTGTTGACGTCCTGGTTGCTCATCGTTGTACAGACTCTTCAGCAGGACAGACTCTTTAGTTCGGCTCCTTGCTGAAAAGCCACAACTGTTCTGTTGATTGCGCTGAAAATACAGCACAGGAGAGGGAATGATCTGAACCCCTCACACTTCTTTTCTCACAGCCCATCTGAACAGGTCCCGCTGCAGCTAAGTACAGCTCTGGAGGTCAGTGCAGAAGGTGCAGCCCTGTACCACCCTTTCGTGTCCCCAACTCCTCCAGGCTGTGAGCTAACACTCACGGACCTAGACAACTCACAGGGAATTTGTATCCAAGAGTTAGTTTATTGAGATAAGCCTATATTAATTTTATCCACGGAGAACTTAAAGTACTCCTGCTTAGAGGTTGGTTTAGCCCAGTAATTTTCCTGGGAATTAATACTGTCATTTCATTACTTTTTCTCTTAACTTTATTTCATCAGTGTAATTATAGCTTCTTTTCACTTTTTTAAGCAAAGAATAGAAATGACAGCTGAGCAAAAACACTTCGCAAGTAAAGAAAGGGGGGAAAAAAAGAAAAGAAAAAAGAATCCAAGCCAAGACAGAGCAAACACAGAAAATGGCTCATCTAGGAAGCTGCCTATGTTAGAAAGGGGTCAAATTAAGCAAGACAGAGTTAAGGTTATGGTTTTTCCAGTCTAAAAGGTGGCTTTATCGAGTTCTTAAGGAAGATAGAAACAGGGTGGAAAACTCCTTTCTGAAAGGAAGGGCGAGATCTTTATCCTCCAGCCTTAATGCTTACTCACATAAGCTGTTACTGGTTTATGTCACGCTTTTTGTGTTGCACAAATGACTTCTGTGTTCACAGTAACTGTAAGCTTAAACTGTTCTTACTACCGATTTAAATACGGCTGCTTTTTTAACTAAAATATTCTTGTACCAAAACCTGGTCATTTTACCGAAGTCCAGCATTAATCTTCGTATACTGCACCCATTAAAGACATGAAGGATTGGTTTGGTTTTGTTCAGTTTCTGTTTTTTTTAGATGTGAAATGCCTTAATTAGATCTTCATTTCTCTGAATGTAACTACCTTTTTAAAGAACAATGACAAAAGCTAACAATAAAAACAGAATGACAGAATCGAATAAATTTTATGGATGTTATGTTGCCTATAACGAATAATCTTTTATTCTGAGTATTGGCTGAAATATGACAATTGTCATCTCATAGTGCTATTCATTTCATTAGAGACAGATAAGCTTATTTCCCTTTGAAAAGCAAGTTTTAATCTTACAGCTGCACAACTTAAATTGTTTTCTTCTGTCTTTCTCAGCAATCAAATATGCTTTATTCTAGTTATGCCAACAAAGTACTGAGTGCAAGCAAGATTCCTATTGATTACAGTGCATAAAAATAGTAATCAAGCACTTCAGGATCTGATCCAGTATCTGGGGTTTCTGGATTATTGACACTGGAGTAGATGTTATGGACTGGTTGTGAAATCATCAGCATTTTTACCAAGATCGATGCAGATTTTGAAACTATTATTATTTCTCCCAGTTGTCATGAAATTCAGAAATGAATGAACAAACACCCCAAATTTAAGGGAACCATGCTTATGTTTATCTTCAAAAAATAGGACCAGTACCTCTCCATTAAATATTACCCACAGCAGATACATGCAGAGATTATTTTTGGAAACTCCATCTTTTACCTTTTTGCCCAAATATAGTTAATTTTAAAATATTTTCTGTATGCTTGTAAGTATTTGTAAAAATCTTTCTTTTGTGATCTGCTCCTGCACAGACATGCTTTTTATAGTAATATTACTAGGGCTTAAAATACCCATAAAATTACGATTGTGATCCCATCTGCATCATGAAAGTTTTGCTCTGGGAATTTCTTTGGCAACTAGTGTTAAATCTTTACCTAATGGTAAAAAGTAGTGCATTCTTCTTTAAAACTGTGTGAGATGCTTGTGCTAGGGAAGACTCAGCATAAAAGAACTGCACACATCAGCAGACCCTGAGCATTTCAACAGGAAAATCTCCCAGGGAAACAAGAATTTCATCTGGAACAGCAAAGGCAAGATGGGGTTTTAATAAGGGGACATGTGCTGGCGTGGCTGAGATGGGCCATGGCTGTGGGGGTCTGGGGGTGGCACAGCCAAAGCCCCTGCAGCTGTATCAGCACCGTGTGGCTGAGTTTATCTCAGGTAACCCCCTCTTTCTGAACATATTACCACAAAAGCAGGATTTAGCAGGTTCATAAGGCCAGACGGTTTACCCCTCGGTTTAAATGGATTTTCTTAAATACTGTAGATCACAAACAGATGCCGGTACTCCCAAAGATACTTTGTTTTGTTTCAAATATAACTCTTAAGGACTCCTAAGGAGTTCCCATAAGATTGTTTTTGAACTTCAAATGATGAGCCAATTTTCAGAGCAGTCTGGTACCTTTTAACTGCAAATACTCCTGAGTAATAGCAGTCCTGAGTCCATTTCACAATGGTGTGTGTAGATAGCCTGGTTACATCGCATGCCGCTGTGCACTCTCACGGGTAGCTGTTACGTTATTTAGCATAGAAGAGGTTAGCTGAGGTTCTGGTTTATGTCATCTACTTGTGGGTGGCATCTCTTCTCTCTGAATTTCCAAGTCCACTCACAGGCACCTCAAAATGAGCCACCTTGTAGCTGGACGTGTGGCGCCTCAGATGAAGACAACCCAGCTGCTTGCACATGGTTTCCCTATGATGCCAACACCCAAGAAAAACAAAACACAATATTCAATTTGAGAAAGTTTAAAAGAGCACACTTTGAGGGAATGATATAGTGCAATTTTAGAATCTAAGGCTCAAATGTCATCTCAATAATTCTTTGAAAAAGTACTCCTGCTTATGCGCCAGCAACTATGTAAATTGCTGGGTAAAATTCCTCAAACAATTGAAAATTGGGATTTCTTCCTTTCTTTCATGGAATTTTTTGTGCTCAATGGAAAGGTTTCTGTTCACATCCCTCCTTTTCCTTCAGCTTTTTTCATTCTATGCAGAGTCTACAGCCACTCTGATTAGGAAACTTAAAAAGCTTAGACATTAGCTGCTTAAGAATTAAGTTCTTAAGATTTAACTTCTTAAGACCATATAAATTTAGATCCTCTCTGCTGTGACATTAGCCCAACAATTCGAGCAAATGTATTCTCTTATCTAAAAAAAAGAGGAAATTCATACAATTCATACGGTAATTATGCATCTGCCAAATACTTAGAACTGTACTTTCTAGTCTCTTTCTTTAATCTTAAGTATAGAATACTCATTTATTTCCAATAAAAGCTTTACTAGCAAGTTGAACAACCTCAGAGCAAAGCTGATCAACTATAAGAGTCTTCCAGACTTCATGTTTCAACCACATCCCTGTTCTCTGGATCATTAAACCAACAGAAGTGCAGAGTCAACAGTCCCTTTCCCCCTATCGTGACTCACAGTTGTTTTCTCTGATCTACTACTGACATGTATATACCTTCTGTACGCAATAGATCTGACTCTTCTGGGAGACTGACAATGAGCAAAAGCCCAGTGCAGATTTAAAGGCTTAAAAATTACAAATAAATTAACCCGTGTCATGCTGTTTTCAGGTGGGCTGAAGGGCCGTTGGCCCAGACGAGGACCGTGAGGATAATCAGAGGGTTGGAGCACCTGTCCTATGAAGACAGGCTGAGAGAGTTGGGGTTGTTCAGCCTGTAGAAGAGAAGGCTCCGGGGAGACCTTGTAGCAGCCTTCCAGTACCTGAAGGGGGCCTCCAGGAAAGCTGGGGAGGGGCTGTTTGCAAGGGCATGTAGCGATAGGATGAGTGGCAATGGTTTTAAACTAGAGCAGGGTACGTTTAGATTAGACATTAGGAAGAACTTCTTTACAATGAGGGTGGTGAGACACTGGAACAGGTTGCCGAGAGAGGTGGTGGAGACCCCATCCCTGGAGACATTCAAGGCCAGGCTTGATGAGGCTCTGAGCAATCTGATCTAGTTGAAGAAGTCCCTGCTTACTGCAGGGGGTTGGACTAGATGACCTTTAGAAGTCCCTTCCAACCCAACGCATTCTATAATTCTATGATTTTAAAAGAACTTCTGTTGTCATTGAAACACTGATATTTTAGCTCATTATCATATCCTTTCGAATGTGCTTTCATTACTGAAAATGCTTTCATAAAACTTTTGCTTTTGGATCTAATGCTTTCAGACTTGAAATCCTTATGTCTAAGATGAGAAGAACATGCCCGAGTATGCTGGAATTCAAAAACTCTAAACACTGAGGGGGATTCCCAAACTGAACAAGAGAAGCAGGATAGAATAAGGGGGCCTAATTCTGTCCTCAGGATTGCCTATGCAATCCCCCCTGACTTCAATAGATGTATTATATTGAACTGTAGGACTTTGATAAATTAAAACCAAAAAGAGCTATTATCTGTTATAAGCAGATCATATATCAATAAAAAGTATTATTATTATTACGATCCACTCCATCCATCTGTCCAGACAGGATTATCTTTTAAAAGGGCATTTTCTGGCACTTTGCTCAGTCCAGGTTTAGATGTCGCATGAGATATGACATATTCCTTCCTCAGGAGGCCAGTTTGTCTCTGAAAATATTGCAGCCATAAAACAAAAAGATAGTCAAGGTCAATGACTATTTACTTAATTCCCTTTAATTACTTGTTATAAACTCTAAGACCACCCTAAATCATTCAGAATTATTTATCTGCAATATACAGTGCCTGAAATCTTATCTTCCCTGCTGATAAATGAAGGGGGGCCTAAATCTCACCCCACCACATGGATTCTGTAACAGGCCTTCTCGGAATTACTGCAGTATCCAACCGAGTTAAAAGTAAACTGAAATGACTGACTTCTTTGAAACCCAGGATTCAGGCCTGTTAACTCTTGTGAAATTTTGTTTTACGTTGATCAGCCCTCTGTTTCTATGATCTCTCCTGTTTCCTATGGAGAAACTGGAGCTTCCCTATGTGTGAGTCTCTCATAAGGACAATGTGCCTGGAACAGCAGGCAGCCTTACTGTTGAAACAGGACCAGAAAAGGAGCCATTATACTCCACTGAGTTATTTGATGCTGTTCAGTCCCATGTTGTACAGTCTGCTTTTGCTCTTTCCCTACACGGCAATCACTCATCAGATTTGCTTTCTGTTCCATCCTTGTGTCTTCCAAGATATTAAATCTTGTCGGTTTTTTGCATCACAAAGAATAATGGTACATTTCCCTGAAATACGACAAATTACATTTTAAAAACTAGGAGATAAAGCCTAATTTTCCTCATTTCCTCAGTTTCTAATTCCATCCTTGGAGTCTCCTTCTACCTTTTCATTTTATTTTATTCTCACTTAGCCTTTAAATACCTCTTCCATTTCCTCTTCTCCTCTTCCTTACTAACATCTGTTAATGTCATCAATTGCTGTCAATCCTCTCGCCCAGATCATTTTGTATAGGAAAGGGTTTAATAATAATCTCTCTGGCATCCTGCTAGACAACTCCCCCTAATTTATTACCCAGACATTTACTATTACCTTTCACTTGTGGTCCAGTTAGTAAATTCTCATGTCAAAAGACTATTCGAATTAGCATGAAAATTAGGATTTCATGAGACATTGTAAAAAAGCCTTACTAATACCTAGCTTGATTATCTCAGGCTGTAGTTGTGCCAAGATCAACAATTGCTTTTGTGATGCTGTTATTACAAGACTTCTTAAACTTTACAGACCGTTAAATAGTTTCTTAGGAATTTAAGGCAGAAATTTCAGATCTGCTGCACAGCTGGGATACAGTGGTCTTCACTGTGAGACTCAGCAGGGATGAGACAGAAAGATTCTCCCATTTGGGAGTGCATATGGATTTCCCAGCAGCTTCCTGAAGGCTGGGAAGATGAACGCTGAGTCTATATGTTTATCTGTCTGACCTAGCCATACATGTAATTTCTTTTCTTTCATTCAGAGACATATCCAGTGTTCTTCCTTTTGCTTCCCAAGAGTTGTGCAGTTATGTGACACAAGGGGTGCTCAAACACAGTCCAAAGCCTGGACTGGTATTTTACCGATTCCTCTTAGAAGTCCTTTTGCAGCTTTTGGAATAAACACGACAAGGCTAGGGAAAGACTCATCCTGGCATACAATCATCTGCGTGGCAGAAATGTCAGCAAGTCCCATGGCACAGTTTTGGCTTCTATCAACAGCTACCATCTCAGAACATGTCCAGACTTGGGGAATAACCTGGGCCAGGTGCTGGCCATCCCAGGCAGGAATATAATTTTGCTACACAGATGTGAGCTTCTGGCACAAAGGGCAAAAATAAAAATTTAAAGGCTGGAAAAGGGAGACAAAAGAATCCACACCAATTTTGTCTTTATTTTACAAGGAACAAGGTCATTCAGTCTCATTCACCTTCAGGATTTCTGCTTAATACCTGACCTCCAGAGGTCTATGACATTATTTGCTGGTTAAACTGAACAAAAAGTTGGCAGATCTGACCAACTGAAGATAGGGATGGACAACATTTATGGAATTTCCTTACCTGTTGCTCTGCCAGGGTAAAGACTCATAGTAATGTAGGTGTATCTGCTGTGACCTAATAAGCTCCTATAAGGAGACATATCTCTGGTCTTCTTTCACCTCAGTGTTCAAATCTTCCAAGTAGTAATTTCTTGTCATATTTTCCTCTCTCAATCATTGTTTAACTGCTATACATATTTAGGTCTTTAAATCTTTCCTGACAGTGATTTCTCCAGAGCACAATTTCTGTTGTTCATTTTTGAAATGTTTCTCTAACTTGTCAATATAGTAAGAAAAAATATGGGTGAAAAATTACACAAAAGTTTGACACAAACTGCTGTTCTCTTTCCTCTGTGTTGTGATCCTTTCATGAAAGCATACTGAAATCACACTACCCTTTTCTATAGCTTTATCACATAACATGTCTGTATCTAATCTGCTGTCCTTACTGGATAGTAATTGCAGTTATCACTCTTCCCTTTTTTTCTGTCCTGGAGGTAGGTAAGGTCTTTTCTTTTCTTGAGTCTCTGGTGCCATCCCAGTTGCTAGTGGTCTTTGTAAGTGGCCAGATGCTCAGGGAGTGTCAGTGATTAAGCATCATCTGGAATGATTGATTTGCCTCTGTTTACGTTTTCCAAGTATTCCCAATTCTGTATTTTATCAATAGCTGTTGTTACACAATCATCTCAATTGTCTTCTAATTGCCTAGCCTTCCTTTTCTTTCCATTTCTTGTTAAAGGCGATATTAAAAAAGGACTTCAATCCTCTGGCTATTTTTAAGTCACATTTAATTTTATCTGCTTCTTATTTATCTTTTGTCTCCCTTTCTCTCTAATCTAGTTTTCAAGTTACCTTACTTTCTTCTGGAAAGCCTTGTATGACTCTGAGTCATTTCTGAGAGGCAAACTGCACAGCTACCCCTTCCAATTCTCTACTTTTTCCTCTTGAAATCTTTTTTGAGGATCTCACCAATTTAAAAACTGGAAGCAACGATGCTATTTGGAAGGAATACTCTCCTTGCTCTGCTTTCAATGTGTGAAGGTCCACCTGCTTATCTTCCAATGCCATCTCCAGCTCAAAGGCTTTCCCTTCTCCACCTTGGCAACCACTGCTCCAGCCAATACTCTCTTTCTATTTCACCTTTAACTCAGTGTTTCTCAGTACTCCCTGTCTCCAGTGTGGGCTTTTGGGCTATTGCCATCAGAGACGTGTTGGCAAGGGTAAAGGTAATAATGATGCTATTGTGATTCAATGTAGCTCCAAAGTGGATTTAAGGGATTTACAGGAATTTAAGTGCCACATACTATTATTCCCTGTCCTATTTGTACAGTATCTTGGCCCAAGCCAAAGATTACTTGCCTTCCCCATACCTTCCCATTGACTTTGTCTTTGGGTTGGCATCTGTCAGTAAACGTGACTGTTAAAAAAAATATAAAACCTTTAAGAACAACTTCATTTGTGAGATTGGCAGACTCAATGCACATCAACAGTGGAAAATGCAGTAACTTTTCAAACCACATACAGTAATACAGATGTAAAACAGACATTTGAGTAATGTGGAAGGTTTAAGGTAACCAAGTCATCTTTTATGGGAAAGGATCTCCTCGGGGAGGAAGTCCCTTTTCATTTGGTTAGGAAGAGAAGCATAACTGCTTTATCTGAGACAGAGACAAAACAAGGAAAGGACCAGCCATTGCATATAGTGGAGCTTGTGGAGTCCTGTCATGCTGCTAGTTCAGAGACAAATTCTTTTGACAAGAAGGGGCCCAGACAGTTCAGTGAATAACATTTCTTGATGGAATGATAAACATGTACAGTAATAACCTCACAGTATCTCTAAATGCTGTGGGATATTGAATCTGCTTTTTTGCTTAGCAGAGATAAATCTATTTTCAGAAAGGTACTCTAAGGAAAAAAATTTACTCATGTCAAAGCAGTCAGTAACTTTAATTTCTAAGCTATGCCGTTTGACTAGCTGAAGCATCACAGTGACATTCCTCCCATTGATGTTGGGACCAGAATATTATCATTTTTATTATTACGATCAGAGAGCAGTACACCAAAAATAATTCTCTGGTTTCTAAGATGTGTGGATTTTAATTCGCTCCCTCTCGCTTTACTGCTATAGCTATGTCATCGTTTCCATCTTCTCTCTCTTCTCCTTATTTGAATCTACCTTGCCCAGAAAATACAGACCAAATCCTTCAGCATGGTCCTGTGACACTCACCCTTGCCTGCCCACTGCCACTCAGCAAGTGAGTGGTAACAGCTGGAATTTCAGTGCTGGGCTCATCTGATAGCCGAAATCCCTATGAAATCCCATTCTTCTAAAAGAGCGGCAGCATCTTTGGCTTGTGCCCTTTCCTAAGCCATCATATGAACAGTAAGGCTGAAAGGAGATGAAAGCAAGTACTTTCAGAGTCCTTTCACATGTTCTGAATATCTGAGGCTCCCATGCTATTTCCAGAGCTGCCAGGCCCTTATAGCATTAACCCTTGGCAATGACAGAGCATTCCCAGCCACACCGAAAGACCTTACTGAACCGACCTGTGAGTCCAACTTTCTAGGGACATTGCAAAGCAGTGAGATCAGAAGGGATGTTAGAATTACCTGAGGGTACCAGCGAGGAGTAGTTATTTTCTGGCTATCAATGTGTTTGCTTATTAAAAATGTGGGACTCCAAACTTTTGCCAGTGATAGTCCCCACCAACTGCAGTATCCCTCAAATGCCATGCTTACAAATTTGTCTCAAGAGCACAGAATTACTCTTCAGAATTACTCACAAGTAAATGAACACCATTATTTTTAAGTCAATACAGAGGGTCTTCAAGTAGTCTGTCCCACTGCCTGCCTGTGTGCCAAATCTGATTTCTTTGCTACATTCTGCAGTGATTTTGGCATACATGAATTGTAGGTCAAATGCCCTAAAACTGATGCTTTCTGAATTTTTCTAATGTTTTCTGCTAAAGCCTATTGACAGCTCGGCCCAAGCAGTTGCCATCAGACAATAAAGCACTCTGGACAGAGAATACCTGAATGAATTTTTTCCAGGTACTTAGCAGGTCAGGTAGTCTATCAAACTGGGTAATTCAAAAGCTATTTTTACCTTAATGGATCTGTTTTAAATGTGCACAGCCAAGGTCAGCACATTAAGATGAATTCCTAATGTTCATGGAAGGAGAAAATATTTTTGGAACTTAACTTTTCCCCTAAGACAACAGAAGATAGAATTCCTCTTTATTAACTGATACAGGTGTACTTGAAAGGATACAAGGATACCCATTTCCCATCTGACCAGGATGCCCAAAGGAAGATTTCTTATGTTGTAAGAAAATGACACGTGTATTAGCTGACAAAGCAGAGTTTTTTTGTACTTGGAGTGTGATTCCAGTGATTACTTGGCCCGACGCTTTGGATATACACTTCTGTAAATTCCAGCCTCGTACCAAACATAAATCACCCACGGAAACCTCTGCAGTTCCTCTTGCAGTAGCACATGAGAAAGAAACCACACTGCTCAAACCAGTGGTCTGTCTTTGACAGTGGTCAGTAACAAATGCCTCAGGAAAGAGCACAATAAGCAGCAGATCGTCTGCCTTTCGATCTTAAGAGATGGTCTCAGACTAAGCTATTATGGGGCATAAAGGTTTTTGGGCAAGACCAAGGGGACTTATACTGCATTTTGCTTCACCTTCATAAATGACTTTAAACACCAGTTTTGAGGACAGGACCTAGCCAAAAAAGAAATGAACAATGTCCACTTTGCCTTCTTGAGAACAACCTTACGGAGAACAAATTCACACATACACAGGAAAGATTACTACCTAAGCTCTACCTAATTGTGCAATTAAAGTTTCCTTTCATAAAGCCCTGATCTGTTCTTCTTATATATATCTCAAGCTATTATTTATTTGGAATACTGTAACTGTACTACCTTCATCACCGAGTGGACGTTTACTTGTTTCAATACAATTACTGTAACCAGTAAGTTAATGTAAGCTCATAACTGAGATGCCATCATTACATAGATTTATGAGAAGAGCACCAAACATAAAATTGAGGTAATTGCCTGTGTGCTGCCAGGCTATTTTGCCAGTTAATATAAATAATATCATTCTCAGCATGAGCCACCAGAAGGACATCATCCTTAAAACTAATTCCTCACCTGCCACTGTCAGAAATTTTCACTATAAACTTGATGAAGAATGTGTTGCTAAGTGTTACTGACAATCATATATTACCAGGGAAAGGTGGTTACCTCGAGTACCCCAAACAATCTGTTGTTTTGGTATGTTACCACATAAAATTGATTTAATGCTGCAATTTTCCATTTCTCTCTAGAGCACAGGCTGCTAATTTATTAGTCACGTATATTGAAATTTCTCTTTTTTCCATTCATGTATAAATTTCCATAAGCAAACTGAGCAGATAGCGTTTCGTTTGGTTTATTTTTAAAACTTGGAAAAATAAATCATATGTGAAGTTCTGCTACTCATGCTATTGAAATGGGTCCTACAGAAGTTAAAAGTCATACAGAAGATCGAGATAGGAAATGTTGGTATGCGGGAAAAAAGACATATGGGTTTTCTTGTTTTATGCCTGCAAATAAAAACTTAAACAGAAATACCAAGAAGGATAAAGTAGAAAGGTTTTTTTTTCTTTTTCTTAGTAAACAATGCAATAGTTGATTTGAATGGCTGCTACAGTATATATTTGAATTTTTATTCAAATTTAATTCCTAACTTCTTTATTTTTTTATTCTTTCAATAAATAACAATGAACTGCATGTCTGAGACGGTGAGTCTGGAGATATTTGACCACCAACACTCGCGCAAGAGCAAAAGCAGGTCCCCCAGCACTCAGGAATGCTCGTCTGTGACCGATCTCTTCTTTACCCACCAGGCTCACTCTTTACCAGAGGTGTTTATGAGTCCATCAAATCTCACCATAAAGCGTAAACATTGTTGTAAATGAAAAAAAGGGATTTAAAAGCCTGTCGTACACCAGTGCCTCTGAGTTTTCTGAAATACAGAGTGATGGTCTGAACAGGATCACTGTCATGCTCTTGTTCACAGTGGGGCCTGTATGTTAGTAGGTACAGATGAACCCAGGACTTGTTTCACATACATTTAAAAGCAGTAACTAATATTGAGTATACTGCAGGTATAGCTGAGAAAGACCTCAAAGAACTGAAAAAGTAATGAGTATGATGGCAAATTACTCCCCACTTGATTGCTCTGCAGCCAATTCCAGAGTGGTGCAAAGTACTTCAAAATCCAACAGATTTTAGGAGCATAACTAAAGAATAATGAATAGGCTCTGTTAAAGCTAGGGATTCCCAAAGCAAATTTTGTTTGTTCCAATAAAGTTCACGGTACTAGAAAAGGTCTGATATTATTATCTTACAGGGAATGGACTAAGACAGCAACATTAATAATACTCCTTCCCTTGTAAAAGAAAGTTGCGGAGGGACCATGATTTTTTGCAAACAATCCTGTCTTCCCATGGCCCTGCACACACCGGAAACCTTCCAGGTGAAATGAATAATAATTCAAGAAGATGCTGATAGCCTTTTCAAGAATAGCACCTATGCTACTCTAATATATCCAATAAATGCAGAAAATTTTAAGGGCAACTAATTTTCTGAAAACTAGTACATCTGCTCAAGACAGTGGAGAAGTTGTGGAGAAGAAAACATTAAGCATGGGAGTTTGTATCTCATTATTCCATGCCATCCTTTACAATATTATGTTTGGTTATAAACAAGCATACTTTCTATTTGGGGAAATGGAGTATTTCCAGCCTGAAAAAAGCATTTCAAGTGCAAAGAAGCCAAGACTTTATCTATCTGAAAGTCAAGCCGCAGAGATAGATTTCAGGTAACGAATGCTTTCCAGCCAATTAATCTTTTAAAAAGTCCTCTGGCTCAGGACCCTGCAGGCCACAATATTGCAGTAGTAAGTTAGTATTGCTCACATGCCGGTTCCAGGCTGAAAGAGATGTTTTTTCTCTCCCCAGCCTCCTGCTGAAATAGTAGTGGTACCAACATTACCATGCCATGAAAATTTTGCCTTCTATCCATCAGTCTTTCAATAATACATTCTATGACACAGGACTAATTTTCAAATATTCTTCCTGACTATTCTTTCCCAACCTTGTATTTGCAACTGATCATTAGGATCAAAGCACAAAGTAAGACATAGCTATTCTC
This sequence comes from Larus michahellis, assembly GCF_964199755.1. Classification (NCBI taxonomy): domain Eukaryota; kingdom Metazoa; phylum Chordata; class Aves; order Charadriiformes; family Laridae; genus Larus; species Larus michahellis. The sequence goes on along the minus strand of NC_133896.1, from coordinate 23,279,016 downwards.
CCAACCTCATGATAAACTATCAAGTTTTTGATCAGGCTGCCTATGCGACCATTTTAGCAACAACTTCTAGATAAAGTATTTGCTCATTGATTTATTTTTTTTAAGCTATAGAGCCAGGATTTTATATTGCACTGTACAGAACATGAACAATCTTGACCCATGAATCCCATTTCTTTTGGCTCAGTGCGTGTATCTTGAAACGGCTTGGGTGACTGAGCCAACAGGAAAACAATAAATTCAAATGCTACAGCTGGTATCAGCCCGCTAAGCTCGCAGCGAGAACGTAAGATAGCACAACCCAACGCCGAGTACAGAGCACGGAGCACCTCTGCGTGAACCGTGTGTGGAGCAGAGGACACAACGCCTCAGACCGTACGTCTGTAGCTTCACCACAGGGACGTCCCCTACGGCAACTGCAAAATGCCAGCAGAAGGGCCTGAGGAGCCTGCCAACGAGGCAAACGCGCCTGATGCAGGAGTGTGTCGTTCCCGGGGCTTATGACCAAAAAAGGAAAGAAGTAAAATGAGAAATGCAATGCAATACATGAAAAAAACACCCCAATTTCATTATCGTACTGTTAGGAGATGAAGAAAAACTGTCAGTCAGCCTGTTATAAAATACAGGGCTTAAGGTTTTTTTTAATAATGACAGTATAATTTTAAAAAACTGAACTTTTGGTGTCTAATTTCTTCATTAAGACTTGAGAAGAGAGAGGCATTGATCAATAAGGCTGCAAACTGCTGTGCATGGGGTAGAGTAAGTTACATAGATGATACGAGACAGCAGCGCTTTCCACGGTTATTATCATCCTGAAAAATGCCTGAGCTTGGAGCTTCTGTAGATGAACAACAAAACTGAGAGATTATACCACCAGAAATATCCCAAAAAGGACACAAGAAACATATCCCTCCTCCACTTTCCTGGGAGAGAACTGCAACGCTACCGACCGCTCCTCATGATTTTCAGAGCCTGTCTGTTCGCTGCACTCTCCAAGTGAAGCACTTGTTTGTTGAACTCACCGACCCCGTTCTCCCAGTTGCTTTGCTAAAGAGACGGTGCAAGCTTGCTGCAATTTGTCTGTAGGTTTTCTCCCCTGACACAGCCTTATTTCCTCGCCTTTCACGGGCAGTTCTCTCACCCTCCCTCCACGTTGCTCACCTCTCTCGGAGGCCATCAGGGAGCTCCTGGCAAATACAGAGATTTCAGCTCCCACCAGCGTACTCTGCTTATGCCTCACAGATACTCCAAGAAAACCTTAGAAACAAGCTGGATAGTTAAAAAGGTTCAAGAAAAACTGGCTGCAACAACCCCTCCAATTCCTGGCTCGTAATCAGGAAAGGAGTGCCCAGAGGGGCTGGAGAGGAGCACTGTCAATTTGGGGAGGAAACATTTCCTTCACCGAATCAGGCATTGGCAGAAGAGCAGCATCAGTGGTAGTTAGCGGAGGACTTTTACCCATGAACCTTTCTTCCTATCCCCAAGCAAAAGCTTGTCCAGATAAACCCGAAGCTACCATTGGTATTAATGTAAAGAACTGAATTAAAATATATATATATGTATATATATGATAGTCTTTGTCAATAAGGTAAGGTTAAGGCTAACTCAGTACATCACAGAATGACTTGTGGCACTGTTTACAAAAGTCAGTGCCGTTAGCTTTACAACTCAAATTCTTGCTAAAAAGATAATCAGGTTTATTTGCCAAGACCTATTTTCCATCCCTCCATTCCTGATACTTTCATTCTACATTAATACCATTTTATATCAGCTGTTACATTATTGTGCCCCTGGCAGGGACTGGTCGCCAGAATTGCCTTTTTTCCCTGTCCTCCTTTTCAAAATATTGGCTTATTCTAGCTCTCAGATTTCCCCGGCAGTGTTCATGGAGTAAAGCACTGCTTAGCAGGAGGGATAAGGCAGACACAGCGTCTCAGGGGTGATGCTGACAACAGGAAACAAAAAATCAATTTTACAATCTACACAATATTAGCAACCCCATTGCCTTCTAGGTACTGCGGTGAGACGCGGGATGTGGGAGATCCCCCCGGGGAGTCTGAGTGCCCAGCCTGCCGCCCTGCTCCCCTCTGCAGCTGTGCCCAGCAAGCACAGCACTGATCCCCCTGTCTGTGCGGGCGAAACCTCACCCAGCACCCCCAGCATCACCCCGCTTTTTCTGCTCCTCTTCCTCCCAGGATCTCAAGCCAACAAACCACCAGCTCTCTAGGGCTTAGCCTTTTTATTCAATTTTCTAGTTGAAATTAAATTGAATCTTAACACACAGTATCAACAGGTGAAAAGGGCTGTTGCTATTTAAGTCCTATATATTAATGTCCTGTGGGAGATTAATAATAATAATAATAATAGTAGTAGTAGCAGTAGTAGTAGTAGCAGCAATAATAATAATAATAATAATAATAATAATTATAATAATAATAATAATAATAATAATAATAATAATAATAATAATAATAATAATAATGGAGCATGATAAACACCTACATAACTACACGTGCAAAATGTAACCAGAAATTAAGTGTTAACTGTGTGCATGTACCTGATCCTCTGCTTTGCAAACACGCAGTAATTGGCAAGTATCTGCAGATGTGCTGATAGTGCTGCTCAGGTATGTTCTGACTGTCTTGCTGAAAGAAAGGTTTTAATGAAATAAATGTCAAGATGATTTCTTGGATGACTGCTTACACTAGGATTTGATCTCTTGTTTATACTTGCTTAATATCCATAAATTATGGCATATGTTTCAGAAGCATGTAATTACACTTGTCATTCTGGGTGTTAAGATTTTTAAGCACTGCAGACAAACAGCGCAGTGATAGATGGCCAGTTCAGATATCGTTTATGGCAAGTTAACTCACTTTCCAAAAATAAACACATGTAGCACTGTAAAATGAGCAAAGATATATGGAATTAACGTTACTTTTGGTTTTACAAGTTCTTACCAGCAGCAGAATTTTACTAACTTTGTCTTTCTACTGGTGCCTACTCGATAATCCTTTGCTTAAAAATATGTTCAATGCTGTCAAGCTTTTCTAGGACAAGTCTGTAGCTGCATTTTGCAATTTGCAGGACTGCTATCAAGGTTTGTTTGCTTGCTTGTTAGAGAGAATTTTCAAGTCACTCATAGGATCATCTGCCATACCGAAGTGCTACATTGCCCTGTGGGATGAAAAGACCAAAGTATTTCTTTCACTTTTTTCTAAGGTAGTGATAAATGTTTCTGAATGTACACCATTCTGGAATGCTTTCCAGCAGTAACCAAAGAGGAAACTTTCACGTACCATTTTGCACTATATTTTCACGAGTCACTTAATGCCCTTAAACCAGCTTAGACATTCTTATTGCTACGGAGGGAAATGGAGCCTATGCCCATGAGAGAAAACTTGGCCCATGATACTGAGAACTCCCTCCTGCAAAGCCAACGTTCAGCTGCCGCAGGCTCACCTGGCACAAAGGACAACCTGCCACTGTAGGCAGGGTGGATGGTCTCTAACTTGTCGGCTTAGGGTCGGCTGCTTCAGCAAAGTCCCTATTTGATACATTGCCAGATAAAATTTGATGCTAATAGTAGCATATGCACAAGCTGGTTTGAGGTGCAGGGCAACTTTACTTCTCCAAAAGTATAGCCACTTTGATCTCGTGGTATTGCCTTTCGTATGTCCCCAGGTGCCCTGCCCAGGGTGGCAGCTGGGGCTGTGGAGCACGGCCTGCCTACAGGTCTCAGCCTCCTGCCATCAGTTTCTGTTCCCCTTGGCATCTGGTACAGCTCTTAAAAACTGGGAATAAATATGCATGGTTTTTTCTCCTTAACCTTTTCAACAGAAGCTTTTAGTAAAATCAGTGAGATTCATATATATTGACATCTAACTCCATAACTCAATTTTTTTTCAGTCAGTGGGTCTGAAAAGTATCCCAATCAAAGTCATAACTACTGTATTCTTTCATTATGGCTTGCAGAAAATGTTGGTTGTATGCTGCCCTTGCCTCCTCCAGTCCTCCCCACATCCTGAGCCTTCAGTTAAGTAATTCCACAGATTTAACTGTTAAGAAAGACTTGTATGTTAGATTTGGAAAAAAAAAAAAAAAAAAGAGCTTCTGTTATAGTCTAATTATTTTATTTGTCCATTTGATGTTATTTTTATGGTTCATTTTCTCTGTGTTTTAATATTTTAATGGCCTTCAGTGTATTATAGGGAGATGCCTGGAGCACTGCAACAAATAGGAGCTGTAAAGTAAAATGCAACATTATTTATTATTATATCAGTCAGCCTAAATAACTATAGTATCCACAATACAGCCAGAAGAAAGAAAGAATGACAAATATCACTGTCAATAGCTGCTGTGGGAGTGTCCTCCAATTTTCTATATGCAAAACAAAAATCTCCACAGTCCTTCTATAAAGCCCTATGTCTAAAACAAATCAAAACTAATTACAAGCCTGTATGTCAAGGACAGAAACGATCTATAGCTTATGAGAGTATGTAAATGAAGCAGTCCATGGCAAGGGCTTTGCACTGCAGGAATGTCAGCCCTGGATACTGAAGGACCTGCTTGGCATTTAGGCAGTTCAGAAGTGAGGCGGTCAGTACTGAATAGCAGTAGGTGGTTAGAAATTCCTAGTCTTTGGAAGTCACTTGCTCTTTGTCTACGATTGCTGAACATACATAGTCACTTCCAGAAGTCCACTTGCACTTCAGACTCACAGGGGATAATTCAACTGTTCATACGAACACAGTGGTCTATCCTTGAGGTCTATGTTAAAGCAGGCAGCTGAAGACGAGGTGAAACACATCCTGTGTTCTGTTCTGGCCAAGACTTTCAAACTTTAAGATAAAATCTTGGAAATCCATGGCTAAAGCATCTAAATGAACGTTTCAGTATTCAAATGTGCTTTACTGTTACTTTTTCCCATGGCATTCAGCAGGCCTTCTTTAAAGGTTTTCCATTGGTTCTGGTCTCTGTCACCACGTATCTGTCATTTTTTTGTAATTTATCCTCTCAATGCACAAGTATGTTCCAAAAGGAAAAATGAGACTGTAGTAGCTGCCTATATTATACTTAATAGCCTGGTGGTTAGAGTACTCAGCTGGGAACAACTAACCATTGAATTATAGGGGTTTTGGACATGAAAGTCTCTCCTGATGAAGCTGTTCATGTTTTCACAAACAATTAAGCTTCCATTGGACCCGCCTGAGAGTAATTCACTGTGTAGTCCAGTATTCAGCAAGGAACAGGGATAGGTAAGTTCAAATCATTGCTCTAATGAATATTTAATGAATTCTAGCATAGATGAAATAAAACGTTCCCATTGTGAAAGCTTATCAGCAGTGAATAGACAGCATCTGGCAACAGCAGCGTTAACTTGCGTACAGCTGTTCAGAGGGGGAAGAGCGGGAAGGAGTTTTCAAAGAAGCGGACGCACAATTACAGGCCTGTTTTGACAAAGAGTTCTGAGATTAGAGCTCTCCGGGGACAGCCCTGCACACAGGGGACTGGTGGGATAAGACCTGTTCTGGCAGAAAGAAAAGTGACGGGGTGGAAGTTCAGGGAAGCTAAATCACACAGAGTGCCCCGGCGTCCCAGTGAAGGACTATGCTTCTGCTGGGCTCTCACGATCTGTGACAAGAACTCTTAATAAAGCAGTTTTGTCTGTTGTTGTGGGGACTGGAGTTGAGCTGTCCCATCTCCTAAACTGTATTTGATTGCCCGCTCTGAATCCAAAAGGAACGATTTGCCAAAGAGCCTTGGGTAAGCCATGAACAAATGTGCTGTGGCAAGAAGAGAGGGCCGGCCACTTAATGAATGGTACTCAAGAGCCACATTTCAAACCTATCACTCTTTTTTAAATTATAAAATTTCCAAAATAGAAATAGAAATATAGAAATAGAAATAGAATATTTTTGGAATACAAGTTAGCATTTAACACAAACCAAAACATTTTGGAGAGCTTTCCTCAACAAAATAAAATAAAATTAAATTAAAAAAAAAAACAACCAAATAAAGAAGCCCACAAATCCCAATTCAGCACGATCATTTCGGTTCAGATTAAAATGAATGTTTATTTTCAGTTCAGCTGTCAAACTGACTAATTATTTGCACAGCCTTGCTCACAATATTGCATTCATGCTTTGGGCATATTAAAAACAACTGAGAAGGAGAAAATTTAAAAATAGGAATCACCTTTTCTAAAAGGTGTGGAAGGCCCTCTGAGCTCCCCGTCCTCTCTTGGCAAATACATGAGGCAGTTATTTGCCACACAGCTGCCAGAAGTTGCACTATTCATAGGGATTTTTACTCAAGCTAGAGATAAGCAAACAAACTTTTAATGAAATCAGCATGAAAAATGAAACAAACAAAGAACAAAAAAAATGGTTCCTGAGACACCAAGAAATAAACTGGAATAACTGTCAGCTAGCAAGACTTTTACAGAACTGATTTGACTGTCACTCTTCTCAAGCATTTAAGAATAAAAAAAATCCACTCAGCTAAGTAGAACATACATTTGCACACACCTGTCTTAATTTTCTTTTATCCTACACTACTTAATTTCATGCTTCGTCGCAATAATGGCAGACAATAATTTTTCCCAACCACTTTAATATCGATTGCAGTGATGAGTTTTAACAATTTTAATTTTACTGGGCAAAAATCCAAATATTTTTTTCCGGACTCTGGGGCTCTCTTTCTTGGACTGTCATGGTTTCCTGAGGGGGGATGTACAGCCCCTGATTGCAGGCCAGGCAGGCTTCACCGCTTGCTCCAGAGACTGATGACTTGCATATTTAAACCATACAGTGAGTTGGATAATCCCCTTTCATAGCAAAACCCAGGGGAGGGAAGTATGTAAGAGGATACAAGGAATCCCTCGTTAAGAACTAGCTATCTGAGGTACTTATATGTCCCCACCCCTCACTCTTATATCTGATTATCGAGGAGCCTTTATATCGACAAATCCCTTCTGGCACAGAAGTGCTATAACCAGGGAAGCAGGGGCGGGAGACCCTGGCCTTCGGTATTCCAGAGCCACTGGGCATCCAGCTCCACGGGCATCAGCCGTCAGGCTGAGGATCCGCTTCTGCCTGACTTGCCCAAGGTCACAGAGAGAATCTGTGGTGAAGCAAGACAAAGGATGTAAGGCTTCAGCGGACACCACCGCACAGCCAGGGCAGCCTGTCACACTCAGACAAAGCGTTGCAGCTTGCCATTGAGCCGAGTGATTATGTGACCCATCCCAAAAATATCCTGTGTTTTCATCAGCTTTTTACACCTTTACTCTCATTCTCTCCTGCACGCCAGAATCAAAAATGATTTGGTGCGTATGCAAAGATGCAATACAGTAAGTATCACTTGAACGGTGAATCTTCATTCCTGAAGCATGAGTCCTTTGCTATTCAGCCTAAAAATAGAAATAAGGAGAGAAAAAAAAAAAAAAAAAGAAAAGAAAAGAAAAACACAAGCTTTGAAACTTGGCAGGAACGGCAGGAAATCATACCTTGAGTCACAGGGCACTCTCAGCATCTGTTCCAACTGCAAGCTTTTCACGCTGCCGTATACAGCCAGCACAGCTACCTTCATATTCCAGTCCCCGAGACTAGCCCTGCAGATATTATCCTTTCTCTGCAGTACGTCTCGTCCCAAATACCTTACATATCCAGCTTTCCATAATGCTGTTCATTTAGTCCCGGAGAAGTGAACTAGCTCACAGGTGAAGAGTTTTTGCTGTTCAGAAGATATTTGGCAAAACAGTTCCCAGTGGGCTGAAACAACAGCTCCAACTGCATTTAGGTTTTACAAGTGGAATCGTTTGTAACATGCACAAAAAAAGAAATGCTAGTTAATAAGATGTATGTTTACACTTAAACTTTCAAAGGGCGTCATCAGATCCTGTCCAACAAAGAAGACATAAACACATTTTTTTTTCTCTCCTGTTTCATGCTTTCTAATAGCTTTTACTTGCATTACAAACACTTCAGTTCTGCCTGAACTGAGCACAAAGAGAATCAGCTCTTTAATCCTCAGGACAATACATATTTTCTTCACACTTTCGAAAGTAAATATAGCAGCTGGTAACTTTTAAATCCTGTCCTTTGTTATGCAAAGGATTGCAAACAGAACCATCAAAGTTAGGAGTGGAAAACACTGGCTACTTTACCTAGATCATTTTCCTGATGGTACAAAAATGTATATTTTTATACTTTTATCCAATCTAATTTTCAGAAAGACAGGAAGTAGGAAATCTGGCATTTCTGCTATCCCGCACAACTAGATTAACCTTTAGACAATGTACAACAGGGTACTTCTTGGCAATATTTTTTTTCTAATAGTCAACCTATATTTTGCCTCCTGAAACAATATCCTAGCCATCCATGTCCATGCTCTACTAGCTTCCATTTCTCAGGAGAATTTGGGGTGTTATGTTTGTAGTTGGTCCATATTATAAAAGCCACTCAACAGAGACACGCCTGTGGAAATCAGATTGCCAGCTCCCCCAAGATCAGTGCTGTCCCACAGAAAAAAAAAAATCTCTCTTCCAATTAAACCTATCCATAGCTCTTTGCAGACTGAGACCAAAAGGGCATCACCATGATCATATCTGAAAACATCATGGAGCAATAATTGAGGACCCACATCTGCTTTTGCTACACCCTGTTGAACTCCCATACTGTAATAGAAAGCCATATAGAAAGACAGTAACACCAGCAGGATGCAATATTGCACGGACGCAGGGCATTATTTGCCTCTGGATAAATCACTTTCCGGTGGTATAATTCACTGCATTCCCTGGAATACATTGCTCTCCCAGGGACTCTTCCTCATTTAAACAAGACTAAAAATGACACAAAAATCAGACTCCATTTCCCTTTTGAGTAAGCAGAATTCAACAAGCAGGTCCTATGCTGCTGGCTACAGAAGCATGTAGTCACGTATGTGATATCACTTATCTGCTGCTCCTGAACTTGGCAGAATCTGCATATCTGAATCAGAAAACAAGACTTGCCCCGGCAGCAAGCCTTCTGCAGTCTTGGGACTCCCAGGCCTTTGCATTTTCCATTCAGCATACGATACCAGCCTATTTATGTCTTTCTGCAGGACACGGGTTTCATTTGGTCCCAGCCACCATAGCAATGAGCACAGTCTGAATCCCCAGGATTTTTTATGCTGCTCCTAATGATAAATGAGTTCCCTGTCTCAGATTACCAAGTTACGTTCTCTTCTCCCACAGCGCTTTCTTGAAAGGTTGTTTGGACTATGTAGTCAAAAGGCAATGAATTTATGCGAATATAATAACATAGCAAACATACATGTACAAAAGCACACAAATATCCATCACATATTCCCTCCTTTCTGTTTTAGCCAGTATGTACTGTCTTCTGTAGCAGCGCATTTCAACATTTCAGGCCATGTGCCACTTCACTTAATTATCCTTTCACGTATCATCCAAACAGGCAAGTCTTGAGGCGCCCTGTGACTTCACCTGCATTCGTACAGCACACCTTCTAGACTGGATGACAGCCCTCAAGGAAGACAGCTCTTCTGGAAGGGGACTTTCTGTGTTTCAGCACTACTGATAAAACCAAAACATACTCACAGCACGAAAAGAAGAAATAAGAATGGTAAAGAAGCCAGCCCTTTTTTCAGCTCTTTTCTTAGGCTTTGTTTTGGAAGAGTCAGCCCTGGAGAACTGTTGCAGGATCCATAGCCTCTTTGAAATGTTTCTCTAATGAATAGCCTAAGTATAACTGTGGTGATAACTTTTCACTAAGACCTTAACGTTTCAAAGGACTTCACAGACAAAAACCAAAGAAAATTTATCTGAATAAGAGTAACAATCACCATGGGGCATCTGTGCTACCGTAATGCAATGGAGTTGCTTGACAAAATTTTACCCAGCCTGGGAGAAGACTGTAATGGCATTTTAAATGTGACAGTGCCACTATCAAAGTAAAAAGCTAATGGAAGTTGTTAGGAGCTTTTTGTAGAATGATACCCAAAATGGGCTATCGTTCTTTTGCTACTTTTAAGTTTATAGAAGAGCCATGTGCATAAATGTACCAGTGAAGAAGGAATAAAGATCCTGCTTCTGCCTCTACAAATACGGCTGCTACTCAACTAAATGCTGGAGGCACCTTCTATGAAAGAACATAAGCCAAAACTCGAAATATGAATTATTCCAGCTCAGAGAAATCACTTTTGCTCCTGTTGCACAGTCTCAAGCTATAAAAGAAATACAATAGGAAGAGAGCTCTTGCAATACCGTAGCATATCTCAGCATTGCTATCAGAAATGATTTATTTCAGAGAAGAGTTAGAGCCAGGTATCTGTCTGAAGTGCCAGACAAGAAATCCTACAGTGAGCTAAAAAGGAAAGACCCTTGTCCCTTTAGGGCTCAATCTCTCAATAAGTATTTCCCTTATTTCCTATTATCCCCAGAGACAGGTCCCACTCATAAGTCACCCAAACTCCAGCTCTTCCTCCTGCTGACCCACTCATCCTCAAGACCCACCAGAAACCAAGACCCACTCAGAGCCTTGCTTATTCAACATGTCTGAAAAAAAATTTTGTTTGGAGACTACGGAATGAAATACTCACTTGAAAAATAATGGTCAAAAAGTAGCTTTTCTTAAGATAACAAGAGAGAGAAATAAAGCAGGAGGGAAATGGAAAATGATTCCTCCTACAGGAAAGTGAGGAAGGAATTAAGAAACCAGCACCACTCTTGCACGTGTTTATAATCTTCTAATAAATGTGTACAGAGCCACCTATGACTTCCATGCAAGGCTTCCAAAGCCTTCCAGTGAGAAGAGGTTCTGCCTGGTGACAGTGCCAGCACAGATCAACTCATCCTATTTTTGTAAACATGGAAGACGCATCCACACTCATAGACCTGATCCAGTCCCCCTCTGAAAGAATTTTATTCTATTGAGGACACAGGAAGCCAAGGGCAAACAGCTTCCTAATTTAAGGCCTCACTTAAATGCTTAATTGTACTGTCGGAAGGATAAGGGACATAATATCTTGCTTTTCTGATCTGGGAGCATATGTAGATCCCAGCCCAGAGGAGCATTTTGCTCTTGGCTATTTAATTCATTCATGTGGAATTAGTGTCCTTCAGTAAAAGACTGTTGTTTGGATGACTTTTTTTTTCCCTGATAAATGCTAGCAAACACAAGGATATACATTTAAGCACTCTAAACCAGTTTAATCCTAAAAGCACAATGTGCTTTAGGGAAAATAATGAGGATGGAAATACACAAACCCACAAAATCTACCAGTTGGATGTAACACACAATAGTGCCTGGTTTCTGACGACAGTCAGAATGCAGGACTATTCACATTGCACAGCTGTCACTGTACTGAAACAATTATCCACCAGGGAAAAAAAAATAAGTCTTAATTTAGTTCTCATCGTGGCTAATAAAACTAACATTGCTGTACTAAAACACTGAAACAGCATCAATGATCCTTGCGGTTTCTTGGCTTCCCTGCCGTCTGACGTAGGAGCAGAGGGGCTCTGTCCCGAGAAATCGGCAGCAACATCTACGCTGGTAAATCACATCATTTCAGAGCGCATCCCTCAGCAGCAGCTCAACCGCCTCCACCCCTGAACTGTCCGGACGGTCCATAGCTCAGCCGCAGCCTGCACCAGCCAGCACTCTCCCAATTTCCAGACAGGCTTCAGGAGTCAGCATGGGTCAGGAGTCATTCCCTCCCAGCAGTTTGCGTGCAACCCCATGACTTGTGGGAACAGAGATTTTATGACGTGGATGTGGATTGTCTGTGCCAGAGAACTATGCCAGGTACATTTTGTTTACTAGAAAAGACATAAACAGTTCTTCCTATTAACACAAGATCTTTAAAAAAACCCACTGCAGACTTTGTGTTTCTGTGCAAGTGAGCCCTAGACTCCTCTCAGCCTTTTGGTCATCTTCTTTGTCAAATTGCAACTGATACCTATTTTAATACAGGTGCTATTTCACTAATAACTCAGGGGCCTCGGTCACATACAAACAACCCTCATACGGTGGTAGGAACTCAGCAAAAAGTCAGCCATGAAAGGGTGAAATAATTCTCTCCACATATGCGGTTTCCTTCAGGTGAGGGAAAGATGTATATATATCTCTTTCTTATATATCTAGTGCCAACCGCCCTCAGGGAATTAGAGAAAAAAAATCAGACCATTGGTCTTTAATAGCTGCACTCTCTTTGTAAGGTGCTGACATACCGTGGTGATGGGATGACATCAAAACAGCTTCAGCTTGCCTACAGAAACAGGGGAAATATCTCAAATCATTTAACTAACGTTAATCAAGCTTCTGATTGTTCCTGTGAAATGGTTAAATACAAGCAAATCAAAATGACAGAAGAGAAGCACAAAAAGGTCAAGAGATGCTTCTCAAGCCTTGTAGCAAACTAATGACAAACGTGGAAAATAATCCAGAAAACCAGATCGCCCCTTTGCTCAAACCAATAGTTATAGCTCCATCCAGGAATGGGAGAAGACTAAAAATATTAAATCTTTAGAGGAATATTTAAGGAACTAATATACTGTAAAATACTAAATGAATGCATCAAGTTGCTTTTGTACTCCCTTGCCTCAAGCAGCTTAGCACAAATAAAATTTGATGCTAATCAGTCCTAGCAGTTTTCACAGAAACAGAAAACCCATTATTTCCTCTGGCTGCAAGTAAAAAATTTCCCAACTGTTTCATTATTGATACTTGCAAAGTATCTCTTGTACCTATAATTTTATATCGGTGTTGACCTGGTGTTTGCCTCTCTTGACCATTTAACACATTTAACCTGGTACTGACAGAAGAATAACAGTTGAATTAAAAGGGGTTTTTTGCATAATAAAGTACCTACTACCATGGAAATACAAAGAGATATTAATGTTTTTTTCTATATAAAAGAAGCTGAATTATGAAAAAACAGAAAGAAAAAAAAAAAACAGAAAACATGGAATTATCATAATGGTATTTTCCAGCCAATAACAAGACAAGATGCTTAGGCACTAAACAGATATGTGCTTGTAATAAGCTACAAAAAAAACACTATAAAATTAAATGGGATGTATTGGCAATGGGTTCCTTTTATAATTAAAAATGATTCAGAAAGTGAAAATATTACCTAGAACAAAAGTAAAACAAATCTGTTCATCTCAAGAGCTGATTTCAAAATGTTTCAGTCGTCTTCTCCCTACTAACAACAATTTTTCTTCACACTTCACACAAGATTTTTCACATATGTTTTAACCACCAAAAAAAATCACGCTATTTCAAATTTCAAATGCTCTGCAGCGGAAAACGTTATTGACAAATGTAGCGTGACACAGTGAACAGAAAACTGGTGGGTTTAATCAGTTTAAGAAAATTTTTTATTAATGAATGCCAATATGTAGGGTAAAAATCTTGAGCCTGTTCTTCAATTCTTATATGGTAAAGCTCTTCCTTTACGGAAAGGTTCTGCAGTCAGATATGGAAGAGACTGACTCCTGCATCTCTCTAGAGCCTCTGAAGTCAGTAGTGCTCACGAGGTGCAAAAATTTCCATAGATCTAGAGTCAGCATCTGTGTACATTTCGGGTTGCCTCAGAAAATATGTATGCGCTCCCTGAAATTATGTGGTAAAACGTTACTACATTTTATTTACATCATAGAATCATTCAGGTTGGAAAAGACCTTAAAGACTGTTGAGCGCAACAGTTAACCTAGCACTAAACCATGTCCCTAAGCATCACATCGTGTTCCCTTCAATCATGAGATGCCCTCTATTGCCACAATTAAATACATAGCCCTGTATCTATGCAGTTCCGTGAGGTTTGGCTCTGTACGATGGCAATGCCCTCGTTTCTGGGAGGCCTGTCTGCTGATTCCCGCAGGTCTGCAACACAAAGCAGCAAGAGCACCAAATGGCAGCCAAACATAAAAAGACTTGCAACTGAGCCTAAAAAAAGCATCATCCAGGTACAGCCTGGTAGCTGTGCAAGGCTGCCAGCCAAAGATGACGCGAAAACACAGACTGAGGCAAGGAAATAATGAGAGCAAATAAACCGAATGCATTGAGAACTAATGCATTCGCTTCTAGATTTACTGAAAGAAACTATCCCTTGCATTTTGGGATGGTTGCACATAAAGTTGAAAGAGTAACTCCATAATGTCATTTGTACCTGTACTTCTGAAGAGGTGAACGTGTATGAAATGTATAAAGCAAATGTGCACAACGTGAATACTGGTCCCTCTAGACAGCAGCTATTAAAGTGGATTATAGTGGTGCAGCACGAACGGAATTTGACAAAAAAGAGGAAATAAGTCATTTAGTCTTGGGAAAAGAGGAGAAAACAAAGGGCAAGGAAAAGCAAAAGGCAAGGTAAAGCACGGCAAGGCAAGGAATAAAACTGATGATGAATGTTTTGGCTTTATACACATGTATATAAATATATACATAAAACTTAAGATCACAATTCACCAAGCATACTGTCCACCCATCTCAATTCACATGCAAACCATCATCCCAAGGCTGCTCCCAGTGTGACACTGGCGAGAAGATGTGTGAAGGTGACAGATGGAGTGTACCAAAGAGTTCAGAAATAGCGTGAGGTTTTTAGATGGGACAATACTGGCATAAACAAATGGCTCTCCTTTTTTCCGGCAGATTTTATCCACTGACATGAGTTATTCAGACATTAAACAAGTAGAAGCCTTGAATACAGGGAACATAGCACATGAAGTAAGCTATGTTACAGAGTCTCTTGTTTCCTCCATGACAAGTTTTGAGGGACTGAGAATAGCCCAAATGCTTGTAAGCATCACACAAAGAAGCTAACAGTTACCACCTGGCCATGCCTGAGTACCCTACAGGAAGCCAAAATGTCAGTGACACAAAGCCAGAGAAGCAGGCAAGAGTAAGATTTTGAGTGATCTACTCAATAGAAAAGTTGCCTTTGTGCTAGTGAAAGTTGGCAATGGGGACAGCCATCCCCTTGATAGATCCTATCAGCCAAACAGAAAACAACTTGGCAGCAGGATTTCCAGAATGAAAAAAAAAAAAAAATTAAACAATGTCACCTTCTGTTACCAAGGGGAAAGAGCAGCTCCTGGTGCACCAGAAGAAAGGAAAGAGACTGGCCTGAGCCTGTCTGTGCAATTTTTAGTCACTGACATTCGAAATGCTAAAAAAAAGTCAAGACCCTGAATGCACCAACAGGGCGTACAACACTCTTCCTTCCCCAGCCCTGGATTTTGCTCCATGTGTTCAAGGTCATCTCCAATATGGTGCAGATACGTGACCCTCACTCAGCCCAGGAAAACAGCTAAGTTGTGAGGAAGAGCAACGAGAAGCCTCATCAGGACCTCTGTCCTCCTTGTTTGCTCAACAGCTGCATTTCAGCTCTGGCCCTTGCCTGGGCTCCTGCTTGAGCTATGCTGCTGGCCATGTACCTTGCTGACCATGACCTTGCCTTGCTGATCCCAGCCTTGCCTCACTGACCTGACTTCCTGGTTGACCATCAACCTACCTCACTACTATGGACTTGTCTGGCAATCACTGGACTGTTTGCTGAACTTGATTTTGGTTTTCTTAGTCAGGTGAGGCTGTGTCCGCACTTGTGAGACCATTGCCCTTCTTGCCTTGCTGTCCCCTCATCTCCTATCTCAATTTCCCTTGTGAAGCAGCCCACTCTTGGTGCTCTCTGACATAAACAACCATTAAATGGTAAACCAATAACTTCAACTGGGGACAATCTGTCCTGAGATCCAGAGAGAACTGTTTGAGTGGGTAGCTACTGTGTTACTACCCAGCACAGTCCTGTGATCTGCTCTAAAGGTCCTCTCCTTCTTCCACTATATTTCTAGCAAGAGTACCTCCAAGTTCTGAAAGCTTAATAAGCAACTGTTTCACACAATTTTTTTTTTTTTGCATTAAGAACCAGAGTAATAATAGGTCCACTTTAAAACAGTTAATTCCTCGAATGTTTCCTGTTTGTAAAGTGCCTCTGAAAGGTCTAAAGCCATCAACAGGTGAAATTTAGGCTGTACAAATTTGGACCATAATGTTTCAGACCTACTAAGGGCAGAAAATCACCTGCTAAACAGTGGTGTGCCTGGAAATTCACAAAAGGAGAAAGGACAGAGAAGAATTCAAGGTGAACCATTTGACCAGGAGAAAGGCTACAGATCAAGGTCATTTTCTGTGGTGCCGTCCCTCTCCTATTCTCATGAAAACACTTAGATAAAAGGATACCATGACTATCAATCAGCTTATGCTGTCCACCAGATCATCAGGTAGGACTATTGACCTGTATATTTTAAGTTGTAAAATCAATAAAAGAAAGGAAAAAAAATGGCAATAAAAAGAAAAATAGCAGCATGAAAATCTGAGCTGCTGAGCCTACTATTTCTCAGGCTACCTTTGTTTGTGTATTCACGATGAGTGATATAATATACTTCTCACAGTTTCTTCACAGATTAAAATTTCTCTGGGTGACAATGTTCTCAAAAAATATGTAGTCCTGACATTTAGGAACTTCAGAGTAGATATTAAAGCAATACTGAACTTCAAATTGCAGGTTCAACTTGCTGAATAGAACTGTTAGACAGAAATACAGATGAATCATACTCATCCTGGATATAATGGAAACAGGCATTTGCATGGTGGTGATTACCGACTTCAATGAAAGTACAGGCATTTACACCAGCTGAGTGCCCAGCCTTGACATATACCAAGATACAGTAAACACAATTTCATACCTGGACGGTTTGTGAGCATTGACCAAGGTCCTGGTCCTCAGCTGAAGAGCTGTGGTGATGCATCAGCTGAGAATCTCAGCCCATGTCTTTGGTCTGAGTACAACCCAAACTGGATTTTATGTCTATATTTCTGGCAAATGACCCTTAATTTCCTAATCTTCTTGACTATAACCATTGTGAACAGTTTCTATAGCGCTGCTAAATAAGGGCCTTATCCAGAAGCCTTTACTCATGCAGAGATAACAGATCTACTTCTGAGAGGAAGGTGTAAAAACATGCTTCAGATGCATGTCCAACATCAGACATTAAAGGGTATAATTTGTCATTTTTTACATTATTAAGAATATTCGTGCAGGATCTATAATTAAAACTAAAAGAGATGTCTCCTCCTTTTGCCAGCAGCTGTGTTACATCAATTAAATGGGTAAATAAAATCTTTCCCCAGAGGGGATATCATGTGACCCTCTATTGATTAAGACTGCAGTAGAACGTTATTTGCAATCTTATTGCATAATGGAAATCAGGAGGTAGCTGTCATGGTTTCAGAAGACAAATTGCCGCTATCTTAGACAATTCATAGGCCTCTTTCCTTCTTGCTGCTCTTAATTCACAGTTAATGCATGTCTTACAAGGCTTAGTTTCTTAAATCAGTCTATGGCACTGAATTCAACTCAAAACTGGACGTAAGCGGTAGTCTACGTGGCCCTGCATTATGATGGGTATTAAAGTGACCGTTCCATCAATCATTACTTCAGAACTATGCATTATTTAATAGGGTAACACAACTTCAAAAAATGATGTGAAATTAAAAATAGGCACCTCCTGCAGCACGCATGATTGTTTCCAGGAAAGACAGGCCTCCCCCACTAGGCATGGCTCCAGAGGTGCTCTCTGTATAGAACATTTTTAAGTCTTAGCTCAGTTTTGTGTACTTGATTTTCAGGAGCAAAACGTATCACTGGAACAAGTCCGCTACCCTCAAACCTATGCAGTCAGTGCAGCTAGGGGTCAGTTTTGAGATTGTAACGAGCACCTGACCGCAACCCAGCAGACACTTTGCTCCTCTGCTGAACTGTAAATCCAACACTACGCCCTTCATGGGAGAACCAGAGGGAAGGACAAAAATCTCCCTTTAAATGACTGAAACACTCTTTGCCAATTTGAGAAACCTTCCAAAAAAAAAAAAAAAACCCACAACACTCTTTCCTTACTTCTAATCCAATCTCTCGGTTGCAACAATTAGAAAACAAGCGCAACACTTTTCAAAGTACGTAACAGCAATATTTAACATTACCAGAACCTTCTCCACCGAAGTCAAAGAAATGGTCTGTAAGTGGTCTTTGGTGGGTGTGAAGTTGTAGGACACAAGGCAAGATTTCTGAACAGAAGGAATGAGTCTGAATAACAGGGAGCGATAGGACAGTAGTAGACTCAGGCAAAAGTTACAGTCATTCCATGTGTAGAAAAAAGTCCTCAACTTACCATCATCTGTTTGCCATTGCACAGGACTAAAAATTAAATGTCTGCTGCCTGGTCTGTTACAGCTAAGTTGATTGATTAGAATGTGTTCATCTTCCCATCTAACTTGGCAAGTTTAAAAGTGGCAGGTTTGCTTTTCCATTATTTACAACACTAGAGCTGAATAAAGTACATGGAAGGAAACGCTAGTAGAACTATTGTCCAAAAGTAATGTCTCACAGAGTGATAACAAAGTCTGGAAAAAAATATCACCTTGTGAAAAATATGCAGGAGGTTAAGATCTCAAGGAAATCAAAGATATTTCACTACACTTCATTTGGCTAGACATGAACATCAATAGCATTAGATTATTACTGTCATATCTTCCTATTTAGGGAAATTATCTGATCCTCCTACAAATGGATTTGTGCTTAAACCTTGTATTTCATTCTCCTGGAAATTTGGGAAATCAATCCCAACCTAGTCTTGATGAGCATAAACGCTCAATATGGAGCAAATGTGAGTAGTAAAAAAATAAGGATACAAATCCCTAAAGAATTAAAATGTGCTCTGGTTGTTCAGAACTTCAAAAGAGGCATTTGGCACCTTAAATTAGGGTCTGCAATCGTTGCTCTTTTTTTTTTTTCCCCTTTGCTTTGGAAGGGCAAACAAGTAATTTCAGATTTCTGAATCTAAAAAAGTCCTTTCTTTTTTGAAGGTAATAAAATACGATCAGCTCACTTATTTCGTTGTGCTTGAAATTTAAAAGAAAGATATAAAATGTTCCTTACCTTAAAAAGTCTTAAAATATTTGCGACCATAATGGACACAGAACTTGCTGCAGCACCTATCACACCTGATATCTTGTCTGGCTTAGTGAAAATAGGTGGGTCACCATTAGCACACTTCACATCTGAACCATCTTTTTCTATCAATGCTTGCACAAATGTTAAGGATTGTTCCAATGCATAAGTGTCCCTGGAACACGTATCAAGGATCCGGACACCTAAGGTGATATTGGCAAGAAGATCAGGGTCTTTATTAATCTGATCGATTGCATACAGCATTGCCTCTAGTCTGTGGATCCCTTTCTCCTTCTTGAGCTCCCCACAAGGCACCCCTCTATCCCCTTTTGCATGGACGGGGAACAGTCCTCCCAAGATGATGTCCCCATCTAGTCGGATGGAGTGGGCATATTCCTGGCCATGAGTTCTTTGCATCAGGGTGAGTATCCAGTAGAATTTGGCTGTTAACAGGAAGAAACAATGGCAGGAAACTAATCGTTTTCCTTCGTATACCATTTTCTCTGAAGACTTTGTTGCTTGCCAGTATCCAGATTTTCTTCTTGCTAAAGGATGAGGTTGACCATTCGAAGCTGCACTTTCTGGAGGATACCATCAGTGCCCAGTAAGTAATATAGAACCATGTGGTAGGTAGAAAATGTATCTCAGCAGAAGTACATAAAACGTGTTTTACAAAAGATGTTCACTGATGTCATGGGTTGATGAGCTTTTCCGAGAGGTGGTTTTCAATTGCTCTTAACTGATGGTGAAGTGCAGGGTAGTATCTCTGGTCCTGATGCTAAGAGGAGGTCAGTAGCTCATGCCCTTGCATTTTGCCCCGCAGCTGAGGTACTTCTGAAAAAAACAGTGAGAAATACCATTTAGAGCAGCAGTTTCACACTTCTCACACAGTGTATTTACTTTTGAATATGAGTTACGTCGCCTAGGTTTTACTTTTGATATTCCATACGGGAGTAATTTTTGGCCTTCTGTGAATTTGAACACCTGGCTGCACTGCGCTACAAGCCGAGAAATTGATCATACCGGCAGCGCAAAAGCCAAATCAGGGGAACTAAACTTAGCTTGGTGTTCAGATACCAACCCGTAATTCGTATTTACCTTCGCATTGCACGACATCCAGAAACAGATTTGATCCATAACACGTTGTATTTTCTGTTTTGCTGTATCATTCTCTTCCAGCCTACAGAAGCACAATAACCACTTACACTCTCACTCACGGAGAGGTTCCATTTATGACAATGGAGTAATCAAGGCTCCTGAATTTAAGTACGCTCTTCAGCTGCTGCGGTACAACCACATTCAATTCATTTGGATATTAAACTGATTATTTCTCCAGTGGAATTCACTTTCTTCTGGGCTTACTATATATCCAAAATGCCTTCCAGATAATTTCTAATACTAAATTACTTTTATGAAAAGGTAGCTGATTTCTTAAGCAAAGAGAGCACAATGTATTCTGTTAGGAAACCAGCAGAACATCCAGTATTCCCTTTCCAATATTTCATTTGAGCTGAGGTCCAACATTAACAAGATCTCTATTATTTGCTTGCATTTTGACCAGATTAAATAGGAACAATGTTGCGCCCCCACTGACATCTGGAGAAGTCCCACTGATTTTAACGAGATCAAGATTTCAGCCTGCATACCTACACACCTGACTGAATGTTACAAAAATTTCCAAATTGCCCCCACTTTAATTCTCAAGTGAGTGAGTGGCATTTATTTATTTCACTATTTAACAAAATTACACATGCCTGAATACATTTTTAGACCTCTGAGGAGAAGACAGAGGGAATTAATTTTCCTTAATCCTAATAGATAGGCACACAGTGAGCAACTTCAACTGAGCCAGTCTCTCAAGGCACCTGTTACAGGCTATGGAGAGCAGCAGATGTCCTAGGCTGCAATTCACCAGATCCTTTTCTTTAAAAAAATCTTATTTATTATGAAATTAATCACATTGAACAAGTGCCTACCTCGCTCCCTATAAAGAAAATCCAGGCAACAGGCTCATCTGTAGATACGTACTTTGTCCCTAGTGATCTGACTGGTTCCTACCAAAAACATGATCAAATTAAAAGAATTTTAGACAAAATTAGAAGGCAGTTATAGACAACTATATTGTTTTTCAAAGACATTTTGAAATATTTTCCTCAAGATTTTAGTGTATTATCTGGTAACAATACTCAAAATGTGGTTTTATACTGCTTTAAAATGATCATCCTCTTCTTACTTTTATTTTGTTACATGTTTTTTTCCCCAAATGATACTACAAAGCTCACAAAAGCTAAAGAAGAGTTCTCAAATGGTGGTTATTTGAAGACCTGAGAAAAAGATTCACAATGGAAAGTCCTCTATTGAATGTAAAGGTACCTCGCTGTGATTTGGTAACAGAGCAACGACTTGAAAACGAAACTTGTTTAATGGGTGTGAATAAAATCACTGCAATCAGGAACAGCAGCACACAAGACTTTCAGTGCCTCTTAACTTTTAGTTTTTGCTTGAATTGGGCCCCGGGTTGAATCTAAATGAAACAAAATCTGTGGCGGTTTATGTGATAATCCCGTCGTTCTCCTTTGGCTCCTTCTGGGCACACAGTTTACAAATCTGACCAGGCTTTGGCCCCATGAACTGAACCCAGACTCAGTCACAAAGGGAGGAACTTGACTGTCTGTCACCGAGTGAGTTGATTCAGCCCCATGGGATGTTTCTTCTCTGCCCACGCTACAGAGAAAAGACTTCATTCACTATTAACTAGACACAACTGTCTGCTGTCTTGATTGCCTTAGCAGAAAAACACAGTTAAGGGTTCAAAATAGTAAAGAGTAAAAGTTGTAGCTACACCTAAAATAGACACAGAGGCAATTTCCTTTCTGCTTCCACAATGAACAACCAACTCATTAGCCTGTGCATGTATGTACAATCCATACAGGGAGCAATCCTCCGAGGGAATAAAAGATAAGCCTGCTCTTATTTCATGCTGTACGGAGAACAAGAAAGCACCACTGAAAAAGCAAAAACATTCATGAAGGAAAGAAATGCTGTTTTTTCTCTTGCTCAGCCTCAGGTCAATTCCTTACAGCCAAAGAATGCCCAGAAATTAAAGCAACTGCCAGTCTTTGTGCAAACAAATAGTGATGAATTCAATTATTACAACTCAAATTCCAACAACAATGGAGCAGCTACAGTGAGCCCAATATCCTTCATCCAATACCTTATCTGGAACGGACTGAAAGCCAAATGACTTGATAATAAGCATTTTTCAACATTATAGTCTACATAAGCATTAATCGCTCTGCCTCAGCTTGCACGTTTTCCTGAAAAAGTACGTTTCTTTGCTGCAAGTGTCCACAGCTTGTCTATAAAACAGAAATAAAACTTTAAAATGTTCTTTTTAAAAATTTAAGACATTTTAGTCTTTTTTTTATGTTACCTAAGAAGCAAAAGCTTCTATTACACTGCCTAATTTATTCATGCCACACTGCTTTTCATATATTGATTAATATTAACTTTTACAGAATGTGGTAAGCCTGTGTAGCTAAGCAGAAAGCAGCTGATCTAAATGAATTCCATTTTTATCAATGAATTTTAGTGAAAAAGCACGGGCCTCTGGGCGATAAAGCCTGAATGAACTTTCCTCATGTGCGGAGATTTCATTCGAAGTAAAACGCTGTCCTTTTCCAATTGACCGTAAAAGTTTGAATTAATGCAAATATATTCTCGATTTGACAGATTCCTCACTGTAGTAGTTGGTGTTCACTAGAAACATGACTTCAGAGCAGAAATTCACACCTTTCCCCAGCACAGTCCAAGAGTAAGAGCACCACAAAGCCTCTCTTCCAGTCACCTTGGAATACGTGCTTCTCCCGGGTTTAATTCATTAAACATATCTGGCATTATCAGAACATACTGCTATTTTTAAAGTCAGTATTTCAGCACAAACCTCCACTCGTTCTGCTAGAATATATATTTATTTTTAAACCTAAGGAGGCGGGGTACTGCAAGACAGAGGACATGGAAACTTCTGCATGTAGTGTCTGGTTCTGAAATTACTTCCTTCGTAAAAATCTTTCAGCTTTATGAGATATGTGGTATTCAAGGATGGGTATTTTGGTACCACGTTGCCAGAGTCAGTGTATCGGCATGTACCAGGACCGGTCACTCTTCCAGCCACAGACTCACTGCACTGAGAGATGGGCTCATTATGGGAGTTCTTTATGTTAACGAACAGGTCTAAATAACGAGCCGAGAGTGACAGATAAATACTTTAATAAATATAGACAGTGTCTCTATTTTGGTAACGAGGTTCCTGAAAGAGCCATCTTCAGCCGGCACTGGAGTCATGGCTGAAATCATATAGAAAGATTTGATATCTTCATCTGGAAATATTGTTTAAAAAAATCTCACGTTACAGACAGCCGCAGGAACAAGAACTACTCTCTGCAGCATAAGCAGGAAAACGTGGTCACTGAACTTCATGGAACATTTTTTAATTGACGTTGTCTGTCAGACTCACATGAACCTGTTACTGAGTGACAACAAAAAGCTATGCAGTGTGTGTGTGTGGGGAAACATCTGAGAAAAAGTACTTAAAATTTTGTTTGAAGCCAAAAAATTCATTTGTCATTGCATTTGAAGCACGTTTAAACTGCACTAAAATAAAACAAAACCAATATTCTGTGAAAGTTTAGGGTGAAAACCTATTTCTGCTTTCACAAAACATCAGATTGTCCAGTCAATGCAAAACTAGTCTGGTTTTACGGAATGAAAACAAAATAACAGCGTCTTCCATTATGAAGTTCTGAGGAGAAAAAAAAAATTGCAAAAGTGTGCTTATGCTACCGATGTTACTTCCAAACTATCAAATGAGAATTATCTTGCTAATGTTCTTTTTAATGTTCATAAAAGTTGCCTCTTTTCTCCTGCACAGCATTCAGTGATGAACAAATAGCTGAATCTCCGCACAGAGCAGGTAAAGAGTTGCCACCTGCATACAGTAACCCGACACATATGGAAGATTAATGGGTTTTGCTGACAACAAAAGGGAATTTGGAAAACCTTAGGCCTTGACATCGCAACTCCTAACTTGCAGGAGAATTCTTCCCTGATGTAAGCAGTCTTATCTACCTCAGCTCTTCTGTAATGATTTGCTGTGCCCCTGCCACAGAGGTAACCTTTACACAATAATCAGGGCTTCAAGGCGAGTCACCCTCAGCATCTCGTTTACAGGAACTATTTCCTCCTGGTGCACTGTGAGAGAAATGTCTCCACTCAGTCTGATCAGCCTCTTTTCAAATACCCCTGAGCACCTGCCTTCACTTTCTACCCTGAAAATATCCATTTTCCAAACAAGCTACCCTGCTAAAAGCCAGCACAGGTCCTTCTGCCAGGGTGAGACTAACAGGGGTTTATGATTTTTAAAAAGGAAACAGCATCAAATATTTCCCTCTGCCCTTGCCTGGTCTCGCAGCTGAATAAACCCCATCAATATTAACACTTTTGGAGTTGGTTTCACCTCTGGTCTGGCAAGTGATGATCAAGGAGATTTTCCCAGGCAGCCTAGGAGAGCTTTCCCTCTTGTTTTTGTTCTCATTTTACCCTCTTCCCACCAGACTCCCGTTCCCCAGCCGGCACAGCTGGGCTCAGAGCAGGCGCTGGTAGCGCAGCCCAGTGCCCCGGGTGAGGGGCTCTGCCCCGAGAAACGCAGCCGCCCGTCGAAATCGTCCCGGCACACCCTGCGGGAAACCCACCCCCCCGTGCCCGTGCCCGTGCCCGACCCCGGCGGCGGCGCTGGCGAGCGGCCGCGTCCCCCGGGGAGCCCAGGTCGCGGCGAGCTCCGCACCGCACTCCGCGCATCCCGCACAGCGCTCCGCACCCCGCGCATCCCGCTCAGCACTCCGCACCGCACTCCGCGCACCCAGCCCAGCACTCCGCACCCCGCGTATCCCGCCCAGCACTCCGCGCACCCAGTCCTCCGTACCCCGCGCATCCCGCTCAGCACTCCGCACCTCGCACCGCGCTCTGGCCCCCTCCCCGCCCGGCGCGCCCCGCCGGGAGCAAACACGCGGCCACGCACCGGCTTTCCGTGCGGTTCCTCCGTGCTTTTCCCGGCTGCCTTTCGGCTCCTAACGCATCCCGGCACCTTTCTGGGCCCGAGGAAGGGCTAGCGCAGCCCGCCCGGCGCCGGCCGGCCCCGCCCGGCGGAGGGGCCCGGGGAGCGCCCCCGGGGCTGGGCGAGCCGCCTCTCCCCGCGTACCTCCACCACCATCGCCCATCCCCGCGGTGTTTCTCCCTTGAAGGGAGCCCCCTATTGTTCTCCACTTCACTTAGCCGAGCTATTTATTATTATTATATTTTTTTTTTCTCTCTCCTCCCAGGCTCATCCCTACCCCAGCTGGCGTCTATTGGTGAGGGATTCCGGCACAGCCTCGGCGCGGCTCCCCCGCGGCCTCGCTCCTTCCCGGTAGCGGTCGTAGGACGAGTTTACACCGCTTCACCCCGCGGCCTTGCAGCCGGGGCGGTCCGTGCCCGGCCGGCGGCGGGGACATGCGGATGTCCTGGCTGACGCGGAGGCTCCGGCTGTTCCCCCCGGAGCCCCGGCCGGGAGCACCGCACCTCCGCGGCGGCGGTGCGAAAACAAGCGTCGCGTTTTATTTACAGCCGCCGGCGATTCCTTCCTCTCCTTGCATCAAGTGGTCAGCTTTAATGCGCTTCTGTTCCCCCTCAATGAAAACCTAAGTCTCTTTTAATGAATCCCCAGTCACGGAGGTCAGAAGCTTGCGAACTCCAAAATGGCAACGCCGGATTTGCATGCACTTTGGGTCATTGATGGATTTTTATTACTTGAGTTGTACTGGGGGGGCTAGGGGGGTGTTTGTTGTTTTGTTTGGATTTTTTTTTTTTAACCGCGTTATACATTCACCTGCCAACACTTCGGATTCCCGCAACAAGCACATGCCAGCGCTGGGGGATGCTGCTCCGCGCCGGGGACAGCTAACCCCTCGCCGTCGGCCGGCGCAGCCTCACACCCTCTTCCTCGAGGCGAGGAAGCCCCCGGAGCCCGGCGGGAATCCCCCATCCCCTTCCCACCCCAGGGACACGAGGGTCTCCCCCACGGAGCCGAGGCAGCGGAGCCCACCCGGCAAGCGGTGCGGTACGGGCGGGCGGCCGCAGGTCGCCCCACCCCGGCCCCGGAGCCGAGCGAGAAGTTGAGGGCGGCGGGCAGGGCTGGCCCCGTCCCCTCGGGGCGGCGGGAGCCCCCTCCTCCCTCCCGGCCAGCGAAACGTGAACAGGACGGCGGGGAGCGCGGGGGAACCCCTGTGCCCCCCTCCCTGCTCTCGGGGGTGGGAGAGGACCCTGTTAAGGAGGCAAAGGGGAGATCTCACTCTTCAGGAGCACCGATACCCTCCCTTTTTGCTCGCTGCTGTGCGTGCCCGGGATCTCTTTCGACAGAGCTGACTGGGGGAGGATATCGACAATAAAAATGATAAATAATTAAAGCAAAAAACCAAAAGCCCCCGGCGCCACGAAGCAGGCGGAGTGGATTGTCCAGCCCAAAAACGTTAGCCGAGGTAAAACTTGCATTATTTGTGGACACCTCTGCCCTTAAAATAAGAACTAAAGCAGACACACGCACATACACAAATACCTTGATCGAAAAGAGTTGCATATCCATATTACTGCAGAGGTCACGGGAATTAATACTCGGCGCTGATCGGGAATAGCATGAGGTAATTTCTGTACAACCCTCGTCTCAAATAGCTTCCCCCGGTAGCGTCAGCTTAATATGCAGGAGCTCAGCCTGGGACAGGTATCCAGGAGAGCGATTTCAGTCGTGCTGCATAACACTCGCGATTAGCCAAGCCGAACCTGCTCCACTGTCTCCTTCCTTATTCCTCCTCCCCTCGCCTAAAAAAAAAAAAAAAAATTTAAAAAAAAAAAAAACAAACCCAACCCAACTTTTTGGGACCGGTGGCTCAGCCCCCGTGACGATATCCACCCTCTGCCGCCTCGCCGCTCAATGGCAGCGGCGGACCCACGCACCGGCCCGGCCGTGCCGTTCGCAGCCAAGTAAGAAAACGCCTCCCCCCGGCCTCCGCCCTCACCACCCCCCTCCCGTTCCTTTCCCTTGCCGGTCCGTCCCCCCTCCCCGGCGGAGCGGGGTCCCCGCCCGGAGCCCCGCGGCTCGGCGGCCCCGGGCACGGCGGGGCGGTGGCGACCCCGCACTTGTAGCTGTTCTCGGTGCTGAAGGCGGCGGCGCTCCCCGGCACGGCCCTCCCCGGTACAGCGCTCCCCGGTACAGCGCTCCCCGGCACGGCCCTCCCCGGTACAGCGCTCCCCGGTACAGCGCTCCCCGGCACGGCCCTCCCCGGTACAGCGCTCCCCGGTACAGCGCTCCCCGGCACGGCCCTCCCCGGTACGGCCCTCCCCGGCACGGCGCTCCCCGATACAGAGCTTCCTGGCACGGAGCTCCTCGGTACAGCGCTCCCCGGCACGGAGCTACTAGGTACAAAGCTCCTCGGCACAGCGCTCCCCCGGCACGGCTCGGTTCCATGAGAAACCCCAGCCGGCAGCGGGTTGTGGCTCCGGGCCCTCCTTCCCCTCGCCGGGTCGCCGGATCCGCCGTCGGGGCAGCCCGCGGCCGGCACCGCCCGCCCCCCGCCGGGCACCCGCGCTCCGCCCGGGGCGCGGTGCACCACAAATGTTTGCCGGGGGATTTCTGGGCAGGGGAAGCCGGTGAGGGCGGAGGTGGTCGCGGTGGGGGAGCGGGAGCGAGGAGGAGGGCGAGGAGGGGGGCACCGGCGGGGCCGTCTAACGCGGCCTCTCCTGGGGTGCGGGACCTTCATCCCCATCCCGCCTTCCGCGGGCGGCGGAGCCGTGTCCTCCCTCCTCGGATCGATGACACAGGGGAGGTTTCCCGACCCTTTTGGTCCCATCCCCGGTTTCGTCTCAGCCCGGTTGCCGGGTGGAGGAATTCTCGTGTTTCGCCAGGCACCAGGGAGGTTTCGTCAGCGCGGGGCGACCCCGGAGGGTAAGGGACACGCTCGGGAGTACTTTGCTGGAACAGTCTGGAAGTTTGCTGCTCTCCTCGGAGGCTCTCCCCACCCCAGGGCCATTCCCCGTTTGCCCAGGGATGCTGCGGGGCGCAGGTGAACGGCGGGGCCGCCGCCGCCCGGGAGCGGCCGCCGCAGCCTCGGTGAGAAGGTTCCACCTCGAGGGCGCTCCCCGCAACTGCACCCGCGGCCCCGCACGGCCCAGCCCCAGGCTCCGGCTGTACGAGAAGGGCTTCAAATTCCAGGGTCTGAGCAAGGTAGCCAGTTCGTCAGGCTCCCGACATGGAGCAGACCTTTTCCATCTTCCCGTTTCAGCTTACCCTGAACTGCTTTCCTTAATAACAACTACTATTTTTCTTTGCTTTGCCCAGAGTTGTCTGTCTTTCTTACAACATCAGTGCTGGAAGGACGAAGAATTCCAAACGTGCTTTAATATATCCAACCAGTGCTTCCATGATCATCTTTGTTATATGGTACTGCTTGGATTTATGTATTAAAGGTCTGCCCCAGGCAAGCCATAGGACTCTGGCAATATCTGATGAGTCTTTTGAGCCTGTAATTTCTCTTATGGAGATGATTTTTTACTATTAGAAAATGGCAATGGGAAATTGGCCAGGTCTTAGACCGTATATATGAACTCATATTTGCATTTGTTTTTTTCTCAAAACCTTCCGTGAAAGAAGACTGAAGAGCTGTGATTTCAGTGATCTTATCATAGAAATCTGGAATATAGTCCCATAGGTTCAATCCTGATGTTCATCCATGAGTAAAGTTCCATTTTAAAGCAGAGATCCTCCTTAACCCCCATCAGGAAAATAAGCCATCAGTAGTGTTGGATAGACCAATTTCCAACCTCATTTACACTGTGTAGCTCCATCAGCTTAACAAAAGTTCCAGCAAACCAAAAACTAGTGATGTTCTGAGGGCACAGCTGATGCTTGAACTTTTCTGTAAATCTTGCGGCTGGAGGTGCAGGATGCGGTCAACAGATTAGGATAAGGAAACCTCCAATGCGTTTCCAGCCTCGCCACCAACCTGAACGTAACCTGTTGCCTTGTCCTGTCTCTCGCAGCCACACCTTTTCCAGAGCACACTTTGGCTGGCAGTGGGACTCTATCTTATTATGTATGTTTACAGTGAGTAGCACGATGACATTTAGGTGGCAGTGCGATAAATAAATGCTTAACTAATGAGATTTTTGCTGTGTTTTGACTAAATGTAAGCAAAGAAAATAAACTGGGGGTGGGGGGGTGGGGATGGGGGAGGTGCGCAGAGGGGGGAGAAAAGGAAAGAATGAGAAGCTTTACATTAAAATGGTCATTTGGTGAGGATAGATGACACAAAAGAGAGGCAAAATACATCCTTTGAGCAGGATTCCTTCTGATCAAGCCCAATGGCAGCTAATGTCAGTTTGTGCAGAATACTAATATCAAGACTGGTGACAAACACTACCTGCACAACTAACTCGGGAGGGGAGAAATGGCATTCTGGAGACGGAGCTGTCATAAAGGAGCTCTTAAATGACCCTTTGCTGAGTGAGAAGTTCTGATTCTCACAGAAAGCGCCTTACATGTTAGGAGACTGGCATGGACTAAAGGCCATAATAAAATGTCAGGACCACACAGAAATTTCCTGAGAGGCTTCAGTTTTAATTACTGCCTAGAATAAACACTTGCTCTAAACATCTCTTTAAAGCCAAGCAAAATCCAAATGCATCGGTCCATCTCCACGCCTCCATTTTTCCTACCCAGATGATGTTGAACCTCTGTGTATCCAAGCAGTGATTTCGGCAGAGCAGTTCATGTTCCAACAGCACTATTCCATAACCGCACTCACCAGTACAGTTTTTAATGACATTCAAATGGGGCTGATTTTTTGTAACTTTGAAATAGCATGAAAACTTTGAAACACCCTGAGTTCTGGGGGGGTTTTTTTTATTGCCACCTAATTGATAGAAATGCAACTTTCAGAGTTATTCAAACATGAGAATTAAACCTACTGAGGCAATAAAACCACTTTAATAAACACTTTTATGTGAAGGTCTGCTGATTAATTGCCATCAAGGAATATAGAGCCATGAAGTCCATGATTCCCATGAAACTGATACTGGATTCTGAGTTGTATTTTGGAACATGAGTGTTGGAATTTTTCAAGGAAACATAATCACTAAAAAAAGAACTTGACACTTGTGTGTTTTGTGTGAACTTCTCTAAGAGTAATATTTCTTTACAAAATTTATTGCATGGTGAAAAAAATAAAAGGTGCAGAAAAGGCATTTCACAGTAGTAACTATGACAAAAAGCATTATCCGGAGGCCAAAGAAAGTGTGCAACCATCTGTAAAATAGAACATACCTTTGGAAGACCCTGACTGTGACTTATTCAAATAAACTTTTCAGCAGTGAACAAGAGATGTCAAAGCTTAAACTACAAAAAGGAAGATAGCCATCATGTAGGAAAAGTAGCACGGTTTCCAGGCAAGATATTTTCAGAATCCGAATATTTTCAGTATCTAATTTCCAAATGTGTCTCACAAAGTCCAATATGTTAGAAGATTTTTAGCAGTTGGAAACCATCCCTCTGCCAGAAGGAGCAGCGCAAGAACACAATTCCGTACATGGCTTTTTGAATGTCAACTTTCAAGGGGCAGCAGAAGGTGGCTGCGCTGCAGAGGAGGGGAAGCTGAGGTGGACAGCCAGCAGGGACACGTCCTCCACAAGAGACGCAGTCCCACAGCAGCCAAACAACAGAGCAGAGCAGGTCTGGTGGCATCAACCAGGCTCAGCACATCCCAGTGATTGCTAGACAAGTCGCAGTGGGGAGGCAAGGCTGAGGTCAAGCCGGGAAGTCAAGCTGGAGGATCAGGATCTTCATCAGAGAGGCACAGGCGTGGCTGCAATGGCTCAGGAAAGGGCAAAGAAGGAGCATCAGAGGTTAAAAAAGCTCCCGAGCAATGCTGGGGAGCCCAAATGAGATTTCTTACAGCTTTCTCACGAAGCTGTCTCCTCAGCAGCCTGGCCCAAGGTCACACCGTGTCAGAGCTGGGCTTGAGCACAGGCTGCCAAACCCATCGGAGCAGGGCAGGGCTCTTGGCCCTCACTTATGTAGTGGTCGAAGCCTGTGTCATATTCTCTTACATCTCCTTTTTCTGCACAGAGCTAGAGGATGACAGTGACACATCTGTCCTGAACACTGTCGTAAAACCTGATGAATTTTCTTAACACTTAGCGTAAGAACATGCCTCTCAGTGTGATTGAAATCAGACGGAGACCCATCTGGAAGTTAGAAATGGTGGAGTCATACTAAATTCAAGTGAAGGATATAGTATATTTATGAATCGAATACAGTGTTTCCAAAATACAAGTGGATGATGAGCCTGCAAAATCCTCTCCCACACATGTCAGAACATTGAAGTCAGCAGAGACAGTTGTGAAGCAACATAATATTTGCCAAAGAGAAAAGAGACTTGATCCTAATTAACTAAAAATTATAACACCCACAGAGGGAGTTATGCATTGTTATACTTTTATAATGGGGACAGTCTCCACTAGCACATCCTCTAGTATGATGGCTGTGGGGTTTTATATCTATATTTAATAAAGCATCTATATAGGTACTAAGTTCTGCAGCTTCTAAAACCTTAGTCTTTCATTTTGTCCTTCACTAAAGGAAAAATGAAACCGTGTTTAAGAATGCCTTTCATTCTAAGCCACCTTAGAAAAACTGATAAAAAGCTATATATAGTGATTACTTCACCAGCCTTTGAAATGCTAACATCTTTGAGGTGAGGTACAAAAAAGGTTTATAAATCAGAAAGTAAAGCCATGTTACCTTTTCAACATGTGAGCCATAACCTTTCCTCTTAAACAACAGCAGATGGACACAGCTATTTTCCATGAAAAAAAATCTTTGCATTTATTTACCCTTCCAAAGAAGTTATTTGCATACAATGTCATTTGCCAAATGACAAGTGGAGCCAATCATGCTCTGCCTTGTTCCAGCCACTTTGTAGGCTGTTGGCAAAATCCTCTGAGGTTAGCAGTGCGTGGAAATAGCTAATCTTCAAGTCTGGTGTTTCCATCATTTTTGTGGACAGCAGAATTCATCAGAAGACTGTTTTCTAAACTAAGTGCGCAAAATGACCTGCGTACTCCCTAGATAAAAAACGTACTCAAGGCTTGATATAAGGTAAACTTGATTCTACTTTTAATACTGCCTATTAGACAGCCAGAAAACAAACCATTAATCCATTGTCTAGAGTTCAAGGCATTGCACTGCAAAACCAAACATTTCTTTTCATGGCTTGTTGCAGAAGCAATAGAGTTGCAGCTCTAGGAATCAGCAAAATCATGAGTGAAGGCTCACTTGAAGTAATAAAATGCTTTGCTTAAATGCAATCGTAAGTTTAAATGTTGCAACACCCACCCTCAAGCAGCATTGAGCAGGGAGGGGATTTCGAAAAGGCTCTGAGAATTCCCCTAAAACCGTGGGATGCGTACAGTGTCCATAGAGGCAGCAGATATATGTCCAGCCCCATATTTGGCCTAAGGTTATTCTCTGAGTGGATATGTAAACTCGCAAGAATGATGTTAAGTAGATTATGGTGTCACTTCATGTGCCCAGACCCATAACGTCACAGTAAGCAGGTGAACATGCCCTATTAGCTGTTGCTCCTGAAACTGTTAAGAATCATGTAAATATATTGTTGGGTTCTTAGTCAGAAGACATTACAAAGGAGGTGAATTTTCTTCAGCAAAATACACAGGTGGTCAGGATAGATTCTCAAACATCTAAAATGTAAACTCTTCAATTTAAAATATTCCTCTAGGCTCCCTGTGTAAATGCAAAATATGGAAATGGAAAGAAATAGCTACTCTTTCCAGGCAGTGAGTCATCTGATATTACCATAGATGTCTAAATAGAACATGGAAATCATGCCTGAGAAGTGTCTTTTTCTCTCCATGGACTATAAAAAGAGTCTAGACAACTGGCTCAGATGTAAATGTCTGCATTGTAGATGATGGAAGTGAGGTGGGGTATATCCACCACTGGAGCACGGGAAGATGCAGACAGTAAAGACAACAGGTCAGGCTCAGGTTCTGAGAGCACACACCACCAGTCCATGACTAGTTTTGCTCCTCACTATGTCTGTTCTGGTGGTAGGTAATACTCTAGCACTAATGATTCCTTCCTCTTCCCTTTCTCGCCTCACAGTAAGTTGCTGACAAATATTCAAAATGGTCTTAAGAAGTAGATCAACTGTGTGCCAAGTATTTAAAAGTGAAAAAGCCTTAGAAAAAAAATAAATATTTTGTATTTATTAAGAAGTTACATATTTAGAAGGAAATAATTCTGCGACTTTTCCCTAAAAAATAATTTAATTGGTACAAAATTAAGCAATCATTTTAATTAACTGCCTGTGAGAAGAGGAATGGTCATGGTTGGGTTTTTTCCTGCTTGACTTTTACATGAACAAGATGTAATTGAGCTGATGCTCAAGATTCGCATATGATGACTTTTTACATCCATATGGCACTTTGTGGGGGAGTTCACATTAACATTTCAGCTTGGATCATGAGCACGCTTTTGAAGTTAGCCTCCTAGTTGTCCCCACTTACTATGTGCTTTGGTTAACGTAGTCTTGGGGCTCATGGACTGGATCCCTCGCGGGAGAAACAAGAAGGTGAAGCTGCATGCCAGGAGTGTGCCTGAAGTGTTACAGACCAAACTAGAGCTAGTCTGAAGTGATCCACATGCCCATGTGTGGTGTCAACATCAACTCATCAGCACTAAATATTTTGCTCTATAGACCCGCGCTGCCCCATGCAACTTGTTAAGATAAACACAGCCCACGTCAGATTGAGGTTACAGTCTTGAACACTGTCCCAGTATTCCCTTGAGGGACAGAGCTGAAGGACGGGACTGAAATTCAAAGATAGCTAGAACTTGTAACTAATTAAAAGTTAGCGTGATGCATGGTGTATTTCACAAGGAAGTTTCACACTTTATTTAATGGTTACCAGCTGTAAGGTACATTATTCTATCTTGTATGTGTAATGTGAAGACTGAGATTTTTTAATACAGCGGAGGATCAGAAAACATGTGCAACCATATTTGCTGTAGGTTTTGTGCTACTGAAACAACAGAGATCTCCCTATCAGCATTATTGGGAAGAAGATTAAGTGTACAATGGTGCAACATTCATCCAGTGTTCTGCTTTGCATCTGCCGCTTGGGAATTACCTTCATTTATCAATGATAAGGTGATCTAAATAAATCCCTTCATTATTTAAACTCTGTTTAAAGTACAAAACAATCAAGGGCATTATTTTAATCAAGAAAGACCAATTGCAATGTATTCTTAGGATAGTGGCATTTTCTTGTCTTAAAAAAAATAACCTAGGATATCTAAAAGCCACTTTGTCATGTTATTGGTATTAAGGTTAATGATTCTTGCTTTCTTGTGCTTCACTGCTTCACTCTGACCTGAAGACCAGTAATCACTAATGGTATAATTGAGTGTTGTCCCAGACACCCACTGAGTAGGGACGCTACTGCGGCAGAAACATTTCCAGTTCTTAACTACCACCTCATTGGTCTTATTGGGCAACTTGGGGACTGGCAATAGGCATAGAGTGTTTCGATGTACAATACAACTACCATAGCACTACATGACATGCTAAAATATTTATCTGTCCATTTTCACTCTTCAGCTTGCATTCAGCAAGGAGGCTAAGATGTGGCTGGGGCGGGGGGGTTCATTAGCACGGTCACAAAACCATTTCAAGGAAGCTGCACGCTCACATGCAGAAAATGAAGTGGGGGAAGGCGCAGAAATCTGTCCCCGCCTTAAACATTTCATTGTCTAAACAGGTCCAAGAAGAGTTTAGGGGTTTTAATAGACAAATGAAGTGTACTGAAGTAATAATGTTCACATTCCCATGGATTTATGGAAAGCTGATTATGTCGTAAAACTCTACATAAAATTTGTGTATTCCTTAATGTCTCTAATGGCTTTTCCCAGATTGCCTTGTGTTTCTCCTCAATATTAACTCTCAGTAGCCACAGTTCTAGTGCAGAGAAAAGAAACTGCGTGTCCACAGCCTGGCTAAAACAGGTAAAATGGAAAAAAAGCTTTTGAACTCAAATTGAAGCCCTTTCCCTCAGTACAAGAATTAATTCAAGTATCCAGCCACCAGGTTTCAAGAAATAAAATATTCTTTTGGGAATATAGTATCTTTAGATCTCCAACACTGGCGACAATTTAGTTGAAAAAGTCCATAGGCTAAAACTTATTTGTGGGACTAACGAACAAACATATGAACAGAGAGATAGGATGATGAGATAAGCAATGTATCTGAATGAAATAAAAATAAATTAAATAATTAAGGGTCAGACAAAACTGTTTCTTACCCTTTTTTTTTTTTTAATTTGTTTTACTTCTTAAATGCTATTATGCTGGTTTGGTGTTGGTTTGCCTTTTTTTTTTTTTTATTTTTATTCAACACTTCAAAAAAAAATCAAAGGAAATTCGAAAATGAAGGGCTAGGGTTATGCAAGAGGAGAAACTAAGAGGGCAACGAAGCTGGTGAAGGGCCTGGAGAATAAATCTTATGAGGAGCAATTGAAGGAGCTGGGGCTGTTTAGTTTGAGGAAGAGGAGGCTGAGGGGAGACCTCATCACTCTCTACAACTACTTGAAAGGACATTGTAGAGAGGTTGGTGCTGGTCTCTTCTCACAGGTCATTAGCGATAGAACAAGACGGAATGGGTTCAAGCTGCAGCAGGGTAGGTTTAGGCTGGACATTAGGAAAAAATTCTTCACAGAAAGAGTGGTCAGACACTGGAATAGGCTGCCCAGGGAGGTGGTGGAGTCACCATCCCTGGATGTGTTTAAGAGTCGTTTAGATGTGGTGTTAAGGGATATGGTGTAAGGGAGAACTTTGTAGAGTGGGGTTGATGGTTGGACTCGATG
The DNA here is from genome assembly GCF_964199755.1 of Larus michahellis. Lineage (NCBI taxonomy): Eukaryota > Metazoa > Chordata > Aves > Charadriiformes > Laridae > Larus > Larus michahellis. Next base: position 23,242,971 of record NC_133896.1, on the reverse strand, counting down.
ATCCCAAGGGTCTTTTCCAACCTAAATGATTCTATGAAACTGCTGGGAGTGGACCCCTCCTGCAATCTTGTAGCTATGTTAGTGACATGCCATGACAGAAACACATGCAGGCGCCCTCTTTCTGACCCTTTGCAACCAATGGCTGAAACCAGCACTCCCTGACATCGAGAGAACGCCCCAATTGCAAGCATACTCCAGGATGGGTTTCATTACACGTGTCTACATTTGCGTTTTAGCTTGGATTAGGAGCGCTATTTTGAAGCAAACCTCTTTTTCACGCCTATGTACGGGACTTAGGTTGTACCACAGAGCTGTCTTGCACCAAACCAACAGGATCATCTACTCAGATGAAGCCAAAATGCAAGCTGTGCTCCAGCTCCGTTGGGCACCCAAATCTCAGAACCAGACTAGCCCTAGTCTCAGGTGACACCCCTGGACCAGGGACAGCGTGGACCTTAGTGTCCATCCCGTGGATCTGTTCCGATTGTGCTAAATAACTTGCTCTAAACACCTTCTCTCCCTCTCTCTTGTGCAGGGTTTTCTGCTTCAGGTCACAAAACACCCATTGGGCCAGGGAGTGTGTTCAAGAATGAGCCCAGATGGATGCTGACTGGAGGGATGTTCAACCTTTTGCTCAAGCAGCTCAGGAGGCTGTAGTAAAATTGCCCCAATTCCCTGCTGCTTGGGATGTCACCCCATCTTGACCCATCCTTCAAGGCTTGAAGAAATGCCTTCAGAAAATAATGAAGATTTTCATCAGTTTCAGGCCAGGAGATATATTTTATCTGGAAATGACTGTGTATTGAGGTGTCCGAAACATCTTTTTTCATTATTTTTACTTCACAGAAAAATTTAAGAGCTTGTAATCATTCTCAAAAAAAAAAAAAAAAAAAAGGATGTTTTAAAATATCAGCAGTTTTGTGTAGATAGATCCACATAAGCACTATTGCTAACTGCTGGATGAGAGCCCATGGAAGCAAAGGCTGCAAGTCGACAGTTGCATTCCCTTCTACCACCTCTATTTCCTAATACCAGGGGGAAAAAAATCATATAAACACCACATAATGGTTTATAAGAACACTCATTTGTTGATCATTAGAAAGAAACATTATTAATCATATTATTTCGATGACAAGTCAAGCACTTAAAAATTACCTTTCCTTCCTGCTGTTGCACTGTATGCAAGGTCTGGAAGCTACACTTTTACAAAATTAACATTAAAATATGCTATGTTGCATAGTTATTTAAAAGGCAAAAAGATTGGGTTAAAATAATGTGTTCAGGTATGATTGTTACTTATTAGTTTTTAAACATTAACACAGACTCTTGTTTTAAACTTCAAACACATGAAGCAGTGAGCGACAATAAAATCCAGTAGCTTTAGCACACACTGAACGAGCTTGTCCGTATTACGGAATAATATTGTTTTACAGGTTCTAGCTAGTATGTATTAGTTAGTTAAACGAGCGGTTTTCAGACTCGGGTTTCCAGGTCATAGGTGAGGAGCATGCTAAACGTATTTACCATTAAGTGAAAGGCTGCAGAGTGCATCATGACCTGTGACAAATTTTGAGGACTGACAGTGGTCCTCCGGGAAGTTTGGGGACAAAGTTTCAAATGCGCCATTGGCTCAGACATTTAACAGTTCACGTAGGCACATAACAGTAACCCTATAATTTTTATAGACTAGGAAGAGAAATAGTCTTCTCCAGGGCAATCAATTCATCATCAAGCAGGTGTCTTAAAAAGGTCTAGTAAGTTGGCTCCTAGATGTAGTAGTCTCTCTCCATTGACCACAGAGGGAGTCTCAGGGGACTAACCGGGGGGACACTAGCTTTAGACATCTACAGCCACGGCTACCTAGACATAAGGACTCAAGTAATTACTGACAAAAAAAGACAACTACATCAAAGGTCTTTGCTGTTTTCAGACATACATTTCCTGGTGGGAGGGTCTAGAGGGGTTTGCACTTTCCCAGATGCCCTCAATGTCCCCCTCCACGGCCTCTGTGCAGATAGCTCAGATGCTCCTGCTCTGAGCCATGGTTCCTCTACCTTTTCTTGTGAAAGGGCTGCCTCTCTCCCAGGGGCTTTAGGAAGGGAGAGGGAGGGACAGGCTCACAGCTTTCCACCCCCACGCAGGTCCTCGCATGGGTCAGGCTCTTCCTGCCGGTGCAGGGAGCAGGGTCCCACAGGAGGATCACGGCAGGCATCGGGGCTGCCTCTGTGCGGGTGGGCTGTGTATCTGCTCTGATTACACGGCCAGAAGTGCCCACGTCAGCACCAGCACCTTACCTGACCATTGCTACCTAAATCCAGCTTCTCTGCCAAATCTAGACCAATCGACATTGTCACAGGTGTGATGCATGGACGCAGATGTGCTGGTACTCACACAGCTGAAACAGGAGCTCTGCAGCCTCACATACCCCGGGGAAAGGAAATACGAGCACACAATTGACTTAACTGGGAACAAGCTTTTACCCTGAATCAGCACAGGAGTTTTTCTTCCTGCGGTCCCACAGGGGCCATGAAAATCTCTGTTTTTGTACAACACCTTCCAGAGAAGAACCTGAAACTGAAGCGAGCTGGTACTGGTGTTCAACACATCCGCATTTCCTAGAAAACTTCCATTTTTTTTGTCTGCACGTGCCGATTTCCAAAGGGGGGTTTCATTTGGATCCAGGTTTCTCAGTGCAACACAGAGACATGCCATGAATTAGCTATTGCATAGACAGGATTTTAATGCTTAACACTCATAACAGCAGCCTTGCAGGGGACAGTCTGACTCGAGCACACCTCCTCAGGATTCCGAAATGCTTCTGCGTCTGAGCCACAATATTTAAAGGTGTCACATCAGTAAGGAAAAGAGTTTAATTGAATGAAAGGAAGTTAAGATAGTTAAAGAAGTTAATCTGGCATTTGCCAGTTAAAAATACACTTTTACAATTAAATTTAGAATGTCTAGAGAAGCTAATTAGGTTAATTTGGATAATTTTTAAATCTTTTCCTCAGTGGAGTCAATTTTAATTTTGGGATTAAATGAACAGCTAATAGAGACATTAAGATTTCTCCCCCACCACCACCCCCCCATGCATTTGATGTTTGCTTAAGGATTTTTTAACAACCACCCTTTCAAAATAGCACTGCCTTCAATGAGTAGAGCACATGCAACACTAAAAACTTAAAATAAGCCCTAGGTTATTACATTTGCATCTATTAACACCCTTGCTTTGAGAAATGGCTTTGCTAAAAGAGCATGTTTTAATCTGCTGGTACTACTTGCTTGCATAAAGGCTAAAGGGTTTTACCAGGTTTTTTTTCAGAATTTAAAAATTGTGCAGTCCTTAGCACCTATTGATGACATTCTTGGTACTAACAACGCTACTACAACCTGATGCATTGTATTCCATATCACAGTACCTGTATATGCTCCATATAACACAATTGTTCTTCAGCAGAAAGAAGCATGAAATCAAAATGATGTAAAATAGTGTAGGGAAAAGGAAAAAAAAAATTGTCTGAGGACTCTGACTCCTTGCAAAATAACCCTGGAAGATTCCCTCAGAGTAGAAACAGTTAACGTTCCTGTTAAGCTTGCAATAAAGCCTAATTTAAAAGTTTTCTAGACAGTAGTTTATCTAGGATTAAGTGATCTCTAATGTCAGAATGAACAATTGATCCATTCTGGAACGACCTGAGAGATTTCTTGTTTTCCAGCCTGATCCTTCTGATACCCACACCATCCATTTACCACTTCCAGTGTTCAGTAGACTTTTCTATAACTCAGCCAGGTTCAGTTCTGCAGCTACAATTCAATCAAAAAATCATGTCAAGGCTCAGAGTTATATTAGCTGAAATTAGGAATGTTGGTCATTTGTTACACTTGGCGTCATATTTGTCTTCTGGGTCTCAGCTTTCTGCTGAAGACAAATTCTCGGTTTTTATAACAACTAAAGAAAAAATGATTTTTAATTTTTTTTTATGGAATCTTAGTGCATCCTGGTATATATCCACCTTCCAGGTCTTTACAAATGGTCATGTATTTCACAAGACTTATGGCCAAAATCACAAGAGCTGTCAGCACTGACATTTACCCATCAACATTACAGAGTGAACAATTGCAAAGATACGGATGAGATCATTAGAAGTATAGAAGGACTGTTCAGATATTTTTTCTTACTCCTTTTGGGTTAGGTCCAGTAAAGGATTTAAAGGCAGCAACACTTAACTCTTAGGCTGACTTGCAGAATGAAATCCAGAGATACCTGTCTTCCAAAACTCGAGACAAGCCACTCAGCGGGAAGAACTAGGACTCCCGCTCACTGTGTCCTGCCTCTCCACAGCTGAATCATCGGGAAGCTGAGCCTTATCCACTCCTGTGTTTCAACAGGAGGCCTCACGCTGCCCCACAGCTGCAAGAGTGGGAGTCTGAGCCTGAAGTCTCTCAGGTTGAGGAGGGCATCCCATCCATGTCTCTGTCTCTGGGGTGAGTGCTACAGGTATGAGAGTTTCATTAGAAACATCTTACCCATAGGCAAGACGTTACCGTTACCCCTCCATAGGAGAAGAGGTAACAGTTTTAAACTGAAAGAGGGTAGATTTAGATTGGATATCAGGAAGAAATTCTTTACTATGAGGGTGGTGAGACACTGGAACAGGTTTCCCAGAGAAGCTGTGGCTGCCCCATCCCTGGAGGTGTTCAAGGCCAGGCTGGATGGGGCTTTGAGCAGCCTGGTCTAGTGGGAGGTGTCCCTGCCCCTGGCAGGGGGGTGGGAACTAGATGGTCTTTAAGGTCCCTTCCAACCCAAACCTTTCTATGATGCTATGATAATTACCACTTGGGAGGGACACAGTTTTGGCAGCACGCAAGGCAGACTCGCTTCAAAGGATTCTTCATGCTTCTCTGCTTAGTTTTGGGATCCGCTGAGGCTTGGGCAGGCAGGCAGCACTGCAGGCTGAGTTGAGGAGCTCCAGAGGCATTTAGAAACCTCCAGGTTTAAGCAGCCACTGGGCAGGGATGTGTGGATAAAAAGCACCAAGAACTCAGTCCAGTTGTCTAATCATGAAAGGTGTCTAGTAATGTTCGACACATCCTAGGGAGGTGAAGCTGGGAGATACAATGCAGGTCATGTGGGAGACCTCCACTTTTCTGGAGTGGCAGCAGGAGGCCAGCAGATACCCTGTAGCCTCAAACAGAATTAGATGCCTAAGTTTTAGCAACTGAAATAAGCCTATATAATGACCAAAATTCCACGTGAGGAATGGAAGTCTTGTACCTTGCTTCTGGCCTTTGGTACACGGAGAAGATACTGCCAGTAGCAGTAAATACTAACCAATTAGTTAGAGGTGCAAACCAGCTCAAAACATGATTTCTCCTATATATTTTATTATGCTAATAAGGTGTTATGGAAGACAGTCCATGCCAAAGCACAGACCTAGTTCTGCAGCTGCACATGGTGAAGCCTGTGGGAAGTGAGAATAAAAGAAAGTGAGATGTGTCTGCCTCCAATTTCCACTCTCTTTTTGAGGTCGCTCAGACCATACAACGGTTTACGGCTATACGGACAGAGAAACCTATCCATGGGTCTTTCTGAGAAAAATAACTAGTTCTGGAGTGAAAGCTCACCTGATGAGATTTGTAAGCAAAAGAAGCATCTACACAACATCAGGACTGAGTGCTTACCCCAGCAGGCTGCTTGCTTTGGACACAGGATGGAGAAGGCTTTTGCCAATTTCTGTTTGGGTTGGCAAGCTCTGTGGGAAGTGTAGTCACAGTGAACATACTCCCAAACCAGAGGATACACATGGTTCCAGAGCTGATACAAAATGGGCAGAGGAGGATTAGATTATAATACAACCAGTTTAAACACTGTGTGACAGTAATAGCATTGCATACTATTGCCTTCAATGTATCCAGCCAAAAACAGTATCATAGGGATTTCACATTTCTTTCACAGATAAATAGCAGTGGTAGTGAAGTCAAAGATGAAATTATGTCCAATTGTATATACAGAAAACTTTATATTTTTTTTTCCTTTTTTCCTTTTTTTTTTTTTTTAGACACAAAGGCTGATCTTGGACACATTTGTTAGACGAGACTCTCAGCAAAGTCAAGCTCAATTATAAAAGAGAAAGCACAACATTATCTTTTAGCAACCGTGTTAGGTGAGCAGGAGGAAGGAAGCAATATCAACATACCATTTTGACATCAATAGGAACTTGTCCAACCAGCCTAAGGCTTCTTTTATGCTGTCTTCAAGGGGATCTGTTTACTAAATAATCATTTAATCCCGTGTGCTTCAGGAATACTGGACATTTGAAGATCTGAACATTTAAATCCTGGGCACTGTAAAGCTAACACTTTAAGCACATTCAGAAGTTCACAGCATAGCATTCAACCTTTATCTGGTCAAACATACTTTTTGTCTTGTGCAACAAATAACGCTATGATCCAATTCAGATATTTATGCCTGAAAATTGATTTGTTTTACTTAAACTTCTTGTTTGGAGTATTAACAAGTCACGAGTCCCAGCTCCTCAGGCCAGAGGAGATGAAGAAGCCAGTATACCTATGGTTCGTCAAAACAGTAAGAAAACTTGAAAATTGTTGTGCATTTCTGCTATGTGCTGACCTGGTGCTGTAGATGTTTGGCTTTTACATATTAGCCCATCCATTCTGATACTACTCAGTTGAGTCCAAGATGGCCACCAGCTAGCTGATGTCTTTTTAGTGGCATCTTATTACCAGTCTGAAATTGCAGGTAACAATGACAATACCTTAGCTTACCACAGCAAAGGTCCTTGCTGCAGTGGGTCAAACCAAACAATCAAATGCAGGGCTGCAAAACATCAAAAAAGTTTTTACAATTGACAATAACACAAATTCCTCTCCCCTACTGCTCACAATCCTTTATCGTGAAGGACAATCCTTGGTCCTACCAGAGCAGATGTGGGAGTCCTGGGCTGTGACTCACACACCTGACCAGACCGAAGAAGTAGATGTACAATTTGTAAATAATATTTTCAGCTGAGGTGTCTGACACCTACCAGACAAGCATAGATGCTATCCTTTGTTTTTCTGAAATGGAAAGTTTCTTACCTGACAAAAAGGTAGACAAAGTCCCACGGAAAGAGCGTGGCAGGAGTGGGCTGGGACACAAGACAGTCCCTGTCTCCCAGCTGGGTCCAGCTCCGGGACCTACAACACACTGCCTTCCTCGTGCTGCTTTACCCTCCCATCTGGCCAATCCTGTGCCAACATTGACATGAGAAGCAACTGTACAAGGTCTCACCAAGATCACTTTAAGATGTTATAGAGGTTTCAGTCTAATCCATTTCTCCAAATTACTGTCAGTCGAGTATAAAGTTTCCATTTCCCAGGGAAAGTCTCACCTGAAACATATTTCCCCACTGTATATGACTAGGGGGGTCATCACACAGTGAGCAGGAGTCCTAGTTCTTCCCGCTGAGTGGCTTGTCTCGAGTTTTGGAAGACAGGTATATGTCCTTCTCAAACGTCTTCTCAGCATCTGGTAGTGGGACCTGCGTGAACACTTCGTAAAGCCTCAGCATTCCCTAAAAACTAGAATAGCTTTATCCTTGAGTTTCTTCAAGAAACAAGAAATTTTGGGAGGAGATTGACATTGACTTTTAAGAAGCATTGGTATAATGTGGAAAGAAGAACGAACGGCAAAAAGCTAATTAGATATTAAGAAGGTTAAAAAGGATGACCTAGAGGGATAGACTGGTATTGATCGCACACAAAACGATGGAAGGCTGATAGGGATGCCACTCGCCATGACTAAGAGTATGGTACCATAATTAATGCCATTCAGTAAGAATTATGGAGAACAGATTTTGTCACACAAATACCATTAGTGGAGGAGATTCGAAGTTTAGGTGATAAAGGTAATTATACTGACATAACAGGTTTTGACAAGGTATTTTACATCATGCTGCAGGACTTTCTGTTTACAAACAAGTTTTGTACAAAAAAAGTGTAGAGTTATAAGAAAAATAAGATGAAAATATTTCGTAAGATTATCTAGTTCATCATCCAGTTGCAGATGCTTGCATATAAAATGGATTTCAAATGAAAATTGGATTTATACATTTCTTAATAGAAGTATTTTAAATGGTATTGCCCAGAGTTTCTACTCTTGGCTCAACGCTATAAAATACTTTTATTATTGAACTGAATACAAAAGAATCACTGCAGCTAAAGTACAAATTCTGGCAGCATGCTAAATGAAAAGAATGGGTCAGCGCAACACAGAGACTGTGGCGCCAGAAGTGCTAGTTTCATTTGAACAAAGAATATAGGTCAAACATCCAGATATGGAGAAGCAGTATCTTGTAATTCAATGACGAGGAGAAGAACTCTAGTTTAAAGGAAATAGCAAACGAAAAATAAGCTCATAACATGGCTGTGTAATTATGAGGGCTAGTATGATCTTCAGACACATAAATAAGAATGAATCTGCTAAAGGCAGGACAATTGTATACTGCCCAACTGAGAAGAGCTAATTGGGATGGTTTTTTCTGACATTTCTCATCAAAAAATTCAACATGCTCACAGGGAGGTGGAACTTAAATAAAACTCTTTAGAAAAAAGTGGGAAAAGGTTTTGATTTTCATAATACTTCTCATGTATTTCTAAATATGCTTGATTTGCTTTTAAATTTTCTATGTTTTTTACATCTTTGGTAACATCATAGCATATTAAAAATAAAAAAAATAAAAATATTAAACATCAAACTGTAATGAAATATTTCATGTTTGCTATAAGATTACTTTTGAGCCTACAGTTATAGAAATTGTTAAGATCTCTTTTTATACTGATTTAGGAGAGAGAATCTTTGAAATCCCAAACTTTCTGTCAGCTGATATTGTAATTCAAATATTGGAACCTGAGTCCAATGTCAATATTTTAAGAATATAGGAAGCCAACAAATGTTATAAACAAGCTTCAAGAGGCATGTGAAGTTGCACTTCTTCAAAACAGTTTGAAAACAGGGATTTGTATGTTTCCTTAGCTCACTAGAGCAACAGAAGCATAAGACCTAACATGAGAACCACAAGCCAAATGAATTCCAATTAAGTGAAGATTTATTAACCATTAGAACAACTAAACTGCAATTGCCATAAATCACTCGTTATTTGGAGCCTTTAGGAAGATATACTTTTCTAAAATGCATGCTTGTAGCTCAGTTACAAAGTTAGGGCTCAATGCTGTTTCTACGGGGAGGTCCTGCAGCTTGGACGGTGCAGGAGGCCATCGCAGCGCCTGGGTTTGAGCCTATGAACATGGGGAAAGAAACAACCCAGCAACTGGGCACTGCTCAGGTCAGGCAGCTGCCTTCCACAATCAATACCCATTTGCAAGAACCAGCATTGCGTGCCAAAGGCCCTGACAGGGCAGAAAGGGGCCAAGGTCTGCAGCGTGAAGAACTCGCTGAAGACAGGAGATGAGCTGCACAGAAGGAGATACTCTGAACCAAGCGCAGCCACACATCTACAGGTACAGCTCTATGGACAAAGCACTTTTAATCTCCACAACCTTTCTATGCAAGAGCTAAAAAGAAAAAAAGGTAAGCAGACTTTTTTTTAGTGGTAATGAATCAAATTATAGGGGGAGCTGTCTGAACAGGACCCAACGGGCAAAATTACTCCAGTCCACAACTCAGCAACTTCTCTGGGGGAGCAGAGAAGGAGCTAAAACCTGAAGTACAGAGAACTAAAAGGAAGAGAGAAGCAATGCTCACTGTCCTCCAACACACTGAACATTAGACGTTGTGAGGAAGACCCCTTCCCTTGCAGATCACCGCCACCTTGCTCTGACTCAGCTTCTTCCCCGCCAGTCGGTCTTTCTGCCAGTGTAACTGCAACCTTAGCTTTTCCAAAATACCCCATACGCCTGATAAATTATTCCTCTTAAATCCATAGCAATAATGCTTTTGCCTTACAGCTTCAGATTAAGGTACACATTTTCACACATTGCTAATCTTTGTATAACTCATGTTTCAGGAAAACAGACCTATTAATATAGAAAATATTATATATATAGATGAAATTGTACAACTGTATTAGAGTTTAAGAAATCTTTCTTAATTTAGGCAAGAAAGTCTCTTCTTACACAATAGATCAATCATAATCAGATGTTTCTATTAGTATCAGAGAAGCAATCATCTTCCCAATGTATTAGAAATTCAACAAATACAGCTAATCTGCAACTATTCACCTCCCTCTATCCTTAGACTGCAACTTCTCAGACCACAGACTGTCTTTTCCTGAATGTCTGGAAAGTGTTCAGCAAATTGTGGGCACTGGCATAAATAAATAATAATACCTTAGTCACTGGGGACATTTAAGTAAAATTACACTCTGCTTTAACTATTAAGCTCCTCTTCCAAAATCCCAGATGAGCAATGATGTTCAGAATCCTGGTTGTCATTTATCTTGTTTCATTAGGAGTTTCCTTCTAGCAAAATAGAACCATAACCATACATATTAATATACCATTCATACATATTCATACATGTTCATATACTCTTTCCCCATGTACCCACCGATGCTCAAGACAATCCCTCATTCTAAAATGCTATGGGACAGACTCTGTTCTATTTGCTGCTTCTAAGTTCTCGTTATTTTCTTTTGAAAATATGGTGTCAGCCAGAATTTAAGAGAGAAGAACCTCAGTGTTCTTTGGGGAGTTGTTTATTGTGCTTAAGGCAACAGATGAGTCAACGGAGTCATTGCATGGAAAGAGAAGATGCCAAGGAGCACCAAGGAGCCCAGCAGCCCTCAGGGAGAACAACAAGAACTTCTCAGGGAAGAGGAGACTGGACAAAGTTGGCTCTAACTCAGCAGGTCACTGAGGTGGCTAAAGCAAAGGCTCACCTGAAAGAGCAGGTTTTGTTGGGGTTTTTTATTTCCCTTTTGCTTTTCTTAAGAGCTCTATGTTCTCGTAATTTGAAAACAATTTTCTAGTTTTTATTCAAATAAATTTTGCCTTGGTTGAAGTTAAAAAAACTCAAACCACCAACTTTATTCTTTTGAGAGGATTTAATATAAGAATATAATATAAAAATATTATTTAATATAAGAAAATAATATACAAAACTTCATCTGATGCAGAGTCCCATCACACACTACAGAAAAAGGACTGCCCTCCGTGCTGTCCCCACCACAGGAGCAAGGATGGAGGCTTTCACACCGGGAGGCTTCACTGCTGTCAGAAATGGAGCAGTAAGTGCAAAAGAAGGCAAGGAGTGGAAAAATAGGAGATATTTTGAAAGATAACAGGCCTCCTCACCTCCCCACACACCAAATGTCCTCCTGCAGGGCGGACAGGTGCAAAAGGGAACAAACAAAAGAGAACGAAGAGGGAATGCAAAGGAAAGTACCCAAGGAGAGCAGTGAAAAGTGAAACAAAGGATAAAGGAAAGCTGGGAATCATGGCATCGCTGGCAGCAAAAGCAGAAAAACAGAGCAACAGAACAGCACAAGATCTTTCCTTCCCATCATCCAGGTAACTCAGTTATCCTAAACTGAGTCAATTAACTTCTTGTGATATTGAGTTCAAGAGAGAGGAGTCAGCTATTACTTTCATGAGATGATGTGAGATCACCTGAGGCAGGTGACAAAGGTTCCAAAACAACTGGAAATGGTATAAAATACACATCATGCACCAAAGCAACTAGTCTTTCTTGCAAAATTGTATTTTCCAAAAGAAAGGAAGATGGCATAAATGCTCAACTCCTCCTTAACCCTCAGCACCTGGAAGTGAGATGTGCTTTTCAGAAAGCAGTTTCTAATGCCCTCTGATCTCACCATGCAAAGCAAACCTAGAATGGGGCGATGCTATAAGGAAAACATAGATTTTGTTGGTACAGTCCCAGTTTTTAACTTAAAAGAAAAAGGATAGTTTAAACAAAACAAATAAAAAAACCCTCAGAAATGCCCTTTTCTTTAACCACAAAGCTTGTCTTCATTTAATTTTGCAGGACCTGCTGCCAACTGAGATAAACTGAATCTCAAGAGAGCTATTATAGTTGGCGGGGGGGCTACAACACCACAGTCTTTCTTTCCTTTTCTTCCACTGTATCAGCCCAATTTGTCCTTTGCAAACAGACCTGAACAATATGTAATAGCAAGTTTGCCTTTCCTCAAAGGGAAGGAATGAAGGCTGAGATCTATGTTTGAAAGCAGTGAGTCTATCTGTGACTAACACTTTTTCAACTTCTGCATCTTTCTAGATGTCACGATTACATATATTTCCCAAAATTAAGTAGATGATAGAATTAATTAACGTAGATTAAAGCCAGGAGAAAGTCAAATGATGTTCCTCTGGCCAGAAAATTCTCGATTTGGGAATTTAGGTTTGCGTCTACCCCAGAGCATTGCCATATATGAGTAAGCATCAGAACAGAAGGATGTGTCACATGGGGTTCTCCAGGGGTCTGTCCTGGCTGCAATACATTTCAGTATTTACTCCATGATTCAGAGAATGCATATTAAATTTACAGATGGCAAGAACCTAGAAAGAAACGTAAGTACTGCAAAGGAGAAAATAATCTTGATAAAAAATGGAAATAGGGCATAGGGAAAAAAAAAAAACAAACCAGAATGCACTCCAACAGGGAGAAATCGAAGATATTATAAAAGTAAATGAACCACACAAATACCAAATAGGAAACAGCTGATTAGAAATCAGTTCCATAAAAAACGACCTTGAATGATATCAAATAGGAGCCAAACATAAGTCAACATCAAGCTATGGCAGGGTTTTTTTAGGTACCAACAGGATTCTGCATGCACCCAAGAGCCAGAATATAGTATGAAAAACATGTGGAAAAACCCTTCTGCTCTGCACTGCAAAGGCACGGCTGTGACACTGCCTTGTGCTCACAATACAAAAATAAATAAGTAAAAACTCATGTGGGACAACTGGAAGGAATGCAGAGAAGAGCTGCAAGAACACTCCTAGGATACATGACCCTGCAGGAAAGGAGCAGCAGTGAGTTTTTGAATCCAAAGAACGTAAGACTAAGAGAATGACACACTAACAGCCCTCAAGAACATAAAACGCTGCTGCAGGGAGGGATCGAACAGTTCCCCGTGTCCATCCAGGGGAGGGGAAAAAGTAACAGGCTTAAATTTTAACAGCAAGGTTTCCGCTTCAAGACAAGGGAATTTTCTCTGGTGGGAAGAATAATGAAGTGTAGGAATGGACTGCCTGAAGAAGAGGACAGACAAACCTTCCTTGAGAAAGATAACTGATCCTGCCTTGGAGTAAAGATAAACTCCAAATGTCCCTTGCAGCCTTATCATTCTAAGTTGCCTATATATTAACAGAAAAAAAGGAAGGCTAACATCCTGCATCCTTTAAAAGCAACCTCTTCATCATGACTAGCCAGCCTCTTTCACTGATTAGATAACCGTGCCTTGCTGTGTTCTCCTTTCTCTGCCCTCCCCAGATCAGCACATAGACATTACTTGGTCCGGAGCGGCTGCCTCTACTCTCCGTTTTCTTGAATGTACACCAGGGCTCTTTCTGCTTCCTCTAAGCAATGCTCTACAGAGGATACAAAAGCCTTTAGGGATGATTAATAGCTAGCTTTCAAGGCTTAATGATTTGGCTTAGAAACTACATCTTATAGATCAGTCAGCTGATCTAGATCTTGGCCCGTTTCTCTTCTGCTTTTTCCAACAGACAGAGGGAATATTCAGCTCAACGTCTCTCATGCTTTCAATCAGTTTTCTCCATTATTAACCACCTATTCAGATGACTACTCCCAAGTTGTGCCACTTTGCTCAACAGACCATCACTAGTGCATTCCCAATGGATAAGCAAAGAAACCTTAAACCTCGATCAAGACAAAATGTCGCTAAAGACAGCAATAATTCGGGAATTATTCCAGATTTCCAGTTCTCCAGTTCTCTGTATTCTGCTTTCCAGTTTTCAGCTCTGCGATGATGAGACTGCATTATATCTAAGGGAGAAAACACACCGTTTTACTACACGTTGGGTAATGTATACAATTTCAAACAGCAGAAGTTCTTTCCTTCTGCTACTGGAAGAAAGATGAATAATAATGTTAAAATTAGTTACAGCCAGTATGTGGTAGATGGACTGTTGCCATATGGTGGTTATGTAAATTAAATGACAAAATAAGGATCTAGCATTTATAAGCAGCTTTTGCACACTACAGAAACCCAGTCTGCCTGTGCAATACCTACTAGCCTCCACTTCTGGGAGAAGATGACATCAAAAAATTGTTTTTTTCCAAGACTCTGAACAATTATTTCAAGGAAAACACAAACCTCTTCTTTGCCTAACATACAGAGAATATTAAATCCAATCACCACTCTTGTGCATTATACAAAGTACTCTTGTTCTCCAATTAACTTAAATGTCTATTTTCACTTGGTAAAATGATCTCCCAACAACGCATGGCTGCATTGCCTGCCTGGAAAGGTACCCGACTGTACTTTGTGGATGACTTAAATACCCAGACTTAGAGCAAAAATGATTTCTGTATGGAGATTACCAAAGCCACCTGCCTTTTTCCTTGACTAGATAGGGATTTTAGGACCAACTTTAGGAGTCCTGATACTCTACGCACCGGTCATCGAAACATAAAATGCGGGCTTCAGATGGGTGAGCAAGATGCTTCCCCACCACCGTTCCTCAGTAAACTTTAAATATATTCTAGAGGCAGCATTTCAGACTCCATATGTACCTATCATATAGCAAAGTGTAGATGCACTTACTAGGTATAATTTAAAATATTTCTGTTTTTTATTATTGGAGCACGCAGAGGCAATAGGTATCAAGAGAAACAGATAATTGGATCAGAAATCAAAAAACAGTTTCTTCTAAAGCTGGGTCACTATATTACGAGACCGACTCCCATTTCTCAGGTTATAATGAAAGCAAAGCACCTGCTATGGAAAATAAAAGTTTAAATGAATTATGGTATATAACAGCTTCATGAATCCTTGACATACAGCACAGATTAGATTCAGGACTCCTACTGTCCCACCACACAAAACCATGAATATTTTTTCTCTAACCATATGCACAGAGGCTAATTAACACAAAATCCTTTTTCCTTACTGAAAAAGAAGTCTTCAGGCTTTATTAGAAGAACAGGAAAGCAATTAACTAAAGATTAAAGGGGCTCCATATGCATGAAGCATGATAGAAATTGCCAAAAGGAGCAGGAGACAGGTAACAGAGGATATGACAAAAGAAGGGGGGGAGAGAGAGAGGGAGCAATAGGAGGTTAATATTAAGATCCCAGCTGCAGATCTTTCTCAGTAACGTGCTGGAAGCCAGCCAGAGAGGACAGGTCTAATGTAGGCACAAGCTTAAGCAAAAGTCTATGGCCTCTGCTATTCATGTCAGATTACCTGATCATCACGTCCCTTTCCAGCCTCATAAATCTAAACTGCGCCTGTATGGAGACAGAAGTGAATACTAAGCATAAAATACAGAAAAGGTGTAAATCTAAGTCAAACTAAAAACTTTACATTATTACGATAGCAGAGGCAGTACGTAAAAGGCATTAACTGTTTGTTTTTGACATCTCTATCCAAGTATATACCCCTCTTCACAGAAGTAGTATGTCTCATGGGAAGCAGCTGCTTGGCATCTTTCTGAAGAAAGATTACAGGACTAGTCTGTCAAAATTATCATCTTCTTTGACCCTTCTATCATAAGGTAGCACTGGGTTTATAACACAATCACAGATTTCTAGCACTGGAACATTATTTAAAAGCCATAAAAGCTGCACACAGTCCTGTTTGAGTGGATCTAATGTAGCTATTTACCAGCACAACTTGACGGAGGTGGAAGTCTCTATGTAGAAGGTGTCTGTATTAATACAAACTGGCCTTTTGACAGTTGTAGCTTGCTATGACAAATTGTAGCTTGCTTCTGTCCACATAAAAGTTGGCATATATCTGAAGTATCCCTTTGTACTGGATACTACAGGCTTGGGAAGGGGAAAAAAGGGAGGTATGATCTCATTAAGAAGGTCAGTAAGTCTCAGAGTGTCCCAAGGTCCTTTGACACGTACTGCTAGAGTGGTCAGAGGTCCTGTCACAAACACTCACATTACAGTAGATATTACGTCTGCTTAAAAGTCTGTTTTGATGGAAAGATGCAGACGTGAACCACACCGATGAGCATGTCAAATGGCTCCTGTAACACTATGGATGGATTTCTCTGCCTGGAGCTCCATGCGAGACTCCATCCAAAAACGGGTGCTGCCACACACCACGCCGTGGCTCACGCACTCTCAGTGAGCGGGGGGCAAGCCGGCACCACGGGGCCTCTCGGGGCTCACTGAAAGCTGAGTGTTCCTTAAGGATAGTGACTAGCCCGGTGGATCAGCTGGCAATGAAACTGTGACAGTGAATTTGGCAGGTGGATCATCCTGTTAATTCATTTCCCCTGCAGATAAAAATAGTCTGCATGTTGGATGAACAGCTTCTCCCTAATGACTGCAACTGGCCATCACTGACATTACCCGAAACACAATGATAACCCTAAAAAAAGAGCTTATTCCCTTGAAAAGATCAATTCTATTTTCTCTTGAGAAAAAAAATGGAAGAATTTAATGGAATAGAGTATCTTCTTAGTTAAAAACTGCAGGGCACCATTTATCTATAAGAAACTACTGAAATTCTGCTGTTTTCAGCTAGAAGAGAAAGATCTGCAAATCCCAACAGCAAGGACCGAAAGTTCATGCTGGTACTGGTGGCATTTCTCTCACCTTAAAGCAACACAAAGACTGCAGTAGGAAAATAATAATCTGTTCTAATATTGGTGCAACTCATAAACGCCTTCCTGGGCTGTCCGATGGCTGTTAAAATCATTTGGTTGCGAGGTATGTGCTGTAACTGCAACGGCTGTATAGGGACAATGGTGGGATGGATATGAGGATTGGAGCATACTCTTCACTCTACAGAGACGAAGCTTGAGCTGCCTGCATATCTCCAGGCTTCGGAGCGAGAGATCTGACCTGGCTGAAAGGGCTGGCTGCAAGCAGAGATAAATGGAAGGCCAAAGAAGGAAGAGCATTCTTGGGCATCACAAGTGACACAACTTTCCTCATTCCCACAAAGGGCTGTGGTGCCAAGGAAGCTGGCAGAGCTATCGCGTTAGTAGCAGGCGCTGCGGGCAGTGCAGGGCTGGGGTACAGCCCCGGGGTACAGCCCCAGGGAACAGCCCTGGGAGCAGCACGCGTGGGGCAGCTCTGCAGGGCAGGGTGAGCTGGGAGCTGGGGTGATCCCCATCCCAGTCAGCCGGGCAGCATCCTCAGCGACTCCACGCACTCCCACAGTGCCCACGCAGCGCTACGTTTTGGTGTGCAATTTAAGCATTTAGTAGCTTGATTCAAGATTTCTGGATGTTCAGAATTGCAGGTAGGACCACTGCAGAGCAGTCATTTGCAGCAAACCCATCATTTCACATAAGCATTACATTTAAGCTGTGCACTCTGTGGATCCAATAAATCCGACGCAAAGTGCTACAGAGTGCTCGCACACGCAAATGGGCCCACAGACAACTGATCGGCACCCATGCATTAAATCCCACATGTCCTGAAGAGGTCCGATTTCACTGTGTACAGACAGAATAACTGAGCTCACTGCATAGGTGTTAAACAGTATACATAAACATTTCTTCCCAGGCAGAATTATAAGCTGTGAAATTGAGGGGCTTTGATGTGGCACTGCTGGTTTTAGCCATCATCCAAGACAGAACAGTCGCTATACTGTACACTGACCTGTATATGCCTCATTATAACTACCAACATTGTATTCCCTGTAGTTACTGCTCAGAATACTAGAGATACCGAGATATTTTCCCTACTGAAAAAGAAAAAAAAAAAAGTGAATGTACTTATTTGGAAACCATATTAATTGTTTTTCTATTATTATTAATTTTCTTTTGGCAGAAGCTTTGCTAACTTGAAGTTAGGTAGTCGTCTTTACCAAAAGCATAAAACAGATGGTATCTATGTGTAGATATGACCCATGTCTCTCCTTTCCAAATTATAAGTCTGGGAATATAATAGGATTCAGGGTCTGAAAACAACATGTTTACAAATGCTAAGTAACATAACAATGCAGAAATTTCTATTTACAATATCTCTTCTGCCATCCCCAAGATAAAGCTTCTGCATTCGAAAGGTGAAGGTAATTTTGCTGTCAGTATTTTGCTTTTTAAATGTAGAGGTAAGTTAAATGAAGCTTGGAGGAGGTAACAGACATTAATAAATACAACTCTGATATTTGGTATGGGATTAAATAACAGCACTGAACTTAAATGCTATTGAGCTGCACAGGTTCTTGATGAGCAGGTGCCACCTAACACTGTTACAATGCATTGTTCCCAGGTACCTCACACCACTGGGGACAAGAATGAATGCAATCAAGCAGACTTGAAGTCTTTGTCCTTACAAACATCATTCCGGAATTTCAAATGCCACAACTTAGAAACTCTTTACAGAAATCACATTAATGACTCATTCCTATGTCACAGATTTGACCAAGGATGACCTTTCCACAGTCACTTAGCTTCACTTTTAGAATAGCCTCCTCTTTACAAGGATGTGCTTACAGAAACCGTCTACACTAAAAAAAAAAAACTTGTGGATCTGCCATCTCCTCGAAATCCTGGTCTCCTCTCTCTCCCGATAGCAAACCGCGGGCTGCCACCTCGCGGCGAGCTCAGCAAGGCTCAGCCCGGCCGGCAGCTGCTGCCATTCACCCCTGCAACGCCACCTCACTTGGGTGACAGGTTACGCTAAAAGGGAACATAGGAAACGTCTTTTTTGGAAACAGTTACAAGGCAAACTGAAATAACCGATTTTCATTCGGTCCTCTGAAAGCCAGGCCAGCAGGAGCTCAGACGACGCCATCCGACTGCCCACCCTGCCCTTTCCATCCTAGAGAAGGACCTAGAGGTGCACGTGGGCTCCAGGCATCACTGGGTTTCCTCCGTACCAGCTCCCCATCCACATTCAGGCTCTCTCCTCCAAAACCCCTGGAGACCTGGCACCTGCTGCACCTGAAAAGCCCTATTCCTCATGGTCCCTGAGCTGTTTTGCCCAGTTTTCTTCATGCCAAGCCTTCACACAAGGATTTTCTGCTGCTCTGTTTGCAGCCACCGCTCCAAAAGCCAGACTCCTTCCTGGCTCAGGGTCTTCCCTCTCCTCTTCTGACACCTTCCTGGTCTGGGGAAGAGGACGTGGCAGTATGGCAGTGGACAGACGCAGCCTAATTAATAACCACAGCACTAGTTCCCTTCCTGTCCACACACAAAACCCTTGCCCAAAGCCCTTCACTCTTCATACTAAAGTAAAGCAAAGCCAAAATGAGTTGTTAAGATCAGGAATCACGGAATATCAGGAATAGCGTGGCCAGCAGGAGCAGGGAAGCGATGGTGCCTCTGTACTCTGCCCTGGTGAGGCCTCACCTCGAGTACTGTGTTCAGTTCTGGGCCCCTCTGTACAAGAGGGACATGGAAGTGCTGGAGCATGTCCAGAGGAGAGCTACCAGGCTGGTGAGGGGTCTGGAGACCAGGTCATATGAGGAGAGGCTGAGGGAGCTGGGCATGTTTAGCTTGGAGAAGAGGAGGCTGAGGGGAGACCTCATTGCCCTCTACAACTACCTGAAAGGAGGTTGGAGAGAGGTGGGTGTTGGCCTCTTCTCCCAGGTGAATAATGACAGGACCAGAGGAAATGGTCTGAAGTTGCGGCAGGGGAGGTTTAGGTTAGATATTAGGAAGAATTACTTTACTGAAAGAGTGGTCAGGCACTGGAACAGCCTGCCCAGGGAGGTGGTTGAGTCACCATCCCTAGAGGTGTTTAAGAAACATCTAGATTTGGCACTTCAGGGCATACTCTAGTGGCAGAGATTGCAGGTTGTTTGGTTGGACTCAATGATCTTAAGGGTCCTTTCCAACCATGAAGATTCTGTGATTCTGAAGACTGCAAATGCTGCAGGCCAGGAACCACCGCGTTCTTCTGACATGCACTTAGTATAAAGCAGTTCAAAAAATTGCACCAGCTGCAAGCGCTTCAATGAGTCTTACCATAGTCACCTACTTACTCTGCTGAATTTTATTTATTTATTCATTTATTTTTGCTCCAAAGATAAAAAGAAGGTGCAGCTCCACAAGCAGCAAGCCCATTCAGAGCAGGAGAAACCTGGGTTTCTTAATGATTTGAATGTAGTTATGCGCTACCATTCAATGGCTCAGGATGACAAGTTAATGACTATGGAGAAAACAATTCAAGGGCACCAAACCTCACCTGAAAAAAAAAAAAAAAACCATAAGAGAAAAATATGCACTTCACTTAACGATTCAGGCACATTGAAATAGTGAGAAAAATAGGGCTGGGCAGGTCCTGAAGATCTCAAGCCATTTACTAGGTGCCCTGTGCAGGGAGAGAAATATTACTCCTGGCAGCCCTTTCTCTCATCTATTCTAAAAGACACACATATGTAAGAGGATCTGCATTGTTCCTTCCTGCCTGGATCTCTCCCTGCTCCTCCTTGCCTTTTTCAAAATCACCTTCTAGGAGACTCCATAATCAAATTTTAAACTCCCAAATAAGTGGTGTTTGTATCACCTCACTCTCCAGGAAAAAAAAACAAACAAACAAACAAACCAAAAAACCACCAACCAAAAAAACACTGACCCAATACAGTCAAATGCCAAGTGGTTTCAAAACAGATTTCGAAACAGAACCAAAAAAAAAATCCTACTTCCAAATAAATCAAATGTTTAAAGAAGCCAAAATAATAAGTAGATTAAAAAAAAAATAATAATTCGGCATAACTCAACCACAGGCAAGCAGTAAAATGTTAAAAATTGGACCAGGGACTACACAGCCAAGTAAGAAGATGACCACCTCACTACTTGATAGAAACAGAAGAATGACAGCAAGCAACTTCCATAAGGGAAGTGCTTTTTTATGAGAGAGAGAATTGCCCTGCAGCTGTACTACAACAGCTATCATAGCTACATGGTTAGTTTTATCCTTTTCTCCTTTAAGAGGTCCTTACTCACATATTAAGCCTTGCCCCTCAAAACCTGTTCAAAAAATTATCTTGATGATTCTACTACTTTTAGATTATATTGCCCTGTGTTCCGCTGTTGTGGGCATTAGAAACCAGCCTACTAAGAAGAGAAAATGCTTCAAGATACAAAAATACATTGTTCTGTACCCCAAGATACGGAAGTATCTTAGTCTGCTAGTCTGGTCTGAAGTCAAGAATACTAATACTTTGCTTGCCATTTCCTACCACTGTGGGTCAGCCCACGGCTGTGCATGCATTCACAAGGAGTTTCAAAGGTACCCTCCGTGCTTCCCAGTACGTGTTTTTGCAAGATGAAACTTCTTTTGGAAAGGAAGTCTCACTCAAAACATAACTGAATACCTGACTCCGCATTGCTGCAATCAGTTAGTTGCCTTAACATTTACAGAGAGATAAGACAAGGAAAACAAACATCTAATCATTGCATCCTGATAAGATGACTGCAGACTAAAAGACAGCTTACTGAAAACAAAGTAAACGTGTTTGGGTTTATTTGAAAACAGCTCTTCAAAGTGGAATATCTCCAGTATCACCTCAAATAGCAGAAAAGCAAATTCGAAAGTTAGAATTGTGAAATAATGATAATTAAACTGTAACCCAGAATAGCAACAGCCAGATGAACTAGGAGTTATAAGATGTTTGCATGCTCTTAAACTGCAAAAACTATGGCTTGCACAAATGGAACTGATCCCAGCTTGAGCTTCTAGACATTACTGATGTTTAAGAAAATAGCCCCTTCAATCTTTTAAGTGTGGAGGACCATTTTCATAATGCCTAATTTGTTAGTAGTTCCAGGGATGTTTCCTATGTACTATCCATACGAGCTGCAAACATTCTCACTTAGAGGAATCTGCAATATTAAATGGTTGGCTCAAGTTTCCATGAAGGGCATTGCAGCCAAAACACTTTAAAACATGTTTGTGCATCTACCCAAGGCATTCAGCATTCTGAAATCATTAATGGATCAATTGCCTTAATAGGACCCAGACAGATAATCCAGGGTAAAGGAAGTCAACCTTTTCATTAAGAAAAACCACATTTTCTCAAAAAAAAACCCCAACAAACCACCCGAAACCAACAACAAACCACCACCCCCCTCCCCAAAACACTTATGATGTTCCCAAGATGCCCCTAATCATGGGCTGTAGGAAGAACATGTTAAATTCTTGAAGACTCAAGTCAGAACAGTCCACTTTTGCACTACTCTTGTGTAAATGATGGGACCAAAGACAGCATATGCCTACTGTCTTGCCTTGATAACAACACATCGCAAGGGGTGAGGCAATTCCCTCAGAAGGGCATTTACAGGAGTCACAGGTTTGCCAGAGGTAATTCTAGCTTTGGACACCAAGAGGAGAGAGGAGGGCAGTCAGTGCATTTCACCGAAGATGCCCCTCACAGGCAGGTTTCTGCTTTCCCATCAGTCTCCAAATCGTTCTCCACGACAGCTCTGTCCCCAAGCGGTGAGGACACAGGTAATGTATAGGGTACATAAAATAAAAATAAATAAATAAAATAAAATAAATAAATAATAAAATAAAGTAAAATAAAATAAAAGACACTGGGTTGCAACAGGACAACCGCTGCCACTGCCCTCAGCAAGTAGAAGTAAGAGGATACTTCCACTGCTCCTCCCCTAAGGATAACTTGGCATGGTCAGCTGGGAGATGCCTCCGGGCTGCTGGACAAACATGGGAAGGAGGAAGGTTGTGATAACACTAGAGGACTTCTAAAAGAAGCAAGAGACTTGCAGCAAAATGAAAATCTACAGTCATGGTGTAAGAGTCTTTGACAAACCTCAGGAAAGACAGCAGGCAGTTGGTGCGAACTAGAAAGACACTGAAAGTTAGCTCATACTAGAAAGAATGACACCCGCATGCAAAGAGGGCAGAAGGAGCTTCATGTTTCAACGTTTTTTACATTTAAACTGTTAGATTCTGTTCCAATACAAAAATATTATTCCTCTACTTTAATATTTTTGTTCTAATAGCATCCCTTTTCACAAGCTGTAAGGCTGCTGTGGTAGCCATTTAAAAGAAAACATGGGACAGTTTCACCTCAAGGCTCTGGTCAACCCAACCCCATTATTTAAAGATGGGTGTATATACCTCAGCCTCGCTATGTAAATTCTCCCACGGCAGCCCATCAACATTCTTTCAGCTTTCTCATTTTTATGCACAATTCCACGTCAGCATGCCAAAAAGACCATCTCGTGCATCCTTACTTATATGTCAAGACTTATATCCTTACCCATTCCCAAGTCCCACATATGCACAGAAAAAATTACAAAATATATATACAAAAAATATATATACAAAAATATACAAAATACCACAGAGGAGCCTACCCTATGCAAGTGTTCTTTGAGGAGCAAGCATCCATATTTACCTACCGAGATTTAATAAAAAAAGAGCAAAGTCACCCACAATCTGTTCAATTCTGAGCAAGGTCAAGAGAGGCGTGCACCTTGTTTTCCTCATTTATACTGATGCGAAGAAGTAGCCTGAGCCAGCACAGACACCTGATCTTAAACCCTGTGAACCCAGACACCACCTAACCTATTACCACTCTGACACCATACAGAAAAATGTCTCAATGAATCTGGAAAGCTGTTCCTGCTTTTATATCCCAGAGAAGTTTTTGACCTCCTGTTACCTGCCAATAGCATGAATGTGGTTTTGATGGAAAATACAGCTTTGCACATTTAAAGGATGGAATGTGTCCATTTTAGGCTTGTTCATTCTCAGGTCATTATGTTTCTTCAAAGAGAGAGTGACAGTTCAATTTAGATATAGTGTTATGAAGGAAATTGATTACTATGTTTTGCACATCCACATCTATTTTAATTCTAAACTGCAACAGACCTGCCTTGCCACAAGACAGTGACTTTAAACCATCTTACTCATCTCTTTGTTTGCCACAGAAAGTCACAAGCAGAGAACTGTAAAACCACAACATCCTGCAGAATAAAACATCCGAGCAAGGGAAGGAAAAAATGTAAGCGCACGTCCACACAATATATCCTGCGAGCCCTAGACTGTGCTTTTGGTCTGCGCTCTGCCCCAGAGCCCACTGATCTCTTTTAGGTAACATCAATGGCTGTGGGAAGATCATCAAAACAGACTGTTTTGCCCCTAATAAAGGAGCTGACTCCCAGGCTTAAAGCACATAAGTAATGTGAAAAAGCAAATCCAGTTCTGCCAAGAGAGTTGAACTAGCTATTACCCTGCTGTGAGGACAAAGCAGGTAGATCTGAGTTGCCTTAAACTGAAATGTCAGGAAAACAACCACCACCACTAAAAAATACTGGCGTTACCAGACGCAAATAAATTTAGTGCAGTGTATCACTGACACAGAGAACCTCAATCCTATCTATATATGAAGTAAAACCACCATCAAATCTACTGCTGGAGAATAACCTTACAGCAAGATACAAGAGCACATCCTCCTCAGCCATCCAGACTTCACAACAACCACGCCAGCATTGCTCCTGGCAACAGTTCATAGTTTAATCTATTTTGAAGAAAAATGTGTTTGGTCTATGTGCTATCAAAGGCTCAGGCTATCTTCATTTCCCACTAAATCCTCCAAAGTCAATGATATTGTTTCCTCATTTGAGACATTGTTCCAAGCATACAACACTTTTAATAAGATTACCAATATCTTGCCAATCCCCACAGGGATCAATGAACCCAGACAACCCCAACTTCTCAAATTACATTCCATTTTGTGGTTAGGAAATTACTACTTTAAGATTGCAACTGAGGGATACTAGGAACAAGCTCCCTATAAAGGGAACTAAAAAGTATTCCACATCATCCACTAGCGCTCCACTCCCCTTTTCAAGACGGGTGGGGAACCTTTATACCCAGCCAGACGCCCCTCTTGAAAGATATCTCATTAGTACAAACCCCAGGGGTTCTCCATCAATACAATCACTGAGGTCCTGCACCTACTAACTTGAAACCAACATAAACTGGCCCTTCCCCATTATCCTCACTGGATTGACTTTAAATTAATCCCCCCCCCAACTCCCTTCCTCCAACCGTCTTCACTCTCAATCTGCTTCCACTACACTTGCTCTCCCGGCCTATTAAAGCAGCAGCTGACCATTTGTACAGCCATAATGATATTAGAAAACACACAGACAAGTTGTTCACTACTGACTTTTAACACCAAAATGACAATCCTCATTCATATCACACATACCAGTTCTACATCCCCGCAGCATGAATATTTCACACTAAAAGGACAGTCTCTCCGGGTAATTCTGAAGGCCGTACGAACTACCTGAAGCTGTAAAATGGAATAGGTGTAGCCAGTGATATTTAGTAATTTCTGAATGATTCAAGCATATAAAATATTGGTATTCAAAACCAATGGAAACAAGTCAAATAGCAGGAAAGAGAAAGGGAATAGATCTGACAGAAAGCAAAACAGCACCACAGCGGTTGATTCAAACTCTTCAGTATAAAAAACTACATTACTTCTCAAATCTGTACCTTTTTCTGTTGTGTATCATTAAATAAATTAAAGCTTTGTACTATCAGAAAAACACAGTGAGCCAATAATAGTTACAAATCAAAATAAAACCCCATTAAGAACACTGATGTTTTTATACAATTAAAGCTCCACAATTCCTTATACTTCCAAATTCAAATCACTACTTTCATTAGAGCCCTCACGAGAAAAAACTTTCATAACAAGAAGAGTTTATATTTGTTGAAGCCTGCCTCATTGCTGAAGCTACTTAGCTGTTACAAGACACACTGCATGCTACCTTGCCCATTTTTTAAAATCAAGTTACTAATTCAAGGGACAATCTGAACTGTCACATACACTTTGTTAGGTGGCAAAGTCTGTTTATTTTTTTTTATTCTCACAGTCAGACCCTGTACCAACCACTTAGGAATAAGATAATTTCCCCTCTGTTGTTTAATAAGGCAATGTTGGTTTTTTTCCTCCACAGAACAGATCTAGACAATAAGATGACTTACCAGCATCACAAGACTTGCTTTTACATTTAATATCCAACTTCTTGGATATACGAATATCCAACTTTATTTCTTCTCTACTTCTCATCCCTGAACCAACATACTGGTCTACCTTTATGGTTTACCAATTGTATTTCACTATTCACCAAAAGGGAATGATGTAAAATATCCACCCACAGTTCTTACGGCCAACAGTCAAAACTGATCTCTTGTTTTCAAAGTACTTCAAGCACTTGACCGGTCACACAAATCCTTCACACAGTAGCTTTAAGTTCATCCCAGCAGGAGCCAATCAAAAAACAAATGGTGATAATGACCATCAACTATTTAAGCTACAGTTGTCTTTAATTCTCCCATAAAACTGAGGGGACCAAAAGCTACAAGGATTTCAAACCCTGGAATCTAGCATTGCAGACAGAAAAGACAAGCAAAACATAGAAACAGAAAGTGCTACAAATTTAAACACACCAAAAATAAAAACCCACTAAAACCAGGAAGACCAAACACCCTCAGCTGAAATATGATTAATTAAAGAGAAGGCGGGTTTGAGACAGAAGCCAACGCTTCATTAGACTTCAGCAAGTTTCATGCTTCCAGTATTATCAAGTTTCACTCGTTGTTTATGCAAGACTTCGCATCAATTTGACATTAAAGCTACCCTCTCAAAGCCCTAGCCTTAGAAGATATATCACTTAAAAAAAAAAAAAAAAAAAATCATTCTTGGTGTTACAAGCTTCCATGCAGATCATCCTCAGAGTTTTCCGTACATTATCTCACATCCATTCTGAATAAAAAGCTCTTTAACAAGACTCAACCTTAATTCTGAAGACCCACTGAAGAATTTACATTTGTCTTTGGATAGTCCAAGCAAAACCAGACAAATCCACATTCTTTATCAACAATGCAAGATTGCATCGCAATTAAAAACTCGTATCCAGACACATTGATGCGTAACCCCGCAGCTAATAACTCCCGTGGATCTTGACTATGTTCAAACCTTTATAACAAATTTTCAGGTTTTGTCGAAAAAATACTTATTGTGTGAATGAAGAGCAATAATTAGCAATCCTTCTCCCCTTAAATTTTGTTTCCTCCCATTCAAGAGGGTTGCATGGAAAAATAAAAAAACAAAACACTAAATTGACCAAGTACCTCATAATCAGTATCATTTATTTTCACTATAGGAAAAAGAGAAAATGAAGTTATTCCACAAGTCAGAAAGAAAAGAAGACTTGTACTTCAAAGAGCTACCCAGTAGATTTAACTTCATGGGAAGATTTTTTTAAAAAAAGCTGTTGCAATTGCTAATTATTAAGCCACATCTTCAAGAAGAAATATGCTACCCAAAGCTTCAAGTAGAACAAAACAATTTTGTAGTTCTGTTTATCTGCATGGATGCAGAATTGGAGATCCGTTAGAAGAACGCTTACCTTTAAAACAGGAGTAACTTCACCTTCACATATTTCAAGATGCAGAGTGCACACTTACCCAGAACAGACAGCAGAAACCACAAGGATTAGCTGAGAAATGAACAGCTACTCTATCCCTAAGCCCGCAGTTTCATTTCCTAATCTTAATGCACAGGCATTCAGGAACTTTAGTTAAAATGCACTTAAATAAATAGCTTGATGTCTTCCTTTACAAAAGAATAAACAATGATTATGGCAGTTCTTTTCTTATATTCTGACAATAAAAAGAAGTAACATTAGATGGCCACCAACATTATTTGCAATGCAAAACTATGTAACCCCATTTTCTTATTTAAAAAAACCACATAGCCTATCTCCTTCAATATCAATATTCATTTTTGTTTTAAAAGGATAATAAAAACAAGCTTTACTCAGTTAAGGAAGAGATACCTTCACAATGAACAAAAAGCCAGTATCAACAGTGCTGTTCTAAAAATATAGCAAGGGTTAACCTTCAGCGTGGAGACATGTTCACTCCACGAGTGTCAAATTTTTAATAACAAAAAACCCATTTATTACAACAGAATGTTACAAACAACTACTTTCAGTGATCAAAGAGTAAAATTTTACAAAAATGCAAACACTGTAATTTCCAGTTGTGGAGCGATAGATATTCTAAGTTTACAAACACGACATCTTTTTATTTATACAAATGTAAAAGTGATTTCCACTCTGCTTTATTTTCCATTGAATACAGTACGTTTATCCAAACAAAAGCATGTACATTCAATATAGAACATTTTGAGCAACAGCTACAGTCCAGTTTCCATTCACAGTATTTTTAGTGCAATGCACTAACAGGGCCAAATATTTCTCTATCCATAAAAGTATTTTTACTCCTGATCTTGTGATCAACATTTTTAGATATATTTTATACAAAAAGTATATATGAACACGAGGCACCTCCCTAAGTAAGGGAGTGAACCCATATAAAAAACATGGTATTTCTTCTGATGTACAATACCTTTCAAATTGTAGCAATTTGACACAAATCACTAAACAAAATATTTTCTAAAAAGTAAAAAACAAAACAAAACAGAATAAAAAACCCCAAACCACTGACGCGTAACACCTGCCAAGAATTTCATAATGGTAGGCATGCGACTGTTTTACTACAATCTTGATTAAAAGGTTAAAGAAAGGGATCTAAAACATTTTCCAAATTATACATAGTCAAGTGCTACCTATAGTGGTCATTCATGATCTTGAGAGAAAAAAATATTTTTAGTTTCTCCCATACTATCCTCCCTTTTTATTAATATTTAATGAAATAAGCTAACATTATAAGTGGTTGTGCACAGATTGTCTGTCTATAATACATCAGCAAATATTCGCTACCTTCATATTAACATTAGTGTGTTGATCTTTCAAAAAATAAACTGAAAAAATAAACTGCAACTATCATTAAAGTGCTTGTGTATAATCTTTTTAAAAAAATTTAAAGAATAGAGGAATGTGGATATTCTTGTAAACTTCCTAGATGTTTACAAAGTTGTCCTATGCACCACATATGGAAATATAATGGATACCTTTGAAGCAACTTCAGTACAGTGAAATTCAGAATGTCCCAGAACTGGGAAATTAGTCATTATGAACAAACTGATGTTATGGCAAATACTAAAAATTAGTACAATTCAGCCAATATACACTACATTGTTTGCTCTTATACATTCATTTGTAATAAATTTATAACAGTATATGACACAACGCTTGCCAAAGTAGGATATCACAAAAAAGTTAAGAGCTGTTCATCAGTTAGCACTACTGGGGAGGACCCGTATGCACGATGAGCTCTCTGAAGATGATTTCCTAAATGAGGAACAAAAATCTTCTTCCAAAGCTGCTGTTCGTTAACTTGCCTCTGCACTTCTTTTTTAATTTCAGAAAATCTTTTTTACTCTGTCAAACCTCGACTGCATAGAGATAACTGCTAATTTAGAAGCAGGTGTGCATTTCAACTACTTCAGTATTTTGGGAGGAGGCACTGTCCTACAAGCAGTCAGAATGGTTATCATTTTAGTAAGAAAACAACAGCTTATGAAAATATTTTCTCCTTTCAGTACCATTATCAAGATATTAGCAGTCCCAACAACAAACTAAAATCTTTTTCATTCAAATGAACTCCAAACTTTCCAAACATCACTTGAATCTATCTAAGGAGAAATGGGAATAAATTAATACTTTGAGTTTACCCATATAATTCTGTTTTAAACTACACAACATAAATAATTTATAAGGCTAAATTTGTAATTCTTGATCAAAATGCAGAAGTCACTCCTCCTCTTAAATTCAGCATATTTCAGGGTCCAGCTCAGTTAATTTTTGAAGTTCCATCCCACTTAGCCAGGATTTGTTACCAAGTCACAAAAGCACCAGATTACAATTTAACATAGCTGGGTGGCAATTCACTACGAAAGCTGAACTCAAATCAAATTATCTCCTGGGAAACAGCATTTCAGAGTTGAAATATAGAACAAGGCACATATACTTGGTTTTCTTCTCACCAAATACGCTAGAAAGGTAATTCTGAATAAGGATGTTTTTAACCTCTTATAGGTATCACTACAGTCTCTCTTCATTGTAATTTTTTGTACATCCCTCCTAACCTTCAGGCATCAATTGGTCATTCTGAAATACAAACTGACCGCATACATACGTTATTTCCTTTTTTAAAAGGTCCTTTTAAAAACAGGCCATCTTTAACATGAAGGCTATGGAAAACTGAGAAACTACAAATATGACCCCTCCAAGTGTAAGAAAATTCCCAGAGTACCATACAAGCAGAAGCTTAGAAAATTCTTGGTCAGACTTCTACACATATTTAGGCTTAAAACAAAAATTCTTGAAGAGACTCAAACACTTTAAAAATAAACAATCACAAGTCTCCAAACCCATGCTTATATAAATAAGCATTAAAAGAATCAAATCCTAAACTTGATGAATTTAAAGGTGTTTGTAGGCACGTAACTCATACTGATTTTAAACAAAGCAATTAAGCATCCACATTACATTCCAAAAAACTGTTCTATATCCTTTTGTTGACAAGACATAGGCTATACACATTAAAATTAAAAAAATAAAATAAAATGCACGCATGATCATTCCAATAAGTTCACAGAGATGTTTTCTGTCAACAACTTTTACTGTAGCACCTTTAGTACTTCTTCAACTGGGTGACAGAGAAGTTAATTAACAGGTTGTTATTCAAACCAAACAAAAATATTGTTAATTTTAAAAAATTACTATTTTAGAAATGTACGTATATTAGCTTGATTACAATAGATGCCTTAAGACAATTTAAAGAGTTGACTATCTATATTCTATTCCAACTTCCTACGGTGACAGATTTAGAAATTAACTCTTTTCCAAAATACTAAAAACAAAATTTAATAAACAAATTTGACATCTACCTTAGTATTTAAGCCACTAAAACATAAAATCTATAGAAAAATATGTTTTCGGCAATAAATCAACAGCAAATGAAAGGCAGTGGTTTTGTTTTGTTTCTCAAAAAAAAAAAGAAAAAAAAAGAAAAAACACTTATTTTTTTCCTCACCAGACAACAGCTTTAGATCTTGTACTTCTGCCTTTGGTTTTATTTTCTTCAGGTGAATGAGATACATTTGCTTTGTGGGTTTTCTTATGATGTTCTAGAAAAGCTTTTCTGGCAAATGCTTTCCCACATTTATTGCATCGGTGCAGAGAAAAGTTTTTTGTTACTTTTACTTCAATGCCAACATCAGCTCCTACATCCTTTTTATTGGGAGAATTAGAGGTGACATCCTGTTTTGAAACAATCTGTTTTGTTTCATCCCTCTGAGGGCCTCTTTTTGTCACCTTATTTAGAACAAGATCAATTGGCTTTTTTATTGCTCTAATTTCTAAACTTGCAGTTATTTTCCCAAGGTAGCGGGGTGACTTTTTATGAACTACAGTTATATGCCTTATCACATCACGTTTGCGACGTGTTTCATAAGAGCAGAGTGGACACCTGTAGTATTTAACATAAATGTTATTTCCATCTGTGTGTAACTCAATGTGTTTTGTCAAGTTCTGTTTAGAAGTAAATTGGCGTTTACAGAGTTTACAGTAAAGCTGCTTGAAGTCAAAGCCAGCTGAAAGTTTTGGCTTCCTGGTTTTTTGCTGGCCACCTGCAGCAGATGCATTGGTTGATTTAGAGGTTGATTTAGTGGTTGATTTAGAGGTTGATTTAGTGGTTGATTTAGAAGTTGATTTAAGGTTTTCAGCGTCCTGTTTAACTTTATTTTTCTGTGCTGACGGTGTGCTCTTTTTCTCATTTGAATGATTTGTTCCCTTTAATTCATTCTGCAGAGAAAGGGCAATGGAAGGGGGTGAAGGTTCTACAGAATCTGCTGGTTCAACTTTTACTTTTATTTCTGTGCCATTGGCAGTATTGTTGGGTCCTTTCTCTCTTTTAGAGTTCTTTCCAGAAAGAGTTATCTTGTGAACAATTTGCATGTGCCTTTTCAGCATTATTTGTGAACTATATTTTCTCTTGCACAGAAGGCATTTGCATGCAGTTAAATTGTATTCAGCCTTTGAAGACGACTTTTGTTTTCGGGTCTTAAAAGATTTTTTAGCCGAAACTGTATCCAAGAACAAAGGTTGCCCAGGCTTTGTAGCTATATCAGGAGTAATGGAATCCCTTCTTAATCCTCTATGAACTTCATCAAAATGCCTCCTTACGTTGGCTTTTGTAGCAAATGATTTATAACATACAGGACAACTTCTACCTAACGTTACAAGAACATTCTTATTTCGTCCTTTCGCAGAGCACTGATTTGGTTTCTTTTTTGTTTCTATGTACTTCTTTAACTCTTCCATCTTTTTTTTGTGCACTTTTCGAATGTGCCGGCGTACACTGCGTCTGGAATGAAATTCTTTCCTGCAAAGGCAACATATCAACTGGTGGCCAAAATCAGAATTATCCAGAGAGTCCAACTCAGGATTTACTGCTGGAGGCTGTTCTTCAGGAGTAGGTATCACTTTGTTTGTAACGGGATCTGCAGGAGGTAATTCTACAGTCTCCCCAGCTGGGACTGGGGCTGGAGCTGAAACAGTCTTAGGTTGCTCAGTGCTGGGTTCCTGTATCTGTACTGGAGCTTGATCAGGGGTACTACTGCTTTCCGCGTTCTCATCTGGGCTATCGGTCCTTGATACATATTGAAATACAGCATTCTGATTAGTTTCTATAGGTTCCAACTTAATGACATATTCTTGCTTATCTACCCTTGGATAGATTGCTTCCAGGAGGTCATTTATGGCTTGACTCTGTTTATCATTTATATCTGGGAGGTCTGTGAAAAGAAGCGAAGGTATTTTTTAATGATTTGGTAATTTCAAATTATTTACATTTCAAAGTATCTTTTAACCACTGTGTCAATTCAATCACAAAATTTGCAAAAATTCTGTATTTGTACTATTTTTCTGACCATTTATATTTAAAGGCTCTGAATAATCATTTTTATCACATCAGTACAAGTGACTATTTTATTAAAAGCCAATGCTGGAAGTACATCCTTCCAGCACGCTAATGTGAAAGCCACCTAAACTAAAAATTAGTCTGCCTGGAATTTAACTGTTCTTTAAAAATCTGTGTCAACTGCAAAAATAATGGGATATGACTGAGATTGTTCTGCAGGTGTGCAACCAAGCCTGAACTATCATTAGAAACTGCTACTGCTGGAAATGGGCATTCTCAATAAAGGAACCTAATTCTGGAAATAAGCTCTTTTCTGTGAATTCTGAACAGTCCTTAAGAAAGAATGAAACATCTGTGTAACCCGAGCACTGCATGAAGATATAATTAGATAAGAAAGGACTTAACTTCTGGGGCAGGGAAAGCTTTTAATAATACCAGAGCAGTTAATAGGCTCAGTGATACAGTAAGATAGTAAATGTTAAGGACAGAAAAATCCTGTATTATTCAGGGGGGAAAAAAAAAAACTGTACTAATTTCTCAAAATCATAAAAACTGAGCAAAAGAAGTTATTTTAAGAATAACTTCACTGAGGTTCAACCAAAGGTTCATCCTGTGTTCTGCCCTGATAAGCAGACTTAAAAAGCAAGAAAGAAGGATACAGGGATTCTCCTTGTTTGTCTAATGCCGGTAAACTTCTCAAGATGAAGTTTGCCTTTAAAGTACTGTTTCAATACACCTAGTATCCAAAAAGTTTATTCACATGCTTTTGAAGCATTTACATTCTTGGTTACCACAGTGTTAAGTGGTGGGGTTTTGTTTGTTTTACTGGAAATACTGATAATTTTACTGTCTGGTAATTTTGCTGGATACCCCACAGTTTTGTATCATGAGGGAAAAAAAAAAAAAAGAAAAACAAATTATTTCTCCCATTCACCTTCATGTCATTCATTTCACAGGCCTCAGTAGTATTCTGTTTTTAAATGTCAGATTAGTTCAGTGACCTAATTCCCAGCACAACATGCTAAGCATCTGCACTGGCATAACTAAGAAGCCAGGGTGCTACAGCAAAAAGGTGAGGCACCGAGATGATACAGTTCAAAATTATCCATGGTGATCTGAAGATGTGATTCCTGATAACAGCTAATTAAAAGCCCACACTTAGTCAGGTTTGTTCCTTCCACACTGCCAGCAATACACAAAAAGCGTGTCAGTACAAGAAATATGCTGTTTTATTGCTCAGAACACATCTTTTAACACTGAATTTTTAACACCTTTTGCAGTCAGTTTCAAATGGATCTATATAACTTTTTATCAAGGTTAAAAAGTCCTTCCTATTTTATAGCACCTTTTCAGTCATTTAATGACTATGCTAGCAGAATACATCTCAAAAAAGTTGTCAGGGAATAGCCTTTGGAATTTTTCACCATGAGGATGCTGAACTTTTATTCCTATCTCTTGTTCAGTATCTTTTAATTTTATGCATAGAAAAAACTCCCACTTTATTCAATACCCATTATATTCAATTTTATATAAAATGTAAGTATTTATATAGTTTTATTCATAGTAGGTAGTAGTATTCTCTTCATTTGCACCCCTCCTAGTGAATGCTGAACTATGAAAGCTAACCAGCCAACTAAACGAAGGCTAGAACGTCAGGAGCTGGATGGCAAGTCCTTACTCAGGGTATTCTTATTTTGCTTAGAAACCTTTGCACTTAGGTCAGATGCACTTCTAACCTTGCTTTGAAAATACAACTCATCCGTTTTCACAGAAAAGCTCTGTGCCTGTGCAAGAGGCCAAGCACACTCATTTCAGGAAGGTGACAGTACTAGTCTTTTCACCTTCTCCTTCACAACACTAGCTGACACAGTGTGGGAAAAGAATCACCTACATAAATCTCTGTTGGTTCCTAGTTTTTGAAATATTGAGGCAAGAAGGCATTAGTCAGGAAAGAAAAATCCTCATTGCACCTATATTGAGCTAATCAAGAGATCAAGATAATTAGAAAGCTTTACTAAACATTTCTGAATGCTGATACATCTCCAAATTATTCAGCTTTACTCAGATCAACAAGAAGTCATGACTGGAATAAGACTTTAATAATTTCTTTTTCCATAAGAACATACTTCTTTATTTTTCCCTTGTCATTTAAATTACTTTCTTTTAATAATGAAGTTTAATTTCTACAACAAAGGTGGTGGGCTAGTCACGATCACATCAAATATCTTCAAGCTGCGTAAGGTGAGGTGAGGCTGTGGGAAAGACACAGTATTACCGAAGCACAGGCCCTTAAAGAAAAGGGTGAACTTTCAGTCTGTGTTTCATAATGAGTAAGACCGAAGGATTATGTTCGTAACACTGGGCGCTTCCCAATTACAGGAGAAAACTATGGACATTGATCCAAATCACTTTACAGGATCCTGCTGAAGTCAATCATAACTCTGCTGATCTAAAACTGAAAAGCCTTGTTAGATCCACACTTTTCTATGAGATTCATTTCCCAGTCTTTTGGCATACTTCTCAGTATCTTTCACAGTAAAGAGGAAAAGAACAGGAAAGAAAGAGGGGAAGAGGGAATAAAAAGCATTAATAGCAACAAGCTCCATTAAAAGGTTGGATGTATAAACTAGTATCAAATTATGACATTGACATGGGTCTCAGTTGTTAGTGCATATGAAGTCAGAGATGTAGCTTCTTTACTACCATAAAAGTGATTTACATGTGTTACTATTGAAATTCAATTCCACTTCTTTTTTTGCATTATGTTTCTGGTCTCTTTGTATAAATGGTACAGAAAGATAAGTTTCTCAAATTCAGATAGTTTTGTTAAATATTTCAATTGCTAAGACTTACTGTCATCCATCTGGAGACTTGGAGGACAATAAAATTTTTTATGAGTAATTAAATTTGGTAATCCTCTGAAGAGACTCCGGCACAATTTACACTCAAAAATGGTGTCCACATCTTTTAACAAGATATGTTTAAGTTGTTTAGTTCCTGTAATAAAAGAAATGTTACACTTCAGGAAGGTTTTCTGTTCATTTTTTAATTCACATCATCCCATGAAAAGTGGAAACATTTTAAAACATAACAATTATAACAGCATTTTATCTTGTGTTAATGCTACTACATTGGACTGTAAGTTTATAATAAATTTTTTCTTTAAGCTTATCCAACAGTGGTAAGAAAGCAACATATATACAGCTATTTCATGTAAGAATGGCACCTGGTAAGGCAAAAAACTACAGAGCATACAATAAAACAAAGAGAAAAACTAACAGGTCAAGAAGGGTTACTATATCTAGGTATCTGACTCAAGATCAAGATGACGACGCTTAGGCAAGAAAGTAGAACTGTCGACATATTTTCAGCCTGCTGAAAGGAAAATACATATTATTTAAGTCAGAAACTTCTCCATTAAAACATAGGCAGTGTGACAAAATGTGCAGGTTTTCCAGACTATTACACATTGTATATTCAAAAAACAAACCCACAAAGATACAGTTTGATCTAGCATTGTTGATGTATTTCAGCTCCTGCCTTGATTAAACAACTAAAGGATTCAGAGTTGAAGTTACACTTCAGACCTACTCCCTCATTTCTCATGCCACAAAAAGTACGAACGTAATGCCTACAATTAGCAACGGATTACTAAATGATGAATACTTACCCACTCCACATTAGAAAGGAACACTAGCTAAGCAAATCCAGCTTATTTCTCTAGTTTGATTTTTTCCTTATAATGGAATACATCAAAATTAATCAAAATCAGTCCAACAAGCAAAAAATACAATGAAACTGGACTAAGAATAAATAATACCACATAACTATCAATCAAGACACTCTTCAAGCTCCAATAGAAGTCCAAGTTTTCTGTAATCACAGACACTTCTCTTAAGAATTCCTTTTAAAGGTCAAACTCGGAGTCACACTGCAGAACCATTTCCTAAACAAAACTCTTTCAAATATTAATAATTTCATAACAACTAAGTTCTTCAATATGAACGGGCCTTACCAAGAGAACTTTTTATTTCTTGGTGTAATAGTAGTACACAATTTTTTACAACTGAGTTTTAGCAAAGTACAGCATCTTCTCCTTCTTGCACAATTGCTTAAAAACGGGACCCAAACTTGACTAACTGAAGCTACCGTCCAGTTTCCATCCCCTCCTACGCCTTTCCTGAGCAACAGCCGCTTGCCTTTTCCTCTCACTGCTCTTTCTTCAAGCGTTACTAACCTCACCTTCATCTGATCTGCCTTTTTACAGACTACTGGACAAATATTTAGATTTAGTGAAAACTCCAAATTTAAAAACTGTACAGAGTTCCCCCAAACACAGGTTATTTACTCAGATCTCACCAACCAATATCTGAGTTTCTGCATGTAAAGAAAATTACTGATGAAAACCCAGATGAACCAAACTGTAGATGCTCCACGTAGATTAAATTCCAGGAAGTGACCAACTATAATTCTAACAAAAACTCTACAAATTTGGTTACAGTACATAATAAACCAAAATTTGGCCATGCTGTTGATGCATGCCCTAGCCATGAACCCCTCTCTGTAACAAAACCAAACAAAAAAAACCCCATCTAGTTCTCCACTATTTCCCAATCAAGGGAAACATAAGTCCTTCATTCTCTCTCCTATTATGCTCATAGTTCAGTCTTTTTCCACTCAGGACTGAAACGTTTTTGTCTAATCCAAATTATTGGGCTTAAGAACTACTGAGTGAGATTTAAGGATTTATGACACACTGGAGGTCAGACTAGATGACACGGTAGTCACTCTGGCTTCAAACCTTCCTTATGCAACTATGAAGCTTTTCATTGGTGGGAATAATGAAAAAAAAAAAAAAAAGATATTGGTCCTTTTGAATTAAACTGTAGCCCTTTAGGGACTTCTGGAAACAGCAAATAAATTTAAAACATCCACTGGTTTTGTGGACACAGCAGGCAGAGAAAAAAAAAATAAGCATGTCCTTACTCTTCACCAACTGCATATTGTGGCAACAAGCAGTCAGTCTTCTGCCAGCATATGGTACCTCCGGCTCACTGAAGCCTTCTCTACTCTGTAGTTACACCTAATTGGGGCAGGTGATACTTTGTCAAATTCTGTTAATATTTGTAAGTGTTGAAGCTAGAATAACATCATAGTCACAAGAAATCGGTCCAGAACATAGGTTATTACAAATATTTCTCTGGCAGAAGTACCAAAGTTTTAGCAAGCAATTGCATTTTCAGAAAAAAAAAATCTAGGTTCAAATTCATCTGTTATTCTTAACACTTTGGATATCAAAAACATCTGCTAAAACCACTTAAATAATTATGGACAATACCCTAGGTTTAATCTCTATTTCTTTACCACAAGAATCAAAATAGTTTCTTTCCAAAATGAAATGTTGCTTATTCAAAACTAACCAGTAAAATCTCGGTCTAAGTCCTTTTGCTTTCTGTCCTATTTCGCTGGTGCAGCTGACTGAAGATGGCCAGGTAAGCTATCAATTTAACACCTGCCAGTGAGGACAATCTGGAAGTAGCCTAGAGACAGAGTACTTGCAACTAGTTCGTGCTATTACCAGTAGAGATTCCATTAATGTGCTTCAAGCGAAAGAAGCCGATCACCCATAACTAAGGCCTCAGGCAATCTCATCCAAACACACTTCTTATAAAAGTTTACTTAATGACAACTCATACATCTAGTTTTCTTTCTCATACTAAGTTGTTTAAATGCAAGTGGAGAACATGAACTGAATATTGTGCCATTCTACAAGACTCAGCACAGACATGCATCCTGTTACATAGCAGCAATGACTAATATATATGAAGTGTTTCAAGTATAACAGCTCTACATGGAAAAATCTAGAAACATGTAGACAGTAGCATTAAAGACATTGCTTTAATTTTTGTAATAACTGCAGTGCTCTTGCACCGAGGGTTGTGAAAATAAAATGTTTGGTTTGCTATATCAGGAGCACAGAAACAGCTAGAAAACATTTAAGGTTTCAATCACCTCTGGCATGCTCAGTCAAATGCTCAGTTGTTATTCGTAGATTCATTGCTACGCATTGCAACTCCAGAAAACAACCAAGGAACAACTTAAAAGTCACATGATAAAGCAATTCTAAAAAGATCAAGGTAAACACTAAATTTCCTCATCATCTCAGGAGTTTTAGGATAAACTCATTAATAACAGCAGGAAGGATGACATACAGCAGGACAACAAACTAATTTTTTATGGTTTTGAAAGATGACTATACAGCAGGAGCTGTACCTTCATCACATTCTATGAAAACCCTTATTAGAAGAACCAGCACCCACCACCAAAAACCTACAAATATTTTGCAAATACGTAGAAAGTCAGGTGCTGGGGTTTTTTAATACACTAAACATGCATAACTGTTATAACAAGGTAATAGACTTCTTAAGAGTCAGGCTTAGTTTCATACCTGTTCGAAAACACTCAATGATTTGTTGAATACCAGATTTTGATGTTTGCAGAGGCTGCTGTAATAGCGGAGGATCACCAGGTTCCAACAGATGCACTGAAATATATAAAAGGACAATAAGCCATTGGAGAACACTCAGGTGATTTTTATTAAGTTATGGATTTTCTGTGCATACAGTAAACTAGCTAAAAATAAGGGCCAAGACTACAGTAAAACTCGTCTCACTCAAAAATTTTCATTTACACTGAATTAAAACACAGATGATAATGAATTTTCCAGTAATGATACCTGGAAAATTCAGGTATTTTGGTCATTTTGATTAAAGGAGATGTGTACTCAAAGCTATGTGTATCAAACAAAAAAACATATAATTACACAAAACCAAGCTGACTCACTAGAAATTTCCATCAAAGAAATTCCAATCTACTTGACTCCCATTGTTCAAACCAAAATGGATGTACAAAAAAAAAGCATTACCAAATACTGTACTTCACAGTGTACTATGTGATTTCAACGTTGTCAGTACACACCTAAGCACGGAATCCAAATCTAAAGTAGCAACGATCAGAAAAAAAAGCACAAGTATAGCTATTTTTGGTACATACAACTTAGTTATCAGATTTTTAACCAATAAAACCACATTCAAGAAACACTTCTAGTTCAAGCAAACTGCTGAAGTAATACCTTATTTCTGAAGTTTCATTCCATACCACAATCTTTGTAAAATCCATTGAAACTAAAACACGTATTGATCAGGATGATTTTTAGTTATTCCAATACACAGTATTTATGCATACGAAAATTAATAGCATTCCATTGCTTTTTATGCATAAGGCAATTAAGCTCTGCCCAGATGCAAAACCAATTTAAATGAGTAAGGGCACTTATTCATGAATGTGTTTGCAAAATCATTAATTAGGTCTTCTTGTTAATTTCTTATTGACAAAATGGCTAGTTTTGTAGTTTATAAATTGGCTCCTACCTTATCCATTTGATTTGTTTTTTAACCCCATTGTAAGGTTTTGATTTATAAATGAAGCACTGAGCATCTCTAAGAAATTTATTTTTAATAAAGAGCAGTAGAGGTGTAGTATAAAACTATGTAGAAATATTAAGTGCAAATAGATTAAACACATTTTGACAGGAAAGTTGTTCTAAAAGATGTTAAGGTTACAAATAAATTCACGCTGAAAAGAACATTAGAAAGAAAAGCAGTCTAAGAAAAGAACGATAGAATGAACACTCCACCCAACTATGCTGGCCCCATAATATACTATTATATATACGAACACATAACCACCATTACAAATCAGCTAATCGTTTGGGGATCTCCAACACAATGACATATTGTATTCTACTAGCCTATTCCCTATTCTTCAAAATAGTATATTTTGGGTTGTATACTGCCTCTAATATGCATGTGCAACACCCACTGACATCAAGAGGAGTGACATACGTGAAGCAGACATAACACATTGCTGTTATTTGTAAAGCAAGAAAAGTATTTTGGCTTTTTCAAAGCATTATAACAACTCAAAACCATTTAATCTTAAACACAAAGAAGTGTTTCTACTAGCTGAACAATACCTACTCTCAAATTACATTTTATTAAAGAAGCATTATCAAAGTTGTTGCCACGCTCATGCTTTCAACAATTAATTCCCTAAACTGATGCCTTTCTTTTCAAAACACAAGTGAAAGCATCCAAACAACAAACTGCAACAAGAGAGAAGCCAAATTTCCTTTTAGGCTACCAATTATAACAGTAGGCAGAACAATTACAAAAAAAAACTAGCAAGTTGGTTAAACCTTCAGAGAATGCATTATACTTTCCACTGATTGCATCTTCCATGTCATGCAGCAGTGGAATGCAAATATACACTTAAGAACTTTGTGGAGTTTTTTTCCTCCTCTGAAAATCAGATCATTGAGTTCATCAGAGCTCACCAGAGGGGTGGTAAAAACATAAACAGAAAATGCAAAAGATTGCCAGAAATGTCATTTTACAAAAAATTCAGAATAGTACACTTTGGGGAAACAAATAGGCCAGTTGTTTGACACAACTTCTTGCCTTCCTCAGCTCACTACATACAATGCCCATGTGGTGGCTTGGGGATTATTACACATCCTGCAAGAACTGAGAAATTATCTTGCCAAAAAAATTTTAACATGATAGCTCAAGGATATAAAAAAGAAAACCACAAACATTCCCAACTGAAATTCAGAAACTTTTGATATCCAAAACTGTCACTAATGATGCACATCTACAACATCACAACAGCTTCTGCAAGCTTTTAAGGAAGGAGAGAAGTGAAACAGCCGCAGCACCACACGCCACTGTACCTGGCTCACAGCATCCATGGTGATGGTGGTCAGTCTGACAGCACTTGTCCCTTAGAGGCATTTTCCGTGCGCACCACCCACTTTCCTTCTACATCCAGCAGCTCGTTTCTGCTAAAACAAGCAAATTAACTGTCACCCCCGCAGAGCCGGCGGCTGCGGCCGGCGCGAAGCTCGCACACCCCCGTCCCTCAGCGGCCCCGCCGGCGCAGGCCGGGCGGCAGCGGCACCCTCCGGGCAGGAGAAACTTTCCATTGTTTACAGCCGGTCTCACAACGCCCTCTGCAACGGCCGCTCCCGCCCGGGCCCCGACACCCGGCGCGGCCCAGCCCGCCTCGGCCGGCAGAGAGGAGGCCCCCTCGGCCGCCGCCAACCCCTCCCGCTCAGCCCGGCCCGGCCCCGCGCCCCCTCAGCGGGCGGCTCCCGCCGCGCCGCTCTCCCGCCGCGCTCCGTCCCCACCTCCCAGCCCTCCTCCCGCCGCCCCGCCGCCGGGACGCCGTCCCTCAGCTCCCTCCGGAGCGGAGCGGGGGGGAAAGTTGCGCCCCAACAGCCGGGCCGGCCGACCCCCCCAGCGCTGCCGGAGGAGCCGGAGCCGGGCACGCCCGCCGCCCCGCCACGCGAGCCCGGGCGGGGATGGGGGAGCGGCCGGCAGGTGACAGCGGGGCCGGCGGGACGGGAGGGCGCGGCGAACGAGCCGGCGGCGGCGAGCCCCTACCTGGGCGAGGAGGGCCGGCTTCCCCCTCCCCGAATTAAACTTTATTCTCCCCTGTCCCGCCAGAGCGGCGGCCGCTGACCCCGGAGCCGGATGGGCAGAGGGGCAGGAAGTGACTGCGGCCCTAGCGGCGAGGGGCCGGCGCAGTGCGCAGGCGCCTGAGCTGCCGCTCCCCCGCCCGGGCCGCACAGGTGCCGGGCGGCGGTTGGGGCGCGGGGCGGCCGTTGGGGCCGCGGGGCCGGGGCTGTGAGGATGGAACGCGGCGGGGGCGGGCTGGGGCGGAGCAGCGGGGGTTGACCGGCGGGCGGGGGACGCGGCGGGAACCGGCGCCGTCCTTGTCCCTGTGAGGGGAAAGGCTCGGCGCCGGTCCCTGCGCGGGCCGGTGGTGTGCGGGGCTGCCCTGAGGGCACCGGTGCTCCCACAGCAGCCACCAGCCACCGTCACCATCATCAGGTGGCATTTCTGTCCTGTCTCAGCCTGGTCTCCTTCGTGAGGAGGAGACCCAAAACCCACCATTTGTCCTAGACAATTCACCACGGAAAAGGATAGATCAATGTTTTGAACACCTGGAGGAAAAGCGTCTTTTCTGAGAGAGAATTGTGTGGTGGGTGTTCCAGATATCAGCAAGAGGACATCTGTTCACTGTAGTGGACGGCCAGGCAGCTGGTGTCTCCAGATATGTTTCCACAGGGTGTTTGCTTAGTCCTATGCTCTGTTAGTGCACTTCTCTTAGTAGCTTGGGTTGGTGAAAAGGTAATAGTTTTTGCCAAAGGAAAGGATGCAAATAAGTCTTATTCAACTTAAGGAGAAGCCTCTATCATTTAAGGAAAACCTCTTGTAAGGAAATAAAAGGAATAAGCACATCGTGACAGAAAGAATGCTGAGTGATGGTACTAGAACAGAAATGATCTTTTAAGCTGTGCCTTGGGGTAAAATCACTTCTGAATGAAGATGGGATTCATGGTTTACAGACAAAGTTCAAAGTCAAATCCACTGTCCACATTAGAGTGAAATGTCTTACTAGCACTGTTTCTTAAACCAGGCATTGAGAGGTTTTACGATCTCTCACCATCAACTCCTAGGCAACATAGTCATCTTTTAAAATACAGACATTTAGTTCATCAACAGGAGGACAAATTCAAACTCCATAAAGTACATTTGGGTTTTGGTTACCAAACTTCAGACATCTTAAGTATCAGAGAACACTTCAAACAGCCTAGTGCCAAGTAGCATCTTTAACTCTGAAGCACAGCAGAAGTCAACTGACACCTTCATGTTAGGTGTCCAAATGCAGGTGTCCAGAGGTGCCCTCATCGTGAGAGCTTAGCTACATCCTGAGCTCTGCTGTGTTGCAGACACAGACAGGAAGAGGCTTAAACTCCACCCAGCCCCATAGCTGCGTTCAGCCCCTGTATAATGCGCTTGGGTAAAACCGTGAAGCTCATGCGTAACGAAGTGCCAGGAAGCCAGCTGTCAACCCCTTTTCTGCACAATAACCTACTGGCTGTAGCGCTTGCCCAAGAAGTAACAAACTTGGAGAATTAGCATTCCTCACCTCCTAGGAGACGTGAATATCAGATTAGGAGTAAGATCATCTTCCATTCTCACTGATTCTGATATGCAACAAATGTCAAAATCCTAGAGTAACAGCAGCTTTAATTTGCATCTTGGTCATTTACTATGAGAACTGGTAGCCCCGTTACCAGTATCATTTTATTGAGTAATCAAAAAATAGAGAAAAGCAACCTGCAAATCATAAACTCATCAATGGAAATTCAGAAACTTTTGGTTGTATTTCAAGTGACTGAAGATGTTATAACAACTTTTGTGAGTGTCTGAATGTCACCAGCTAGCACAAAAAGGGAGCAAACATAGTGATTGTTCATTTCCTGGTAAACTCCCAGCAGAAAGAACTGGAGTAGCAGAAGTCTGC
This sequence comes from Larus michahellis, assembly GCF_964199755.1. Classification (NCBI taxonomy): domain Eukaryota; kingdom Metazoa; phylum Chordata; class Aves; order Charadriiformes; family Laridae; genus Larus; species Larus michahellis. Next base: position 23,198,513 of record NC_133896.1, on the reverse strand, counting down.
CAACCTTTCTTCTTACAATCCCAACCATCATTCGTCTTAGTCTCAAAAGGGACATCACACGTTTCCCAAAAATAATCATCAAAATGTCCACTCCTGCCTCAGAAAAGTCTTGGCAAGACATGGTGTCTTCAAAGGTGGGCTATCCAGTAGTGGTTCTTCCTTGAACTTTAGTGATAAAATCTAATAAAATTTCTCAAGATCCAGCACGTTTATGAGGACAATGCTTAAAGATTTAAAAAGTGAGAAAAGGAATCCAGCGCAGATGAACGATTGCGTGGAATCAAGTGTTGGAGAGCAAGAGTGCCTGCCCAAACCAGTGGCAATGGTGCGCCTCAATTCAGCAGCCCCATGAAGCATCTTTTAGCATGTCCTTTCCTGAGGTCCAGGTCACTGTAGAATATTTTACTGTAATAGTCATCTGTCAAATACTGAGTTCCTTTGGTATCAGCTTATAAATGTCATCTCCTAAGTGCAAGGATCAAAGCCAATGGACAAAGCAAAAGCTTATTAGTGCTACTTCTGCCAGTTCTATAACTGTACTAATTCCTCCTCAGCTTCAGAAAAATCATGGTTTCTTAGATATCATATGCACAATTTTAGATATAGGTCAAACTCCATATAAAATTATAGAGCAATTTAGGCTGGAGGTCATCTCGCCCAGCTTCCTGCTCAGAGCAGGGCTGTCTTCAAAGTCAAATCAGGTTGCTCAGAGTCTTGCCCTACCAAGTCTTGAAAATCTCCAAGAGTAGAGATTCCATAGCTTCTTTGGGCTTCTTCTTCTGTGTTTAGCCACTCTCACTGTGAATTTTTTCTCCTTCTATCCAATCAAAGTTTCTCTTTTTGGAGCTTGTGACCATTCCCTTTTGTCCTTTTTCTTGCCAGCTCCGAAAAAAAAATCTAGTTCAGCCTTCTTAATAACCCCCCACTCAGTGAAGCATAGGAATTACATCCTCTCTCAATGTTTTCTTCAAGATAAAGAAACTGAATTCCTTCAGCCTTTCATGTCATATGCTCCAGCCCCAAAGGAACTCAGTATTTGACAGATGAGTATTACAGTAAAGTATTCTACAGTTTTGATTACCACCTTTGGGATACTCCAGCTTCTGAGCCTCTCTTGCATACTTGGGAGCCCAAACTGGACACAGTATTCCAGATGTGGCCTCACAAATGCCAAGTAGAGGAGAACAGTAATTTCACTTCACCTGCTGGCTATATGCGTGTTGATGTAACACGGTATGTGGTTAGCCTTCATTACCTCAGAGGTGCAGTTCTGACCCTTGTTCAACTTTTTCATTGGGTGCCACAGGTCAACTTTTTGCAGAGCTGCTCTTTCTTTAATGAGTCAGTCCCCAGCTTATACCATTGCAGGGTTTTTTTTGTCCTGGATGCAAGTCTTTGATCTGTCAGCCCATTCTCCAGCTTGTTCAAGGTCTCCTCATAGGACAATCCTGTCCTCCAGCACATCAGCCACTCCCCCAGTTTCACACCGTCCACATGCTGAGGGTGCATTTCAACGCATCATCCAGATGGCTATGTTAAACAGCATAAGCCCCGATATTGTTCCTTGAGGAACACCACCTTTAATTAACTGCCAATAAGATTTCAAACTACTGACTACAACCCTTTTGACCCTGGCAGCCCAGCCAGCTATATACCATGTGTACCTACCCTGTAGTCTTTCCACCCAGTTACATTTGGATTTGGCTAGAGGGATGCCGTGAGAGCTCATGTGGAAACCCTAGCCAAAGTCAAGGTAAATGACACCCTCTGCTTCTCCCTCATCCAGAGAGCCACTCATTTCATCATAAAAGACAGTGAGACTGGTTAAGCAAAATTTGCCCTTCTGCCTACCCCCTCTCTGGTTTTAGTAATTCCAATTAAATTAAGTACTGTCCTGTTTAGTTTGTTGTGGGGGCAGGGGGAGAGTTGCTTATTTTTGGAGGATGGCCAAATAGCAGCTGAAATCTTATTCTATCTTAAATGCATTTTCATAACTTTTGTGGAAAATGGAAAAAATGGGCAGTGTTGCATGCACGTGTGAATCTCAGGAACTTAGTTGACCTTGTAACTTGTTTGTGGATGAAAGAAAGACCCTCATCTGTATATTGTTGTGTTTAACTCATCATGGAGTTTATAATGTAATCAATCAGTGATATGGGCAAGCAAACACACCGAAACTTTGACCAGTCAGATAGCCAGTCATGTGCAAAGTGTCTCTGGTACAGATAAAAGTTGCCAGCACAGATCAGGTAGTTCCGCCTGACCCAGCAGAAGATGCCTTCAGGAGGATAATTGCGGAGGGGCGTCCTTTCAGCCAGTGACTGGCCATCGTGTTTCAGAACTTCAGATCAAAGATCCCAGTAAAGCTCACTTCACAACACACTCCTGCAGTTGTTCCGCCAACAGGATAAACTGGAACTAAGATCCAATTTGAATTTCATCACGTGAATGAAGAACGAGCAGGAGACATTGCCTGATTTTGAAAAATGGAATGTTCCTCCATTAAATATGAATGATAATTTTTATAATAAAACTTATTGAATAAAAATGGTAAGGCAAAAACTGGGTAAACTTTCTTTTTGTCTTACGTAGGTAAGAAAAGATTCAATGAAAATAGAAGACAGAGATTTTTAAAACAATAAGATGTAATTCTTCACGCAATCCATAATTAGTTTGTATCCAGTGAACATGGAAATTTACAGCTAAACTACAAACAGTGGTAAAAAGTGCAGCATGCTCTTCCATATAACAAAGATAAGGATGAAAATCCTTTTGACCCATTTCATGTAAATTCTACACATAAAATACATTATTAGAGGAGGGGTTTTTGAGTTTAGCTTTTGTTCTCTGGCTAATGTTCTCCATATAACCAGTAGACTTTGAAACAGCATCTTTATTTATTCGTTGCCTTTCAGATGATATGGAACTGGTGACATGTTTTGAACTGAGACTTCTGTTACAACTTGATGACCAAATTCTTTTTTAATTGTTTCTCTGTTGTGGTTAATGGCTTTGAGAAATCCAAAATTCAGAACAGTTTCTCTTAGTTACTAGATTGTGCTTCCAAAATGTATAATGAAGTATTCCAGCTAGGGAGATAATTTTTGGTAGAGGACATCGGAGCATTATCTCAAATAGTGATAGTAGGCTTAGTGTCCACTGAGAGGTTTTGTTCTGCCAAAGGGCTGGTAGTAACACCTGCTGAGATGCCTTACCATCTGTTTATACATCTAAGAGCTGTAAGATTTGATTAGTAAAACTTTTCCTCATACGCTGTGACCACTGACATTTTTTTCTGTATTTGGGATGCATTTTGGATGAAGCACCTGGCTTCACAGTAGTTTTTCCTAGGAGAAGATAATTCTAAGTTGGAGTGAATTAATTCTGTGATGCTGCACTGAGCAGAGTTGTGTTTTGCAGAGATGAAGGTAAAGTTGCATAAACTCTGAAGGATCTCACACATAATGTGTGCTAATCAAGCAGTGTCACAAGTCATAGTCATAAAGTGTTTCACTGCAAGTACAGATATTCCAGCATTCCTTAAGCCATCACTCTTAGCTTATTTTACTGATGTGACTTCGTCTAATGTTCTCACTGAAAGCATCCCACGATTAACTGCACATTCATAAACTCCAGATTAAACAAATTTTAGACATAGATGTCTGAGAGCAATTCAGATGATTGTTCCAGGCACATTAAGACTCCTTTGTTAGAGTCTCTGTATCCATGATGGCCAGATGGGTAGAACGCTCACCAAGGAAGCAGAAGACCTTGATTTCTAAATCCTAAACTACAAGTTAGAGACCCCTTTTGTTAAGCACAAGGCCCAGTTCAATCAGGAATGCAAGAGCTGGGGGGTAAAGAGAGATTAACAAAGACAGGCTGATCTATTCAGAATGCAATTGACTTGGGGAAAGGGAAAAACAATACTGAGTTCTGGTTGCAATTCCCAGCCCTGTTAATTTATTTATATCCAATGATGTTTAAATGGGAAATGAATAAACAAGTCTTTAGAGCACAGACATGTTGACTTTCAGACAAAGGTGGGATCACTCAGACAACTCTAAATTGTTTGGGGTTTTTTGCGAAAAAGTACATGGTAAGTTTTCTATGCACTACAAATGAAACCATGTGAATTATTTCTCCTCGTGCCATTCTATAATCCAGTACAACGTGCTTACAATATTCACAGTTTTAAACTGTGTATGTTTATATGCCGCATGCTTTTTGTGGAATCTGAAAAGTAGATTCAGTTATATTTGCATCAAATCTATATTTGCATAATTGGAATGTTTACACAATCCTGATACCTTAGCTTTGACAGTATCTTATGGAAAATCCCTGGGCTAGAATAGTTCTGAATCTTAGTCAATGTGTATTCCAGTCTAACAAGCAGCTGCATCTTCATGCTCTGTTCTCCAATTAACACAAAGCTTCATTACCCTTTTGGGATGAAAATAAACTGCTATGTGTATTATCTTACCCATAATTCACTTATTTACAAACTTAGTAAAACTCATCATTAATTAGACTTCTCATGAGGTCCCTTCTGTGCTTTCTGGTGCACTACTATAAAGTTTAGCAAAGGGAACAATCTGCAATGCATCTCTCCCCTAGGAGACCCTTGTCGCCATTTGATTAGAGATTCAACCTATCCTGTGTTTTTTCCCTTTATACCCTTCAGCTTTGATTCCTGGTTGCACAGTGACCCAGCTTCACATGGAGGCAGGAAAAATTTTCTGCCCCAGAAGTATGTAGCTCATGATTACAGCACTTTTGTGGAAAGCATGAGCTGGTGGTTCAGTCTCCAGCAAGGCTGTGTGGGGAATAGAATCCAGGCTTCCCATTTACGTGCTGCACCTTCTTCTGACAGCAGTTTCTGGCAGAAGCGTAAGACAGCATTACAGAGTTAATGCTTTTTTTTTTTTTTCTTTTAATAGAAAATGTCTGTGTAGCTGAAAAAACTGAGAAGAAAAGCTTTGGCAAACTGCAGGTGACAAGAAGTGACCATTGTAACGCACCAAGAAGACGTTCTGAATCATCAGCTCAGTGTGGTCAGTAACCCTTTTTTTACAAGGAATAAGGAAAAAAAAGTCTAACTGCATTGAATACGTACCTTGGGTAGTTTTGACTGGGACCGGGGCACTTTTGCCATTGGAAACTTAGCCTCAACTAGCCAAGTTCCAGTATTCTCATTTCCCCCTCATGGATCTCTAGTAGGTACAGCAGGATTTGCAACTTTAAAATCATTTGTCTTGTGTAGCTTTCTTTAAGAAAGGCATGATTCTGTGACAGTATTCTCCCCTTCTTACTTTTTGTTCCCCTTTGGTTTACTGTTACCTACCTAGCTGGGTAGAAAGGTATGCTTCTCACAGTACAGATTAATCTAATCAAATATATTAGGAAACATGAAAGACTTGCTTACAGTATTATATAATGAATTTGCATCTTCTTACCACATTCAGTTTTCATCCAGTCCAATGATTTTTTTCCCCTGTACAGTCTTCCTGTGGAATGAACATGAAGTTAATTTAATTCATGTTCTCATCCCTGATTAATCTGATTAATACAAAATACAAACAGATATGCAACACAATGAGGTACATGCTTTTAGAAGTCATTTAATTGAGACATATATATTTTAAGGATTTAATTATACTTATGACATGCACTGGGAAATGGAGGAGAATGCATCTGGATAAGCAATTTGAGGCCAAATGCAGACCTGGTCTAGAATGCTGATTCACAAGGTGATCATGTTGTGTACCATGTAGTGTATATAAAAGCTAGTCCTATTTATGAATCTAGTGAAGTTTAAAATCAGTATAAAGCATAACCAGATGTCTCTTTCTTTTGTAGGTGGTGGCAAAGGATGCAGACTGTCAAAGACAGAAGAGAGAGGAGGGAAGAGAAGACAAAAGAATTCCTAACACTTTCAGTGGAAAAGATAAAGAAGGATGCTCCTAAGCATATCTTGAAATGTGCTGGAGAAAATTGGACAAGGGCATAAGTTTCTCTGTATGTGCATATGTATGTGTGTGTACGCAGATGTATGGATATAGAGTGGGAAGGGGTAGGAAGCAGTAGAGTGTGGGAGGTAGTTTAGAGAAACAGGAGCTTTGGGGAGGAATTCTGGAGAAGGAAAGTAAGAATGAGAGAGATTCATGAGAAGAGGAGAGAAGGAATTGAAGAAGACATGGAAAAGATTTAGAATGAAAGGAGGTGCAATAGCCTAAAAATAATGCAGGCAAGACTAACAGCAAGAAGTCTAACAGAAAAGGGGAGGAAGAAGTAGGAAGTCAAGAAAGACAGAACAAACAGTAGAATTCATTAAGCCAAGTTTCCTGGGGTTTTAGGACTTGTAATGAGATTATCCTGTTTGCTGACCATTTTCATAGCATTTGCAGTAAAAGCACACAGGAGGTGTAAACATAAGCATCCATGCCCTGGGTCTGATCAGAGCAACAGTGCCTAGAAAATACAGAAGTAGTAAAATTATTTCTATTCAAAAAGGAAGCAACTGTTTTCATAAGCTTATTTATACCTGTGTGTGTGTCTGTATGTAAATCAAGTTATATATTGCAGGACAATAGCAATCTTAAATTTTGTTTGGGAAATTCTGATTTCATTAGCAAACTTGCAAGACGTTACGCAACATCAAGGAGCCAAATACAAGTACTTTGAGATGTCTGATGACAAACCATGAAAACCAAATTAAAAAAAAAAGAGAAAGCTGGATTTCAGAAACAGTACTGTCAAAAGTCCTAAGAGCAAGAAGCTGTAGCAATCCAATATATCAATTAGTTAAATACAACTAACCCAATTAGCATAAAAATACTGTTTCATATAAAGAAGGACTACGAATGATAAATCATGTGATGAACTGAAAGAAAAATGAAACAGTGCATGGCCTAATGAATACCGGTGATCGGCAGCTGATAAACTAGTCTACATATGTCTAAGAGAGAGCATATCCGTATCAATGAACTGAGGTGCAGCTCTGCCCTCGGTGGGAGACGGATTGAGTTTCTGCACTCTGCCTGGTTCCACTCAGCTTGTGGGAATGCTGTAACACTGGAGACCCTGAGCACTCTGTCAAAACTGGTTGCAATTTTCAAGAAGGTTCCAAAGCTATTGCAAGACTCTGACAGAAAGTGCAACAGAGTAAATCTTGCTTTTTTATGAAGTGAGGCTAAAACTAGAAAAGCAAAAAGAGCTAAGAGATTTATTCAGATAGACAGTTGATTGCCACTACATTAAAGCTAAATACAGTTTGCATTTCCACTGCAAATTAGATTTGCTTCTTCAATAGCAGTACATGGCATGTCTAATTTGGACTAGAAGCTCAAAATAAAGGACACTTTCTTTAAAATAAAGTCAATGACAATAAACTAAAGGTACAGATTGGGAGCTACAAAGCACAACACGAATCTGGACAAAAGAGACTGTGCAACAAATGTGACAGGACAGATTGACACAAGGCTGTTCCTATTTCAAAATCCATGTCCAAAATCTGTGAATGCATAAGAAAGATATACACTAAAAAATCAGGAATCAGAAGATTGAGAACTGATGACAGAAATAGTATTCAGCAATAAAAGAAGTGGGCAGTTACGTCAGTGGCAACGTATTTCAGGAGCCTCCGTTCACGTTGGAGTTAGACAGCAAGGACAAATAGTCCCAAGGAATCAAACCTCAAACAGAGAATGAGTCCCTATAATGAGCAGGACTGATCTGCTGTGACGCTGACCTACTGGGTCTCTCTCTCACATTTTGACAGTACCTGTGCGAATGAAATTTATGCTAAAGAAACTTAACTGAACTGAGATTGGCAGAGGATATTCTGACAGGGCATATTTCATCCACAAAGGAATGCTTCACGACTCTTGCTCAAACTGTTCTTATGCCACAACTTTTACTTTTTTTTTTTTTTTTTAATGTGTTAAGGAAAAAGTCGGTGTGCAAATCAGCATTTTTTCATTCATCAGCTTGGCACGCTTTTCTGATACTTTCTTGAAAATAACTTCAGATGTGATATTTAATTGGCCACTCAAAATATATTGTCCAAGCAACATGCCAGCTGACTCTCAGGTGAATTAATTCTGTCATTTGCTTCACTTACAGTACATCTCCTTGAACTACTGCGGAGTTAATAATCATATTGTATTAAGCAGTATAGATATTAGAATAGTTCTGAAAACCAAGTGAATTTTGTCTTATCACTGGTGAACATTTTGTGTCTCCCAATTTTTCCTGTTGCATAGAGTGTGTAGCACAGACTGGGTCCCAGACACCCAGTGAATTCTGTTGGCTACGTGCAAGGGAATAAGCTATAGCTCATAGAGGATCGTAGTAGCCCTGGGCTGTTATATAGCAAAAGAATAGTTGGATTGCATCAGTTCAACATTAATGTTAACTCATCCTCTATTATAAGATATAAACATTGGAATAGGGTAAATGCGCTATTTGTATTTAAAGAAGAAGAAAAAGACAAGGCAAGGATTTAACAAACCCGTCAGTTTACCTTCAGTCCCCACAAATACTGAAGCAAGTAATGGAAGACACTATTATTCAGCATTTAGAAGATGAAAGGGATAATAGTAAAAGCCAACATATACCTGCCCAGTACAAATCATGACAAGTCATCTAATTTCCTCCTTAATGAGTAATAGGCCTTGAGAAAAAAAGAAGTGGAAGCTAGCAGGATTTCAGGAAGGCTTTTGATGTTTTCTGATGTGGGATTCTCATTCATAAGCAAGCTCATGTGACTAGAAAACCACAAGCAAAGATAATTTATCTATGGTTTACTGTCAAACTAGAAAATTATATTAGGACTCTAGCCTGGTCCAATACCATCAAATATGTTCAGTCATAACTTGGCATGTTTGTTAAATTTGTAGATGATTTCAAGCTGAAGGATTTGCAAGCACACAGAAGGCCAGCATGAGAATTTAAAATTTTTTTGATGAATTCAGAGAACAGTCTACAAAAAGAAGACATATTTCAAGTTTGCAAATGTGAAATTCTCATCTCAGGTAAGAATAGACACTGTGTGGGTGGCATGCAGGCATTAATAATTAAAACATCATACAGGGGAATAAGGTAAAGTTGCTACCAGAGTGTGTGCGTACATGAATCTCTGTGAATTATATCCTAAATAGGAGAAGTATAATAATAGAGCTACAGTTTATCAGATTACCAGAATGGTGACACTTAGCACAAACTGCTGAAGAAATTAATAAGGTAGAAAATTATAATAATGAGAGACTTCAGTTATTTGCTGTCATGCAATTAAGATCCCCAGCAATCAGGAAGCAGATGTGAATAACTCATCTTGAGATAGTAAAGGTTGTGGACAAAATGAGATGAGACTTCTTCAACAGTATCATTCAAATTCTTAGAAGAAAAGGAAAATTTGAAACAGATAAAAACCAGTTTGCATTGGATTGGAGACTTTACAAAACATCATATTACAGGCCAAGAGTCAATCAATACCCTCAATTAGGAAGACAGCAAAAGCATTTAAAACCAAAACACCACTAGTGTGATTAAACTGCAAAGGAAGATACTAAAATACAGAAATAAATTAAAAAAAAAAATCATAGTCAGGTCCAAAAGAGGAAAAAAAAAACAAGAAGGAGAAGCTTTATGAAGTTAAATGTAAAATCACAGATAAGTTCAAAACTACTCTTTTGAAGAAGCCCTAGCTAGACGAGCTAAACGAGCCCTACGAGTGATGAGTCTCAATTTCAACTATTGGTTTTTAGAACAAACCAATAAAATTACCCATACTAAATTACCAGGACAAGATAGTAATCATCCCAGAGTTGTAAAGAAATTCAAACATGAAACTGCTGAGCAGTAGTACTCCAGTACATTACCTGTGGTTTAAATCAGCTTCTTCGGGCCAGAGGTCTGGACACTGACAAACGTGACACCAAGCTTAAAACAGGCTCCAAAGAGAAATTTTGGGTATTGGCCCAGAAATCTGATTTATATTTTCAATCAGGTTTTTTTTCTACATAATGAAATATTATACCAGTAGATACATGGATAAATATAACATACTGGCAGAGTCAGCAGAACTTCCACTGGGGAGTCATGCCTTACCAACCTATTAGAGATCTCTGAAGGAAATAATAAGATACATGTCATCTGTTTGATATGTTTTTCATAGGTGCTCTTATCAAAGGCACTTAAATAAGATACACTGTTATACATAAGATGTACATATACATAAGGCTAAATAATCAGGTTTTACAATGAGAAGAAAGTACCAGGGGAGGCCCCCTAAGAATCTGAGATAAAATCTTTGGTAAGTACAGCAGTCATAGTGATATGGAAAAGGAGTAAATTGTGAAAGGACAGAACTTTCAGGTGATGAAGTATTACGCGTGCTAGACAAACAAAACAGACTGAAAAGGAATCCACACGGATCTCAAAATACTGAAGGACTTGTCAGTAAAGCCAACCCAATTAAATCACGTCAAGTGTAATACAATGCACCTGAGGTAAAAATACACTAATTATAAATACGTAACAGCTGTCTGAAAATATATTACCTATTGTCTTTCAAAAAGAGGTCTGGAACCATTGGAGGTGGAAAAAAAAAACCGATAAAGAGAATGTTAGAAATTACTAGGAACAGGGAGAACAAAACAGAAAATCCCATTATGTCGCTATGTCAACTCATCTCAGTCCTCCTTTTGAGCACTTGATAACAGTTCTGTTTGTATGTTTTCAGAAGAGGTGTCATAGACTTTTAAAAAATACTACAAAGGAGAGTCAGTCACTGAGATGAACAACAGTTTCTGTACAAGGGAGGAAAAAAAGGACCAAGACTTTCCGTGCTTGGAGAAGAGATGATAGAGAGGGATATGATGTAGGTCTAGAAAATTGTAAATGGTTTGAATAAGATGAATAGGGAGTGCTTATTAATTATTTCTAACCTTACAAAAACCTCAATGAAGTTATCAGTCAGCAAGTTAAATATTAATAAATCTTAATATAATCCGTAACTAAATTGTAGGCCTCATCATTGCCACAGAATACTTTGGAAACTAGAACTACAAATGAATTCCAAAAGTGATGGATAAATGGATGTGGAAAAGTCCATTTGTAGCTGTAAAACATGATGGTCTTCAGTCCAGGAAGCTCTTAGGCTGAGAAGATAAAGCGGAGGTAGGATGACTGTTACACTCTTCTTCGAATTTTTGCACACTGGCTTCTGTTGCAAACATCATCCTGGGTTGCACTGCCTTTCAGTCAAGCACGAAAGGCCACAGGTTCTTATGAAATGCTTCTGATTTTCTAGACAAAGGTTCTGCAGAAACATTTCTTGGAGATACCGTGGATGACAAGCAGAGCGAGAGTCAGAAATGTCATACTGCTCCAGAAAATGAAAAGCATCAAGTGGTGGAGTATAAACATGAATATGAAGGAATATTTCTCTTCAGCTCAACTCTAGTAAATCATTAGAGGGAAAACTGGCTAGGTTTTGGCATTGCATTTCAAGAAAAATGATCCAGAAGAAATCTGTAAGTATGAAAAATGTCCAAAGAATATGACCTATAAGAAACATCAAAAGCATTAAGGTCTTTAATTTAGACTGAAAAATTCCAATATGTAAAAGGTGGCATCAAAGAAGGAAGAAAAATTGTTCACTAGGTCATAAGAATAAAGAATAAAACGTAGAAAGCTTAAACTGTTGCAAAGATTTAGGCTAGGCCTCAGGGAGGATTTTTTAACAGTGAGATCCCAAGCATTCGTGTAGGGAAGTGTAGAATCTCTGTCATCCTAGGGTTTTAAGACCTCTCTTAGACCTATATCTTTACAGTTTAACTGCAGATCATCCTGACTTATGAATGTAGTGGGCTACATACATGTTCAAAATCCGTTAGAGCCCTATTTTTTTCTGACATTTGAAGAATGGCTTGTCTGAAATGTGTGTGATAAATTCATACTATTTTGACTGCATGCTGGCATGCAGCTATTCATGCTGTCTTTGTGTATATTTATTTTCTTTCTCACTCCATCTCTAATCAGCTATAATTTTATTTACATGCTCAGCAACTGTTCCTCACAGTCAAATTCCTCTCCACTGGCTTGCCACTCACTGCTTACTCCTATTCCCTTTATTTTGTCAGGTTCCCCTAGCTCATTTTTCAAACAGCCGGTGGTGATTTGTTCTTATTTTCATAAGGACAATTTCCAATTTCTTTTTACTTATTTATTTTTAAAAGGATGGTATATGACAATTGAGCATATTATATACTAAGATCAATATCATCCCCTTATTCAGTATATTCTCTCAGTAAATACTTATTCCCTTAGTAAAAACAAAACCCCAGTTCAAGTCACCCGAATATTTTTGCACGAAAAGCAAGGAGCAGAGATGACAAAGACTTAAATGTGCTGCTTTATCCCTGGCACTAGCAACTGCCAGCTGTGGCTGTGCCGCAGTGGATGCGTGGATCCAGACTGGAAGAGCAGAGCCTGAGCTCCCCATGGCATGGCACCTCCACAATGGCACGTTCTTCTCTGCCTAGGGAAGACCCAGCCCACGCAGGCAGAGCCTCAGCAGGCACCGAGGTGCTGAACGGGCACCAGCTTTCTTCCTCCAGAAAGCTCTGAGGCCTGGCCTGGGTCCACACTTTTAGCTAAGTACTTACGAACAAAATACCAAATGACTATGGAGATCACAGCAGGCTAATGTTCATGATGCCCACATCCACTGACTGGAACAGGCAGGATTTTTTGTAGATTCTGTGTCACCAGAGCAGAGCGCACAGATCAGCACCCTCCAGGCAAGTGCACTTCCTATTACTCATACTAGCAGAAGTAATAGTAGGAAAGCCCAGTAGTAGAAGCGAGCCACACGATGCATCTGAGGAGGGAATGAATCTCCTGCATTCCTTCTCAGCAGAAAACCCGAGATAACTTTTTCAGAGTCTTCATTATCAGCCACTAACTTTGTGTGCAAGGTCTTTAAAGGTGATCAGTTTTTCAAAGGTATTTATCCCTGTTTTCTGAAAATCTAGCTCTGAGAGACAAAAAAAAAAAAAGAGAGGGGCATCCAAAATCACCCGTATCTGACAATCTTTATCATTATTCAAAGGAACAGGTATCCATTCACTCAGAGCTATATGCAGAATCAAGATCTGAGGGAGAAATATCATTTTTACAAACTGTCATTTTAAAACAGCAAGGTTATGGTTTTGTGCAGAACTACATGGTGGTTAACAGTTCTGTACCTGTTGTATTCCAAAGCGATTCTTTCTAAAACCACAAATATTTTTCTTTCTTATTTGGGCAAAAGCCTTCAAATGGCTTGGGACAAACTCATCTCCTAGGAGCAAAGGCAGGGAGACACATAATCTGCAAGCCCTTTAAATTAAAACAGGATAAGGCAGAGAAATGGGCCACTTCATCCTTCACTTTAGAGTAAGCCAAGATGCAGCAAATGATGGCAGAATAACTGTGAGGGAGATTACTCATGCCTGATGGAGCAGGCCAGGAGAAATCCAGGCTAACTGCATCAGTATCATAAATGAGCCATCAAAGTTTGAAACTTTTTACCATTCCACCTAGAAATCTACTAGAGAATCAGAAGGACTTCTTTTATAGTCATCCTTCTCAATGTACATAATCCTTTGACATGCTTAATGTTCCTTGATTACATGTGCTGTTTCTCCCTTTTGTTGATTGGCAGTGATATTGTTGTGCCAGAAGAGGTTTAAAGTTTTCGTAATTCACTCCCTTGTTGCAGCCAGCTAAGATCAAGGTCTTTGACTGTCTCCTCTTTGATTCTCGGAAGTTCGGTTTATTTAACCCTATTGTTTTCACCCCTTTTTAAAAAAAAATGGTTTTCACTTAGATTTCCTGTGGATGTCTCATAAGGTTTTATGGCACCCCTTCCTGTCCGGCTGCACTAGTCAACCCTGCCATCAGTGAAATACAGTATTCTTAAAGAGCTGCCCCAAACAGCTGTCTGATTCCTTTCATATGTGCCCAGGAAAAGCACAAGTGTATACATCTATCCCAAACCAATGCTTCTAGTTGACTCTCAAAGGTGGTAAATATTTTTATTGTGTTTTTTCCCTGTTAGTCCTAAAAGGTTTTTAACTTTATTTGCTGTTGTTTAATTTTACATAATTTTAACAGACTAATAATGTAAATGTTGGTCCTGGTGTTGCCTGATTCTGCTGAAGGATACTTACAGAGAGTGTAAAAAGGCACCAAACCTCTCCCTGAAGTGTCTCTTCATTATTGTAAATAGGTACTACTCAATAACTAGAATAAAAGAATAAGAGAAACAAAGAGAATTAAAAATGCACCTTTGCTCTGTGGCTGCTTAATTTTTTCTCACTTACTTTTCATAATACCACTTACTCACTAGTCTCTGTAGTTAAAACTAAGAAAATTGTCAGAAGATTTTTAAGAGAAAAATACCTTTTGTTTTTCTGCACAGGTCACAAAATTATGAAGTACGTATAGAGAATAGAGGAATTTCAGAAACTGATTTTACACTATAGAATAGCATTGTCTATTCAGTAAAACAGATTATGAAATTATTCTACAGTTTAAAAGTTGGAGTCTAAATATCATCTTCTAAAACCCTAAGCTTGATTCTGCTAGAACTACTACAGACTACTGCTGCAGATATTAAACGTAAAAACTACAGTAAAAGAGCAGTGAAGTTACAAAGCTAGTATTCACCCGGTGCCCTTAATGCACTGAGCTCCTTTAAATGACTGCTTCTCCAATAAACTGTTTTCTCCTTATTGTGCAGTGTGGCCTGTGCCCTATTTATTGTACACAATTCAACTCCTGCTCTGAATTATTAATTTTCTTAGAGGTTCTTCCATAATAGACATCAGTACAGGAACCGAATACTTCCCAAAAGTTTATTTTCACAAATGAGACTGGAGATAGTACTCTCTTACTGACTATGAAACTAAGGTCAAAAGTACTTACTATTTTTAAGTACTTAGTTAGAGACTCTTATGATGTGATTTTTCAGTGTAAGCAGCGTAATACTGACTTCATTAAATTCAAAGTGCATTTGTTAACTTCAGAGGTTGCTATGAGCGCTCTCTCAAATGAAAATGTTTTTGTATCCAGAAAACAAATACAAAATTGATGATCATGTGAGACAAGAGAAGCCTAGTTTAAGACACCTTCATAATATCTAAGTATGTGACAGAGACAGAAAGTAAAAGTAATTGTCAAAGGTTGCCCCATCAGACCAGTCCAGTTTTTCCCTCTTTCCCTTTCCTTTACACCATTGCCTCCAACATCTGATTCTCTACCATTTACTGCAAGAATAGTCAACCTTTTGGATCCTATGAACCATATGCCAATAGTGGTTGAGTAACAACACTTTGGAGAACTCTAGGATGACTGCCAGGCAAGAGATGATAATGGCTTCCTAAGGATGCCATCGGTCCTTGCAGAATGGGTCTGGATTAGGTTACAACAATGATGATTCTGGTTTTATTTCTCGCCACGCCAAGGTGTTGAAGAAACAAACACCTTCAGTAACAAAACATTCCTACCACTGATAATGTAAGAGTTACGCAGTCCGTAGCATAGAAGATACCTTTGAATGTTTGAAATTCTGTGTATCACTTAAGAATTGTTTGTCCATCTGTGACCCCTTGGTTCTAGGCCCTTCTCTTAGGTTTTCTTCTTATCGTCTAGTTCTAGTCTGCCTAGAGAACCAGTCCAGACTTCACAGGTATTGCTAATGTATTCTGTGTTGCTCCATCACCCAACACAGCCTCAGTTTCCCCTCTTCTTTCACCTCACAAGCTCATCTGGCCTAGTTGTTCCCCTGCACACCAGTTGTTCCAGTCTGTTCTCTTCCTACACCACTTCCCAATTTCTACTCCTGATCTATCAACACTTGATTCAGTGTATGTCCTCTTCCATGTGGTTCAAGCATAAATTTTGAGTATAAGGGTGAGAGCACGTGGCAGTTGACAACAGCAAACCTTGCTCAAAACCAGTTCACCCCAGTTAGGTAGGAACGACCACTTCAGAAAAGTCCTTTTCAGCTTGGGCCTGAGATGCCCAATGCAGAGTCTTTGGGAACTTTGGCTAAGAATCTTAGGCACATCTCTGGTAATATTGTCAGAGTGGCAGTTTTTCCAGAGTCTGTAAGTTGACTGACTGTGAGCAGACATAAAGACCAACAGCATAGCAAATTTCAAGAACCCTGCACCAAAGTACTAAGACAATAGAACTTCTCAAATCATTGTCAGACTTGTTAAAAAAAGACAAAACCACATAGTTCTCCTTAGCCTTGTTACTGGAATGAAGATTTTTATTAGTCAGTGTTAGGCAGCAAATTTTGAGCCCAAGCAGTTAATATTTGCAATGTGTTAGAAAAATAAAACCTGG
Source organism: Larus michahellis (assembly GCF_964199755.1). NCBI lineage: Eukaryota > Metazoa > Chordata > Aves > Charadriiformes > Laridae > Larus > Larus michahellis. The sequence continues at coordinate 23,182,109 of NC_133896.1, read as the reverse complement.
ATGTTATAAATGGGAAAATGTCAGACAACAATATTGTGGCAATGGGAACTGCTGCCTTTACCACATCATTACAGAGCCAGGAGCTTCCCTAATACCATCAGCTTCTGTCTCCCTTTCTGCTTCCACTGAGCTGGAAATTTCTGTTTTCCTAGTGCAGTGCCTTAGACAAGCTTCAGAACTGTGCAAGAACTATGAAGTGAGCTAATGAGGAACAGAGGAGGAGGGGAGTGTGCGAGGGGCAAGAACTGGTTGTCTCTCTCTCATGATCAAGCGTTTTCCCTTTGGTGTGAACCCGCATGGACAAGTAGAGTATGCCCTTATGGCAGGACCTGGAAGAAAGATGAAGTTCAGTTCCCTCAGTCACGTGAACTGTCCCAAATGGCATCTATGTCTTAATTCTTTTCTCTCTTGCAATTATTTCTGTCTCCAGTCAGGGAGCTTGGACTAAGACTGTTTCAGAAGGGGCCAAGCTTCCTGACTAGAGACAGAAACAGTAAGCTGCAGAGGAAAAGTAGGAACAAGGATGAGCTCTTTCAAACTGTGTTCAGAACCACAGAACAACTAAGCTCATGCATCCCATTCCCCGGTGATTCCACAGGACTTCACCTATCTTCTGTAAGCAAAGGCAACTCACTTGAATTCAGGGTTAGCATAAGAGATGCAAAATTGTAATACAAACCCTGAGTTTTCTTTAACTGCATAAGAGACATAAAATTATGTTCCTTATTCTCTTATCTTTCTTTGCCTTTATCTGTGCTCACTCGCAATGCCGAGGACCTGTCATCATTTTTTATTCTGTGTTAACAAATTCCTAAAGGAAGGAGCCAGAGTTGACTTCAGGTCCCCATGTTCTTGGCAGACGTGCTAAACATTAGGGTAGTAAATGCTGTAAAAAGAACACAAGCATAGTATGTTTTACCTTTCCTTGAAAATAATAAAAATCCCTAGCTCCTGACATATTTTTTTTTTAATGACCAGCTTAGGTAACCCACTCCAGAAATGTCCAGTCAAGGCTTGCCTGCAACCCTGGCTTAGATGCACACTTTCTGTCAAGGCAAGGATCCCAGGAACCTTCAGTTTAGCTCTTTTGCTCAGCAATGGAGTGCAGTGGGGTAACTGTTCTGCAGTCCACTCTGAGGTGCTCAGGCTCCTTTGCACTGTTAAGCACACAATGTATGAATTTTGGAGGAAAGAAAGGCACGTAAAAGTTAGCCATACCAAGGTTGGCTGTAAACAAGATTTCTGTGGAACAGATTCACAAAATTACACAGGAGCACAAATTGCTCACAATTTAATTTAAATGCATCTATCATCTAAGTACTCTTGAAAATCTTTTCAAAATTGCCAAAGTCCCAGGAAGTCACAGGCAATATAAGAGATGTCATTTTGTTGTGACACTTTTGAAAATTGAGATGGTATGCACCATAAGTTAAGGTTGTAGTGTTGTTTCTTAAGGTCTTATTCTGATATTCATTTTGATTTCTGTAAATTCATAGAAATTTGTGTGACTTCATACCTTAATTTGTATATCTAATCAACTGAGTTCAAGAACTTGCCTTTTTTAAACATCCTTTCACAGACACATTCCATCAGAAAGAGGGTGTTCTTTCTTTTCTTTCTCTGCTCTTGCTGGTTAGGTGTTTTTGTTTTTTTCCTAATTCCCTTAGAAAGAAATTTTCCTCCTCAAAAGCAGCTTCTCTTCTGGACCTGGGTTCAAGTGTTAGCTCTGACGAAGACTCTTCTGCTATCTTGCAGGCAAATCTGTATGCTCAGCCTTCATTCTTCAGGAAGCTATAGCCTGGCAAATATGCACAAGGACCTTCTCTCTCCATCCCATACAAAAATTGCCTTTTTCCTTCCAGCAATAGAAGGTGAATGAGTGCAACCTCTGCTGCTTTCACAAACTGCATGCTGCTGCGGTAGAAGGGGAGAAGGACACCACAAAGGTTGCTGCTGTCACCAAGGTAAGGCAAACAGGGGCAGAGCAGCAGATGCCGGGCCTGCTTTGGGCTGCAAATGCAGGAAGGAGTCTTTAAATGTTTGGAAAGTGTTTGCTACTCAGACAGCTTTTCCCATCCCCTCTGAGAAAGGAGAGCAGAGATACGGAAATGTACTGCATGGTAGCTTCAGTTCGTATGCTATCTGTTGAATTACATTGGCAAAGACAATAAAACATTTGTGTATGCTTGATTTGCTAATGTTTGTAAAATGCTTTGAAATCCTGACACACAAGTTTTCCTTGTTAATATCCACTAGATAATGTAAATAATGAATAGATATGAATAGTAGGGGTTTACTGCAACAGCAGGCATAGTAGAAGCAATAGCTGGTATCTCCGAAGTCATGTAGCAGTTGTCATATCAGGTGGTAAAATTTGCATGCAGTATAGTACCTCATTTTAGTAGTGTACTCATAAATCAAAATTTTCCAATTTAAAGGAATTTGTTTGCATTGCATTTTGCAAAGTAAATCAATAAACAATCACTACTTACTGTTTTTACTGTTTGATTTTTTTTTTTTAAATTCCATTGCTATATTTCTTGGAAGTGTTTCAAATGACAGATGGTGAATGTTTTTCTGTTCTTTGTTGCACTCTTCACAGTCTAGCTCTTTGGCCTTCATTGTAGAACCAGAACTATTTTCTGAGCAGAAAAACAGCGCCAGAAGTTTTAGCTACATGATTCAAAGATAAGTAGAACTGTTCAAATATTTGATATAATTAGGCACTATTGTTATTTATTCAGATTTTACTAGCAGGATACTTTGGCTTGTACCAACCTTAAAAAAAATCGGTCCCTTCCCAAAAAGAGATGAAAGACAAAAGAATCACAAAAGAGATGGTTGCTGACAGAGGTGGGACCAGGAGACAATGAGGCAGTGGTCGCAGCACACTAACCTGACAGTGTCCAGTCTTTTAGCAAATATTATGCAAAAGAAGAACTTTGAGAAGGGACTTGTAGCTATTGAAGTGGTTCCAGATATGCATGCATGCAGGGCAGCTGGAACGTAACAAGTAAGATACTTCTCTGAGATCTTAACAAGGGAGTGCTGTACGCTGCAATCACTCACAAGCAGATGTAGATATCTGTGTTTTGATAGGGAATATGAGAAAGCTGGCTGGAAAATAGTGTTAGCAGCAATAAGTAGGTTCTGATGGAGGAGAAACCCACAGAGAATGGTCATTATCGATGCCACAAAAATGTTCTTTTGGAGAAATGTGATCAAGAAAAGGCAGGATCAAGATTAGGAAAAGAAAACTCAGTATCAGAGAAAAATGTATGCTGTTATCTTACACTACAGGTTTAGTTGTGATGCTCACTAGAAGAGGATACACATCAGAGAGAGTCTTAAGGAAAAAATACTGCAACTTACATATAATAGTTGTGTATAGAGAAGGCACACATCTGATATCAGGTTGTATGCTGTGGGATAAGGTGTTTTTGACTACAGTAGTACAAACGATAGAAGGGAAAGAGTTTGAGGGGAAGACTTAGAATCTTGTTCAACTAACAGTCCGTGAAATCCTGGAGATATACCCAGTATGCCTTGAACTGTAGAATATTGAAATAATGATGAATGAGCTCCATACTGAAGCTTCCTGTGCTGCAAATAATTATTTAAAACCAGTTAAAGAGAGGCATTTCCAAAACACCTAAGACATTGAGAACTATTACTGTCAAACTGTCATCTCCTAAGAGCTCCTCTAAGCATTAAAAATAATTGCTAGTCATGAAACAAATGCTGAAGGCCTAATTTTACATGCCTGTTTCAAGCCAAGCTCACAGACATCAGGTTGATTGTCAGTGGAAAAGTGCCCAACAACATTTTAGTATAATAACTCTTGTTATAAAAAGCCAAAATGTGTATTTTTAATCACCTGTTTTAATAATCTTTTAATAAGATGTTTTACTTGAAATTATTGTGATACATGTTATATTGAGCTAAATTAACCAGCATCTTTTAGTTATGGTTGTGCTGGAAGAGGAGTTCTGAGTGCATGTTCAGTCTCAGTGCTGTAATTCAGACCAGTCCCATAATGGAAGTGGAATGAATTATATGGAATGAGCCCATTACTGAATGTGTCCTGCACAGACATGGGAGTCTGCACCAGTAAACTGCTCTGCGGAGTCAAGGCTTAAAACCAGCACATATTAGAGGCCACCTTTGTTAGAGACTGAATGACACCACCTCCTGAATACGCTGCTTCTGTGATTTTAACCGTCCACAGTAGAGTGCGTTACTGCTCGTAGGAATGCTTTTGCAACTCTTCAACTAATGATAGTTGGAAATGTTTTTAGAATTAGATAGTAACAGCTTGCCAGACAATTAGTGAATGTCAGGTTCACAATTAATGTATTGTATTTCTAGAACATCTGAAATCTAATGTTTGTCACCTATGCCTGCTCCAGAGGGAAAGGTAATTTATGTTGACAAAAGAAAAAAATAGAAGAAAGGAAAACAAATTACACAGGAAGGAAAGAACACGAGCTTGTCTACGAGAAACTGCATTTTCCTAGGTGGAATTGTACGTCACTATGTGTATTGGGATATTGTACTTTACCAACATACTGAAGCAAACAGAATCACGGAATCCTCAGAGTTGGAAGGGACTTCTAGAGATCATCTAGTCCAACTCCCCTGCTAGAGCAGGATTGCCTAAAGCACATCCCTCAGGGCTGCATCCAGGCGGGTCTTGAAAATCTCCAGAGAAGGGGACTCCACAACCTCCCTGGGCAGCCTGTTCCAGTGCTCTGTCACCCTCACTGTAAAGAAGTTTTTCCGTGTATTTGAACAGAACTTCCTATGTTCTAGCTTGTGCCCATTGCCCCTCGTCCCGTCACTGGGAACCATTGAAAAGAGCCTGGCTCCGTCCTCCTTAAACCCACCCTTTAGATACTTGTAAACATTAATCAGGTCCCTCCTCAACCTTCTCTTCTCCAGGCTAAAGAGTCCCAGCTCTTTCAGCCTTTCCTCATAAGGGAGGTGCTCCAGTCCCATAATCATCTTGGTTGCCCTACGCTGGACTCGCTCCAGTAGTTCCCTGTCCCTCTTGAACTGGGGAGCCCAAAACTGGACACAGTACTCCAGTTGTGGCCTCACCAGTGCAGAGTAGAGGGGGAGAATGACCTCCCTCGACCCTAGGCTTCAACAGAAGCACACTAGAAGTTTGTTGCATCCATGCCTAAATAAACATAGTAGCTTCTGAATAAAAAAAAAAACATTCATCCAAGAGGCACCTTTTTCTCATTCATGGCATTGCTGAAACATTCTGGAGAGATTCTACAAGGACATTACAGAGCAAGGACAAATAGCCACCCAATCCCAAACTTTGGAAAATATAACAGTAAACTGTAAAAATGGCCTATCTTTATTTTGTCTGGGCTTCGTTTAAGTTCACCATAGGATAGCTTTTTACTACTCTGTGTCTTCAAGGAAAGGCTGGACACAACCGCAAGCCTGTGCTTCCCTGATCCACTGAATAGATGACACCAAGCTGAGCGGTGCGGTTGATACACTTGAGGAACAGGATGCCTTTCAGAGGGACCAGGACAGGCTCAAGAAGTGGGCCCATGTCAACATCATAAGGTTCAATAAGGACAAGTGCAGGGTCCTGCACCTGGGTTGGGTCAACCTCTGGTATCAATACAGGCTGAGGGATGAAGGGATTGAGAGCAGACCTGCCAAGAAGGACTTGGGGGTGTTGGTGGATGAAAAGCTGGACATGAACCGACGTTGTGCCCTCGCAGCCCAAAAGGCCAACCATGACCTGGTCTGCATCAAAAGAAGCATGGCCAGCAGGTCGAGGGAGGTGATTCTCCCCCTTTACTCTGCTCTGGTGAGACCCCACCTGGAGTACTGCGTCCAGCTCTGGAGCCCTCAGCACAGGAAAGACATGGACTTGTTGGAGCAAGTCCAGAGGAGGGCCGCAAAAATGATCAGAAGGATGGAACACCTCTCCTATGAGGACAGGCTGAGAGAGATGAGGTTGTTCAGCCTGGAGAAGAGGAGGCTCCAGGGAGACCTTATTGTGGCCTTTCAGTACTTAAAGGGGGTTTATAAGAAAGATGGGGACAGACTTTTTAGTCGGGGCTTTAGCAATAGGACAAGGGGTAATGGCTTTAAACTAAAAGAGGGTAGATTTAGACTAGATATAAGGAAGAGATTTTTTATGATGAGGGTGGTAAAACACTGGAACAGATTGTCCAGAGAGGTGGTAGGTGCCCCATCCTTGGAGACATTCAAGGTCATAGAATCATAGAATCATAGGGTTGGAAGGGACCTCTGGAGATCATCTAGTCCAACCCCTCTGCCACAGCAGGGTCACCTAGAGCAGGTTACACAGGAACACGTCCAGGCGGGTTTTGAATGTCTCCAGAGTTGGAGACTCCACCACCTCTCTGGGCACCCTGTTCCAGTGCTCTGCCACCCTCATGTTTAGGTGGAACTTCCTATGTTCAAGTTTGAGCCCATTACCTCTTGTACTGTCCCCAGGCACCACTGAAAAGAGCCTGGCCCCATCCTCCTGACATCTACCCTTTAAGTATTTATAAGTGTTGATAAGGTCACCCCTCAGCTGTCTTTTTTCCACACTGAAGAGACCCAAATCCCTCAGTCTTTCTTCATAAGAGAGGTGTTCCAGTCCCCTAATCATCTTGGTAGCCCTTTGCTGCACCCTCTCCAGCAGTTCCCTGTCCCTCTTGAACCGGGGAGCCCAGAACTGGACACAGTACTCCAGATGCAGCATCACCAGGGCAGAGTAGACCTCCCTTGACCTGCTGGCCGCACTCTTCTTGATGCAGCCCAGGATGCCATTGGCCTTCTTGGCCACAAGGGCACATTGCTGGCTCATGGTCATCCTGTTGTCCACCAGGACTCCCAGGTCTCTTTCAGCTGAGCTGCTCTCCAGCAGGTCAGCCCCCAACCTGTCCTGGTGCATGGGGTTATTCCTCCCCAGGTGCAGCACCCTACACTTGCCCTTATTGAATTTCATAAGGTTCTTCTCTGCCCAGATCTCCAGCCTGTCCAGGTCTCTGTATGGCAGCACAGCCTTCCAGTGTGTCAGCCACCCCTCCAGCTTTGTGTCATCAGCAAACTTGCTGAGGGTGCACTCTATCCCCTCATCCAGGTCATTGATGAATATATTCAAGAGGACTGGGCCCAGTACTGACTCCTGGGGAGCACCACTCGTAAAGATCAGGTTGGACTGGTCTCTGAGCAACCTGATCTAGTTGAAGATGAAGAATGGGGGTGGGAGTTGAACAAGATGACCTTTAAAGGTCCTTTCCAACCCAAACCATGCTATGTTTCTATGTTTCTATGATTCTATGAACAGAATACTTATTTGATATCAGTAATGGTGACGCTCAGAACAACAAAGGGATGGAGATCAGGAAGACAGAAATCCTACCTCCTCTCCAGACCACTGAGTATAACCAGCTGGCACAAAGAAGTGTGTTGATAATTTAGGAATATACATTGGAAAAAGTAGTAGTGTGGATGCATCTGAGTTAGGCTTAGTACCTGTACCAGGGGTGGATTTCAGAGAGTGGATTTTGTAGGGGAAAATCTTTGCTCCCTTCAATCCTCCTCTGTGCTATGTGACACAGAGGAGGCTACGCAGCCCCTGCCCACACTGCATCTGCATCTCTGCTGTACTAACAGTCACACAGCAAAAACTTAAGGATCCCCGGCAATCACTGTAACATGGTAAACATGATGGTGAAAATCTGCGCCATTCACGTTGCAGGTCAACGTGTATGGGCTGTAGCACATAACGTCTTCACAAATAAAAGACAGCTGATTGTGTATTTGCAAACTAGAGGGTTTTTTCTGCATAAATACATTAACTGACATTTATGCCAAATATATTACATACTCATGTCAAGAGAATAGAGCCCATCTGTACTGCAGAGATGTAATTAGCATTAATTAATATGTTCACATTGTCTGGTGTTCATATATTTTGCCCTGAAGTCATCAATGTGGCATGGCATTTAGTAAGGCAGTATTCATGAGCCTTCATCTGAATTCCAAACATTTGGATTTTGTGATGTTTTTAGTGCCCCTTGTTATTAACTGTTTCTTAGCATTTATGCTGAGGGAGTTTTGTTCATTGCCGTGTTTGAGAAATTGCTGTTCTTCATAAGATACTGTTACAGGCAAACACGTTTGCTCAGCAATTGATACCCTAGCATAAAAGTAGGCAGTTACAATTATCTTATGGCACAGACACAGTAACGAAGAAACTTGTATTTCACAACCATGAAACGATTAACAGCAAATGTTTGAGTAAGTTATTAACAAGCTAGAATAAAAGCTGCTCATCCAAGCCATTTGGTAAACAACATCTATATATTAATTGAAAGGATATTGCAAGTGACTCGGGAACAAATGCACATCATCTGCAATAGCAGTTTTTACCACTTCTGGTTCAGCAGAGACCCTCAAGCCAGTGAACCCACTTGCGAGCCCTACTCATGACCAATGTGCATTTGTGGTAAAGGTGCTCCTGTTCTTACCAAAAACCTTTATAGGCCTGTGATACCCTCTGTCACCACATTTTTTTCTGTCATTGCAAACCTCAGTTCTGGTTCTAGTCATTCTGGCTATTGGTGCATAAAAGACATCCAAAGTACTTTGGACTGAATTTCCTTGGTGAAAGTCCTTCAAGTGAGTATTAATGCTCTTTAACAGGTCATACTCTGTGGAGCCACATGTACTTTCTGCATAATTTTCTATAGCATTTCCTCCCATCCCTCCATTTCTGAGGGCTCCTTCACACCCGTGTACTTTTAGCTGTAGTCAGTTTTTTTCCCTTTGATGCTGCTGCAAATATTAACAATAGCTGAAATTGCTGGATAAGCATTTAAGTGGGTAGCTTTCACAGAACTCCAGGCTGATTGCCCAGATGACTGGAAGTACCTGGGCTAGCTGCCTTAACGGTACCTTAGTGTTTCTACAGTGAATGCATCCACAGATCCAGCAGAATCCATGGATACATGAACAGGTTAACGAGTGTTTTAAGCTGTCCAAGTTTTTGAAAGCCACAAACACGATTCAGCCTCTAGAAACAATATGGCCCTGCTCTAGCAGTGACAAATTTACCCTTGGATGACTCAGAGGCAATTTTGTCACATTTTAATTGTACGCTTTTCAATACACAGCCTGTTTATTTCTCATGCTTTCAGATGCACAGCTTATGTTATTGTAAGCAGCTGTCACAAGTGTGATTTGCTCCAGTTTTATACATCAAGCCATTGCTCACGTGTCCATTAGTGCCATAACCTCGATGGGATTTGGCTGAAGCTTTTGAATGTTCCTAATGCTCATTTAGGGTGTGACCCCATGCACCTTTTTCTTGGCAGCAATGAGGCCTTAAGGAATCATCTTCACCAGCATTAGACATTTATTTACTGCAGTCTCAGTTTTGCTGACCCAATGGTTTGTAAGGCTGCGTGGAAAACTGGACCAGTTCACTGATGCAACTGAAATACAATTTGGCAAGAATGGCTCTTCAATGCCTTGATCTGGTTTACCTTAAGAACCCAAAAGAAAGGGTCAAACATGAGTGAAGAACCAACAGAGGATCGGAAATCATTACATGGATATCCTGTAGAGGAATAGGTGCATATTAAGTCCGGGCAGATATAGCTATTGAGGTTGTACCATCAGGGGCTAGTTTAATCCAACTGCTAAGATTTTGAGCTGCTAATCAAATCACTCTTTGGCGCTGTATCATCACAAAGCATGGTCTCTCTCACTTTAGCAAGGCTGGTGTAGGCCACTGCTCTTTACTCAGAGTAGGCAAGCGGCCTGGAAGAAGCTTAACTCAAATTTATCTGAACTGCCTGCTTCAGTAAAGATAAACCTTAAAACAAACCTTCTGAAGCAGGTCATAGGAAAAGCATCACTTGATTTTTCACCTCTCTTTTCATTTGGGGTACAATATGACATTTAGAGAGTAACATGATTTTTTTGCAAATCATAAAGAGGGGAAAGAGACAGAGACAAATTGTATCTTCAGTTCAGCCATCACTATTTTATGTTGGAAGAGGAATCTTTGCTTCCTCTTAGCAGCATCTTTTTCAGCATCCTCAGGGTTTAAACAGGGTGAAAGTCCTTCTTAAAAAGGAATAACACTGTATTTTTCTTCCAGCTTGAACAGAGTCCACATGGGTATCACATAGACAAGGACAATTCAAGCCATAGGACTGGGGAAACGCCTGTGGTGTAATTTTATAGTTGTAAGATAGGTAAGAGAAGAGCAATACCTCCTTGCATGAACTTTGTTAGCCTAGCTGCTCAGGCACAGTAATAAGCTTATTATTTGCCTCTTTGTGCACAATTACGACTCTGTCTTGCATCAAGATGCGGGTATCAGTGTCTGCAGAATCAAAATTTGAAGATATGAGTAGAAAACTACATACTGAGTATGTGGAGTGTGTTGTGTTATATGCAGAGCTTGAGGGTTTTTGTCATTTCAGTTTAAATTTAGTAAACCTCATATAGTAGGCTTTGTAATTTTGTTCATGCCAAGTTTGAAGTATTACATTCAACAGATTTCTGAGTTATCCAAGAAGAAATAACAACTGAGCAATTTTCTGAAAGTATGAAAACAACAGGGTTCTCGCAATATTCAGATAATTAAAAATTAACTGAATGGATTTCCTTTTAACTTTCGAGAAATGTTCACATCTGAGTGAACAAACAAGAATTTTCAGCTTGTGTAGTCACATTCTGGGAAAATTAAATTGCTGAAAATTAAAGAGTGAAAATCCAGGACGCCTTTATTTAAAGGTCTGTAACTGGAACACAAACATCACAATAAATCACATGCAGAAAATGAAATGTTGTGTTATCAGCGATTTTAAGTAGGCCTGTTTCAGGAAAAGATACGTAAGCTTGTACATTACTTTCAGCTTATGATAAGATCCTACTCAATTTAGACTACTGGTACTTACATATGCAAGTGTACATAAGCACCTGTTTTTAAATGGAGTCATAATTATCTGAAATTATATCAAATAATAACCTCTTAGTTGCATGTCCACTATTGCAAACAGTAGTTTCTACAGTAGAACAAAGAAATCAAAAATGTATGTGGCAGAAAAGAGATAATAAAAATTAAATTTTAAGTACCTCCATATGCAAGACCTTTACCAAAATATCTTCAAGTTTCTGTCCTGAAAATCAACAAGTAGGCAAAGATGTTCACAAATGTGATTTTTTTGTTTCTCTTACACTGTAGAAGACTTATACTGGAACAGACATTTAATCTTTACTTCTTATCAGTAGTAAAAAATATCTGCTATACAGGAAATTACTTATTCAAGGAGTTTTCAGACCTTTTGTTTGATACCTTTAGTGCAGAAACAACAAAAGCCAGCAATTTCCCTGCCAGTGAGGATGAGTAATTTTTTGTGTGTTCTTTTAACATTATCTTTGAAAATCAAAAGCTATAGGGGTAATATAATAGGCCTAGACTTCAATATTAGGTACCAGACCTCCTTGAAAAAGATGGTTGAAAAAAATACTAAAAAAAAAGATAAAGGTTTTTTGGCCTGTAAGTATGCGTTTTTACCCTACATTTTTAATGACATTTCCAGGAAGGAACTGAAGAGGAGATTGTACTTCCCAAAGGAAAAGCCTAGGTTGACAATTTTCCAGGGCTGTTGGATTTTTTTTTCATTAAACAGAAAACAGAACTGGTGAGGAAATCGTACAAGCATCATATAATTTGAGTGTAAATGTCTGCTGCCCCTCTGTGGCTGTTTTTAGAGTCTCTTGAGGTTTTCAAACAAATGTAGTTAATATCTGATTAGTTTTACCTGATATAAAGAATTAGGACAAAATATACGTGCCATGTGAATCCTACGTAATCTTCAAAATTGAGTGTAGATCATAAACAGGTCCTGTTAGGACTATTTCAAATGTAAAAAACATCATAGCAGTGAGCAGAAGCAGCAAGAAGCAGAAGTAGTTGTGACATCCTAAAGTTAAAAATGAGTCTCTAAAGCGTTGGTTGAAGAGCAATCCCCTTTGATTTTGAAAAACTGCCTGCACATTTCCGACCAGTTTGTATTTCACACCTAAAGGAGAATTTAAACATCTGAAAGCTCATCTGTTCTTTCCAGCTATATCAATTGATCTAATAAGTTATTATCTTTTCCTACAACCCGGTACATTACTATATAACCAGAGTTTGAGGGATTTACTATTTAGACCCTGGCATTTCCTAGGTTGGAGTAGGGATATTACCACAGATCTCTCTGCTAGCCTGATTTGTACAAGGACAGAGGAGGAACCAAACTGTCAGCAAGGTGCGCAAGGTAGAACATGGATGGGTCTGGATGGCTCCTGCCAATTGCTTCAATAGAGAGAAGAACCTGGAATCCAGACAACCCTTGAGACAAGCAGAAAGAGACAGTGCTGGGAGATACCCAAGAAGTATTCTGCATGTTCACTTGTAGTATTCTTCCATGATAACTTCTGGTTTATTACTTTCACCTATTAAAAACATCTCTCCCAATTACTCATAGTCTACCATGTGAGGTGCTGAGTTCCTTCAATACTTTCTGAGTGTAATGAGAATCAAAAATGTTTTCCATTCTGCAAGAAAGGGCCTGGAGTTCGAGACAATCCACTGATTGTTTCTGCCTACAAGCAGCCTCTTTTCCCCTACGACAATGAGCAATGTGCAGGGCTCAGACAATACTAGACACAACATGACCGCAGGCCAGCTGGCCACATTTTTGTGCATATCCACTGCAGGAGTCAAACTCATTCTGTGGTGGGAGCCAAAAGGACATTTTCCGTCAGAGTACATGAATCAGGGCTACGAAGTTAAGCATAATTTGAAATTTATGGGGCATAAATTCTTACACTTGGCATTGCCTGGAACCAGGTCTTGATGTATTCCATGGCTGCTGCTGTCATCTGGGAAAATGCCTTTTGCATCTTTTAAATTTTATTCTTTAGAGGCTTTTCTTAGTACTGTTTTAGTGAAAAGCTGTTTTACTTTACTGATTTTACCTGTGAAAAATCCAAAAGGGCTATTCCCAGCAGTATAGCCCTGCGAGTTACTAGCACGTCACATCTCAGGACTATCTGTAGATATCCCTGTCTAATTTTTAAGATCAGAATAATATAGAAATACTATTCTCAAAAAGCTATGTGTGAAAAAAGAAGCATACAGAAATATTAAAAAGCTCTGTCCTTTTCTTCTGTGCAAATGGATCAGGCATATTTTGAAAGACAGACGATATTATAGCTCTCTTCAGGTTCTTTGAAACTATGCAATATGCTCTTATGCAGAATCCTGATGGAGTTTATGTTTATTTCTCATATTTAGCTTCCCAGCTGAATTTGAGCCAGCCATACCTGTAAAATCATCATGTATTTTTATGAGTGTCACACAGAATTATTTTAAGACCATTTGCTGATTTGCTGCTGCATTTCTGGAAAAAAAAAGAAAAAAAAAAAAAGCCACTCCTGAAGATGTTTATCATGTGGTGTATTGCAGACAATATAGATTTCTCAGTTGGGTTCCTAGTCCAGGATGGCTCCTGATCAACATCCAGGTGAGAAGGGTTTCATAAAGCCTTAGGTATCTTTGTCTTGGATTGCATTATCTTCAGTTTCTCAAAAATGTCAACATCTTTTTAAAAGCTGCTGCTGCAATAGATTTACAGAAATGAATCCCACACACTATCCAAGTTGCTATCCCATATTCTGAGTATGAAGATAAATTCCTTTAATTTGTCTAAAGCATATGAGACATTCCTATCATTAAGTCCCATTTGCTCTTGCATTATGGAACATATTTTAAAAAAAAAAAACAAAACAAACAAACCAACAGGGAGAGCTGATAGCTTTAGAGAGCAAATCTGTAACTGAAGTCACCGCAGCCGAGATATTCTGCATCCTGCGTGCTTTAGCAACGTAGGGCTGTATAATGCACTCCTGAATTAAAACAGAAAAAGGGGCCAATAGGGAAATAGCAGGGACATTAAATGCCAATGAACATCCGTATTTGGTATGATTACTTTTCAGACACGTGCACAGACAACACCTGTAGCATATACTGCAGTGAGCACATATATTGTCACCCTTGTTTTTTATACGACACCACAAAAGGTATAGCTACAACATCACTTGATTGTTTTGACACAAGCTATCAGTCTCTTGCCTCTCTGGTGCTGATGATGAGCATTACAAATCTAGGGAGTGTGATGACTCTCAAGAGTCCAACCTATTCCCACACCAAAGTAACCCAAGAAATTCTGTGTTACTATCCAGTCCCAGAAGGGTGGAGTGGGAGGTCCTCAACAGTTCCCAAAATTCTGCTTCAAGAACTGTATTTTTAAGACTGGTTTGTTCAATAAAAAATGTGTATTTTTTAGAATATGCTTTCTTCCAAAGGATAAGCAATTTCAAATTGTTTTTTTTAGTAGTATTCATTGACTTAACTGATTGTGAAGCTTTAAAATCACTTAGAGCAGTAAATCCCAAACTAAATATTTTGGTTTGGAAAGTTACAGACTAAGGGCTAGATATACCATGTGTGCAATTCAGGCCAGTTTCACTAGCTTCAGTAGGGTGAAGTGTTTACAGCGGTTCACCAGAGGTAAGAATTCTTCCTTAAGCTATAAATGGATTCAGTTGTATTTGAACAAAGCCAATACCAGTGATGCAGTAAGGAGTCGCCCCGCTGAGTGAAAAAGCAGAATATGTAATTTGCAGGCTCTTACTTAGGACCCTGTATTCCACCTTCTCAACTGGTGAGTTTTTTATCAAACCTTAGCATTTTTCAAAATCCAGGGGGAAAGAAAGATTCAGTAACACTTTGCATTTCAGGCAAAGTATTTCAGCTTTGCCTCGGCTTACAATCAATAGTAAAGTTTACGTTCCTGGATACAATTAGTGCTTTTATTAAGCAAGTCTTTTGTCAAATATCCTCCAGGCCTTTAATTAATAAACCACACGGAGAATCCAGCATCATTTTTCATTCCATCAGCATAAAATGGCCTTGGCGCAAAAGTAAAGAAGTTACACAGGTAGGATTTTTATTTTTTTTAATGAAAATTCCATATACAAAAGGACAATAAGGCTTTGAAATAAAAGTTTCAAGGCCCATACTTGCATTATTTATACCATAAATACTACTTACACTAGTGGAATAACAGGTGTGTAATACTGTTGTTAAAATCCATCTTTCAGAGGACTGTACAGTTATCTACTTCTAACTACAGTACCCCTGTAATAATCTTTCTTTTAAAAGTCTATGGCATTTCAGAGAGGTGCGTTTGGCCAGTTCGTCAAGCTTTTCACTATATAAAGAGAAGATCTTATTAATTGTTACTTAGATGGCATATTTCATATGAGGTTGCTGTGTAAGTACATATTCATCTTATATATGTATTTATGTCTCCAGAAAGCTCAAGACTCCTCTTCCTCCCTTTCCAAATGTGTCCTTCACAGGGCAGTGCTGCATCTCCTTGCTTTCCCATTCCTTCCTTCTTTATTATGAAAGGTATCTAAAAAGAGAAACAGAAATAGAAATCAAGAATTACAAACATTAAAAAATAAAATCCCACACAGATTAAAAAATGGACCACCTACCTCATTAATCAGCCCTAGAGCAGTTGTTCTTAAAATAGCCTAGACTCAGTATTCAGGGTTAAAGGACCTGGTCTCGTGTTCCCTCTTTCTTCTGTGCACCAGGAAAGTAAATCTTGCTTCACAGTTCTTGCTTTCGTTGACATCATATGGGGATTTTCAACATGAAAATATTCTTGTCAGTAGAATACACCATAATATACACATAGAATAAACCCCATGTTGTAACATCCAATGGGGAAAAAAACATATGGATTTTATAGCAGAAAGGCAATTCCTTGTTTGCCATTTATTTTTTCTTTGAAGGCAGGACTTTGAATAGTCACTTGACAGGACCAAGTGAGGAGGGATTCACACATTAATCATTTTTCAGATTTTCTGGTCACTTGCAATTCTTGCACAAGTAGCATTATAAACTTGAAGAACTCTGATAACTCAAAAGAGAGAATATGGTGGAAAGGATCCACCTGCCGGGAAATATGGAAGATCCATTCAAACCACACTAGATCCTAGATGCATCTGGATTTTTTGTATTTCATAAATAGCAGTCATAAATTTACTTTCAGTGTTACTTAAAGAAAAATGCTTGTTAGTTGAAAGCACTTTTGACTCCACGAGGTTACATGTGTGGTGGGTTGTCTTTGGCTGGCTGCCAGACACCCACCCAGATGCTCTCACCCTCCCCCTCCTCAGCAGGACAAAGGACAAGGGAGAGAAAATAAGGCAGGGGGGCAGAAAAGCTTGTGGGTCAAGATAAGGACAGGGACATCACTTACCAATTACCACCACAGGCACAACACACTCGACTTGGGGAAAATTAATTTATTTTATTGCCAAAAAATATAGATTTGAATAGTGAGAAACAAAGACAAATTAAAACAACACCTTCTCCCCACCCACACCTCCTTCCCAGGCTCAACTTCAGTCCTTCATTCCCGACTTTTTCACCCATCCCAACCTTCATGCAGCACAGGGGGAAGGGAAATGGGGGCTGTGGTCAGTCCAGAACAGCTCCCCTCTGCCGATCCTTCCTCCTCACGCTTTTCCCCTGCTCCAGCACAGGTCCTTCCCAAGGTCTGCAGTCCTTCACCAATAACTGCTCCAGTGTGGCCTTTCCACAGGCTGCAGTCCTTCAGGAAATATCCACCCGCTCCAGCGTGGTCTCTCCATGGGCTGTGGGGGAATCTCTGCTCCGGCGCCTGGAGCACCTCCTCCTGCCCTCCTTCGTCTCTCATCTCGGTGTCATGGGGCTGTTTCTCTCACGATTTTCCTCAGTTCTCACAGCTGCGTGGCATTTTGCCCTTTCTTAAATCTTTTTTCCCTGAGATGCCACCACCTTGGCCATGGGGCTCAGCCATGCCTTGGGGTGGGTCAGTTGGAACCAGCTGGAACCGGCTGTGTCCGGCTCAGGGCAGCCTCGGCCACTCCTCACAGAGGCCCCCGCAGCCCCTGCTGCGGCCGGTGCCTGGGCAGGGACACCTGGCATGACATGTTACATTCAAAACTTACGGTTTTGAGAATTAGTAATCTCTATTGCTGCCAACATGAGTGGCTTCCTTGTTTTCTTAAGGGAATACAACTTCTAGTCATATGGCAGCATGATGAAAACTATTAAAGAATTAAAGGGCACGAATAATAAAAGCTGGAAATACCAGGCTTCAGATCATGATGCCAGACAACAAAGGAAAATAATGAGAAAACAAGTTGATGCATGTTAACTTGAAATTATAAGAAAATTATGTGGTTATATGATCTAAACATTTGTCAACCAGAATCAACACCGTTAGAGTGAAATATGAAAGCGTGAAGTGCATTTGTGATGTGATGGAAGCCGGCAGAACGTCGATGGGGCCTACACCAAACGCCGTCATTTGGAATTTAAGCAGATTTTCTCCTGCTAGCAGGCCCAGAACAACAGGCAGGAACCGGGAATGAAGCATCCTACCAGTGGGTCCATACGGGTGTAAGGCCACTGTGTATGACACCGGGGCCTGAGGGTCCTAAAGACTGGCCTCATCTCTCGTACATCACCTCTGAAAAGCACAAGAACTTCCGATATGTCTCTGCTAAATATATTTAAAAAAAAAAATATTGCAAGAAGAACCTTTGTAATCTTTGTAACAGTGAGGTGCAAGCTGTAGAAAGGCCTGTTAATCTGCGCTGAACACGGAACTGCATTCGTGTTCGTGGGCACCAGAAGCTGCACAGCAATGGAGGTTGCAAACATGTCTGCAGCTCTCCATCACAGTCACGACACCCCAACCCCCAGCCTCTGCTTCAATGCTCTGCAGACATTAGGAGACGTTAGTAGGAGTTTTATACAAATAAACTTAGAAGGCATGGGGCCATCATATTAGTAGTGATATAATTGGCCGGAGGGAACCTCTACAGATATCACTGCCATTACAGCCGAACAAGTACATCATAAATAATTGGATGGATCAAGCATCTTTCCGTTCAAGAGCTGCTGAAGAGTAGCTTACAGTTTGTTCAATTATATTTGTTATTCAGAGTCACCCAGTGGATAATTAGATGAACGAGTTCTGCTCTGAAGGTTGCTCACAAGCAAGCAGTTCATACCAACATCTGCAATTTGAAGTTTCAGTTAGTTTTCATTGCTTATGTGGGTCACGTATTATTGGATCTGACTCCTGCCAGTATGAGTATTGGTCTTAGAATCCAGAATATGACGTGAAGAGTTACTTACAAATTCAAAACATAGATGGATCAAATATTCTCCAACATTTTGCACTTCAAAGTTAATATTTTTGTGAACATTCTTGCCTTCACAAAATACTGCAGAGAATAATCCCAAAGCACAGACAAGAAAAATTTCTCTTATTTTTTCACTTTTTAATTTCATCATATATTTATGGATTAAAGGGGAGATATTTGTTGAGATTAAATGCTAAATTTCAAGTAAAACAAAGCATAAAAATAATTTGAAAATACCCGAGCAATGACGTATTTTCACTGCACTCATTATCTGCGTGCTGTAGACACAGTTAAACCCTGAAGCACTCAAATGCACTGCTTTGACAATTAAAATGATATATTTTTTCCCTCCTACACAATTTTTTTGAAGCTGTCAGGTGCCATTTTCTTCAAGACTATGTGGCGTACCTTATGTTTAATTTGGAAAATTTCTGAAAGCAGGGAAATGTGTATTTTTTAAGGTTTTGTTATTTTCAAAGTTTAATATTTGAAGTTAAAATCTTCAGATCCTTCCTTCTTGATGTGAATCAGATCTTATGTCTGCATCAAAGCAGATCAAAAGTGTAGAGGAAGCCCAGGAAAGGAACCAGACCGAATATTATTATTATTATATGATAAAGGAAAATCCCTAATCTATGAGCTAATGTAAAATACAGCTGCATTTTTTTCTTGTTTGCCCTTTCCCATGATTCAGATTAATCCATGTGTGGTAAAAGTAGAGGTAATATCTTGGATAATGCCATTAAGAAATAAAAATAAGAAATTCGTCACCAAGTTAACCAAGGAATGAATGGTCAGCCTCTCCAAGGAGACCAAGGATAAATAAGACACAAAAAGCAGATTCTACCTCACATTTCTGGAAATGTGTTTCAACTAAATCGTGCATCAGTGGCAAGAGCCTTACTGAAATGAAACAGTTGGCGACATCAAAGGAAAGATGAAAACGGTGTTAACACAACTCTGGTATAATTTCTGCTGCTTCATACACTCACACCATCTGGCCAGAAAGAGTAAACACACAAACAGCAAATCTCAGCCTGAAGAAGAGGAAGTCGCTAAGTCAATGAATGTTAAAATTGCTGTAACTTTTATCTTCCCTTACTTAAAATATAGCCTTCGAGGCACTAGGGACAGGAGTTTTATATCACTAAACTTTCCCTTCCTCACCTTCAGTACACAAAAGCTTAGAAAAAAAGTAGATATTTGGCGCCTAAACTAACAGTCCCCAAGATCTCAAATTAATTTCTCTAAAAATGATATCAATGAAAAAGTGAATCAAAATTATGGTGCTGAAAAGTTCTGCATTATGGTTGAATATATTTCTCAATAAACCAAACTTTGTCTGCATTTTTGTCATGCAGGATGAAAGGTGGGTGTCAGAGACTGTTCTCTTTCCTACAAAGCAAATTTTCAGAGTCAAAGAAATAATACCTTATAAATTAAACATATTTCTTCTTAACTCTGATAGCGACCTTTGGAATGTTTCATATTCTGGATTACATTTTCCTTAGCACTGCTGGGTCAAAGACATAGTACAAAAATATCCCCATTTTGCTTTCCATTTAGGGAGACAGGGATTTCCAGAGCCAGTCCTGAACCTGGAGAGAAGGAGCCTCTCACTAAATCTTTTCCTGGAAGGGGACAGCAATAGACAGAACAGGTCTGTCTGGAAGTGTTTTCAACAAATATTTTGAAACCCAAACAGGCCACCTAGCCAACCTGGTTCTTTCAACAGAATCAACTGTCTCTAAATCATTTTCCACAGTTGTTTAACTACTTCTTTAAAATCTTGTCTAACTTCTTTAAACCTCCCATCCAAGCCAGACTTAAAAATCTCTAATACCACTGCCGCCTTTGGTAAATTTTCTTGGGGTTTATGTATTCTGACTGCTAAAAAAAATCCTCAATGTTAAATCCAAATTTCCCTTGCTGGCATTTATGGCTATTTCTTGTCCAGTCTCCAGTTGATATGGAGGATTCCTTTCCTCTTTACCTAGTTTATATTTTCCATATTACTAGATTGATTTCCCTTCAGGCTCTGTTCTTTAAGTTAAATACATTCCCAACAAAATTAAAGGGAGAATTCCAGCTTCCAGTTCCATCAGAGAAAGAAATTCAAGTTTCAAGAAAAGCTATGATGACATCTTGCAAGCTTTTGCACTTTTCAGATGGCAAATTGTTGTTTTGCATCTTGTCTGGTTGCTTTCCTCCTTTAGAAAAACATTTGATTATTTTGAAAAGAATTTCTTTTATTTCTTCATAAGTAAAGAACATTTTTAGTTCTCTGGTGAATTTATTTTGTGCATTCTGCATTTTTAATTAGCAGCTCTCTGCTTCAAAACATATGTTTCTTCAGATTATTGACATTAATAGACCACAGTACCAAGTTCCTCATGTCACAATCTGTAGCCATGAAAAAAACATTATTGTATCACTTATGGAGGATTATACACTCTAAAAATAGCCAAGATGAAAAGACTTGTCAAGAAAATTGTATTAACTAAGATACATAGGAAAGGAAGCATCTCAGTTATAAATAGGTTTAAAAAACAGTATTACTGTTACCTTCTTTCAGCAAGAAAATTAATCTTTTAAATATATCTCATCTGATGGAAAGTCTCCTAAAGCTGTGACCCATTCAGGTGACAGTTTAATCTATAAAGACTGCATTTAACCTTACATAAACCATTTTACTTGCCACTGTAATAGACTAAGAGTTCATGGTCAGTGAATTATGAAGGGGAGTAACTTACCAGAGAATAAACAGTAATTTCTTGAACTGCATTGACTCTACTGCTTGTATCTGTGCAAGTACAATTCTCTTTATAGATTGTTCAGAATATAGTTCATTTCCTAGCACCTAGACTTCATGTTTCACATCGCTCTTCTTCATATAACCCACATCCTCTGACCTTTTGCAGTCTCTCAATTCAGAGGTGGGTTCTGCTTGTTTTGAGAGCTGCACGTGCAGTATTGCCTTTGGAGAACCGCTACTGACACTGCATTTTTCAGCTGTCTCACTATTAATAAAATTCAGACTCAAAGCTGGCAGATAAGGGCAGGAAAAAGTTGTTGCTGTTGCTGGAGGCTTTGGGGGCTGGAAGTAAGGTAGACTCTGCAAGTGATCTATGGTTTATGCGCCCAGTGCTGTGATTAGAGCTGTACCCTATGCAACTGCCTTCTGGCCCTCACTAGCAATGGTTCCTGGTTAATTAAGCTGTTATCCTGAAAGATTTAAAACCTTAATTTCAGAGTATCGCTCTTGTCCTTTAAAGTTAATTTCTTGGTTTTTCCCTTGTATTCCTCCACAGCCTTTGTTCATATTGCCTTCGATCTCTTTCTCACCTTGATTCTTCATTTAATTTCTACCTGGTAAAGGTAGCTGATTACAGCCTTTTTAAGGTAGCATAAAACAAAAAATGCATAATCAAATTAGCCCACATTAACAGATTGCTGACTGGAACCAATGCTGTCACTTGGTACTACCTGGGAGCTTTCCAAACAAAACTGAATGGACAAGACAGATCAGGCTGTCTGAATCACTTGATGTGATTCAAGGCCAGCGCATGGGCTCGGCAGAACAGGAGTCAGCAAGGTATTGCAGGGATCCCAGAGGCACACACTCACAGAACCAGCCCAGCTCGGGGGGGTAACACCTTGAGGGAGGTATCTGGCAGAGCCCAAAGCTCCTGGCTACCAGTTTCCAAAGAGTTCTGGCTTCAGGAGACACTGCTTTACACAAATGTGAGTTACTGTCAGCAAGGTGATCCCTGCTTTAAGAAGCAGCATCTCACAGACCTGACTATAAATTTGAAAATTGGCCAAAGTCAGGGGCTAGGAATCTACTTTACAACAGACAAGGGACCATCAGTCAGCAATTTGCGTTTTTAAGAAGCATCATCTTGTGTCTTCTCGTGAATTTTAATCAATTCATTTAATTGCTAATTTGAGAAAGAAAGGAAAATGTTTTCTAGAATGTGAATTTCAGAGGGTCAGCTCTTTTCCAGAAAACTTTGTGCAAGGCAGAAGTGTCCCCCTGCTATGGAGGAGAAACAGACTGTGACACGGTCTCCCAACTGTCTGCCAGTGGTCACCTTCTGTGGATGTCCTGCTGCTAATTAATGTCATTCCACAGTTCATTTTTCACACAGAAACTTATCTGGTTTAATGCAGCAGATGGCCATACAATGGATCAAAGTAAGTTTTTTGTGGCAGCTCTAATTATGGCCTTTCCTAAGTTTTGTGTAAATGATTTTGTGGCCTAAAAAAAAGATGTTTATGTAGTTTCTTTATTTTTTTACCTACTATATAAATTTAAAATAAATCATTAAAACCTGTGCTCTATATTAATTAACGACAGAGAAAGACATGGAAGGGTTATGCAAAAATAAATTGGACATATCTCACTTATTTTTTCAAGCACTTGAAAGGTCAGAAAACATATTGCTATTAGGAAAAAATACAAACAAATCTCCAAAGACGGGTTCAGCCAACATATTGGTCTCAAAGTGACCGAACAGCAATTTGGACCAGCTGTTGTGGTCAAGCAGGATTAAATGCAAGGGACTGGTTCCCTTTTTCACCTAACTCCAGGGGAATTTCTGCTGATACAAAGCCAGTCTCTTACGTACAGTCAGGCCCAGCCGCCACTCCTTGAATGGAGTAAGATATTTCCATTTCCAAATTAGTGCCTGTCCTAAGCTGCAAATAATGTTGCTGCATTTCTGGAGCATCTTACTGTTTACTTCAGTGGCGGGAAGATTTAGGGAGAGGCTGAAGGAACATTGTCTCATATATAACTTCTATGATTTTACCTTAGAAAGTCATCATTCATACATTTTCCCATGCATATTTTACAAACTGGTGGTTTACAAATAGTCTTACTTGCGTATGAGGTAATATTATGAATAATTGATATTTAGTAAGTAAGAATACAGATCATTTAACCTTTTTTAGGTAACTTTAAGTGTTGTCAAGGTAAATTAAAAACTTTTACAGCTTTTACAAGAAGTTATTGTGAAACTTTTTTTTTTTTAATATTAACATCTATGTATGTAAGAAAGCCAGAGAATAACAGGACCCCAAACCAAAAACTTCTGTTAATTTGACAAATAAAAATGTGTTGTGGTACATTTCTACTGGTTAGTGTAAATAAACAGCTCCAAGAATGAAACAAAATATATAATTTTTTCAAGATAGTGATTGTACTACATAAAATTTTATACAGCAGACATTCATTATTTTAAAATGTTTTGTTAATATTTTGGTTTGGCTTACATGGTAATTTTTCCTTGCCTTTTCATTTGTACAACTTAATGTTTTAATTTAATCTTGAATTTAACATTAGAAAAATACGAAGAAAATTTGCATTAATAGAGTAAAAACAGTTGAAATAATCAAGTTTTGTACGGAGTAATCAGAGGCATATGACTTAAAGAAAATAAAATAGTTAAAACTGACAAATAATGAGCTAAATTTCTCATATTGCATTTACATTTTAGGCTAAGCAATAAAAAGTAAATAAAAACTTGCTAGAAGAATTAATGATCCTTGCTTACTTAAATTACAAGCACAATATATTTGAAAGATACTGCAGGAAAAATAACATTACATTTCTCATTCCTCTTTATTAGAAAACTCTTTCCCTCCTTTATCTATTAAGAAAAATCTAAAAAAAACCCACACTTCCCCTATTTTGAGGAATAAAGGTACTCGTTTTTCACATACTATGCTAATTATGGTAAAAATGCAGTGAAAAATGCAGGACAAAGGTAGATGCTCCATTGTTTCAGAAATGCTTCCACTTATAAAAGATGTTAAAGGGTTTACAAGTCTTCAGAGGATTATTTCTTACATGCACAATCTAAAGGACCCAGACATAGAGGACAGAAGAGGGTGCTCAGGAAGACTCAAGAGAATAGAGCTGTTCAGGTAAGGAAGGAAAGGAAGAATAAACCAGCCTAACTGAGAACAAAACTAATGAACCACGATTTTCTGCAGATGTTTTCAGCATCCCTTTACCATTCGCAGTAACAAACCCAAAATCACTTCCAATGCAGTGCTCGGAGCCCCTCTCTTTAGCTCTCCTGTTTGACAGTGAGCCCCAGCTCACTCCAATGTCATCTCCTGCCATCTGGGCAGAAAGAGCTCACCATCTTTCAATGGCTCCGAACTCTTAATATATTGATCATATGGATGAGTCTGCATGTCAGCACAGACTGGACAGCTAGCAGGCTAAGCAAAGCCGGTAACTGCAACCGCTCTTTCAATGCCAGATTAACTATACCTTGCTCCTGCCCAGCTGGAGATTTTTGTAAAATGTAAACTTAATTATCTCAGAGGCCCCCGCACCCTTGTCAATTGTAACTAAAAATCGGTGAATTGTTAGCATTATTTGCAGAGTACTGGTAGGCAAGCACATACGTATGTCTGATTTCCTTTGGAAACCAGCCTAAGCCAGCTTGAAGTTCCATTCCATTTGGAGGATGCACTTCAAAACCTTAGGGGAATGTGTATCTGGAAGGACCAGTGATAACTCTAGGAACCAGGCAAGGCTGTGGGGAGTACTGTGCCAACTCTAAGAAGGGAAATTCAGTCCCTCACCTTATGTTGGCAATAATATCATATTTCACTTCCCAGCAAAGTGATTTAAAAACTAGCCCTATGTAAAATGCTCATGATACCAAAGTTATTTCTCTATTTACACTCAGATATGGCAATATAGACATGAAGCGCATATTCCCCAATAGACTGTGCAAGTATTTAGATAGTATTTGGAACCCTAAAACAAACCAAAAAAACCCCACTGTTAAATCATAAAACTTGTGCTTTAGCATCTTTTATATTAATACTAATCATCTGTACTAATCATTTATACTATGCCAATCAACTTTTATACTAATATAATAAAGTAACTTTGGTGCATTTTACTTCTGCTGAGCATTTGCAGTTTTGTGTATGTAACTTCTACTGACATGAATAAAACTGAGTTTATAGATGGCATTTGATTTTCTTTCATACATCAGACAAAAGTGTGACACATTGCAAGCACCATTACCATCTTTTTTTATTAAAGTTGAATCTACGCTCCTGCTCAATTTGCTTCAGTATGTCCTATGGAATTACTATTCTTCAGAAGGAGAGATGTGACATCTGATATCGCAGAAAGGATTCAGATGACTGCAGACAGGATGTCTTGCCACAACAAACCAGTATACAACCTTCACTCATTTTCTTTCAGAGAAGAGTGACAGATATAGATGAGGATCATGCCTTCACTTATCAAGAGCACCACTTTTTCAGGCAGCAGAGAGAAAGGGCCGGGGGGGGCACGAGGGGAGGAGGTGGTGGTGAGGAGGCAAATTTCTAATGAATCCTTCATGCCCTACACCTTCTGTCTTGATGAGCTGTATTCAGTCTGGCTCAGAGAGAGTTATCAGTCTTCATAGCAGTCTGCACAGATTTTGGATCTGTGACTAAACCAGTGTTGGTAACACACCAGTGCTTTGCCTATGGCTGAGCATTACTTGCGCAGTGAGTAAGCTACTGGTAGGGAAGAAACTGGGAGGGGACAAAGCCAGGACAGCTGACCTGAGTTGGCCAAAGGGATATTCCACACCATATGATGTTGTATTCATCAATAAATGCTCAAGGAAAAGTGGAAAAAGGGGGAGCACTTGTGTTTATGGCATTTGTCTTCCCAACTAACCGTTACGCATGCTGAGGCTCTGCTTTCCAGGGAGGGAAAAGTAGTGAATAAATGCTGTATTTTGCTTTCCTTGCGTGTGCAGCATTTGTTTCACCTATTAAACTGTCTTTATCTCAATCCGCAAGTCTTTTCACTTTTTTTTCTGTTTTCTCCCCATACCAGGGGAAAGGCGTGAGCAAGCAGCTGGGTGGGTTCTCAGTTGCTGGCCAGGGTCAACCCACCACATAGGCTAATTTCTTGATAATCTTAGCAACAGTGTTATGCTCTTAGGGCTTAACTTCTGTTGAATTGTTTCCTTAGTGCATACAATGCACATATTCTCTGTGTCATCATCAGCAATATAAATCTGCTTATTTCACATATTTCTTCACAAACATCTACCCTAAACAATGCAATAAAAATACTTTGCTATTAACTTCTGTTGTCAAGTTCAGCTTTATCACAATGTTCTGTAACACTGCATCGAAGAATATTTATTCATTTACTTTACCCACACACGCGACAGGCTGCCTGCCTCTCCCTTTCGAGGTACCAGTGCAATAGAGCATTATGCAGTGCATTTACACATTTTGCTACACTTTAGTATCCGTTACTTTTTGCTTCCTCATAACCATTGTATACAGCATCAAGGCAGCACATTGCAGCAGGTAATTGATATACGGTAGTGATTACATAGTTTCCGGATACAACAGTTTTACTGAAGACAATTTTAAGTAGACAACTAACATCTTACTGTTGTGTCATTATCAACTTCTGGAGGGAAATAAGGCATCTTTTCTGCTTTGCACTGTGTTGTTTTAAGCATGCTTTTCAAAATTACAAAGAAAAGCTTCAGTAAGTTAGCAAATATAACCCATTGTCTTTTAAATCATGGTTTTAAGACAAAGCTTTGGGTGGTCAGCTTCTAGTTTTTGAACAACTGAGACAGTCAGTACAGTCCTGCATCACACAACTGCATAAATAAGGAAGACTTAGTGACAAATGCATCATTTCACAGATTATAATCTATTTTATCTAAAACTTTTTTTTTTTTTTTAAGTCACTTTCTTAGATATAGCTTTCACACTGCCCAGGTTAAAAAAAGTATAGTGTCATCAAAGTATTGGTTTTATGCAGAATGCCCAGTTAAACTTCCCTTTTTTACGCCTACCTAAGATTTTCCAAAGTCAGTCTTGACTACCTTAAAGGGACCTGTCCTCATATTTTTTTTCCTGAATGGTACCCCCAGGAAGTGATAAAACTTGAAAAATTAATAGTAGCCTCATTCATCCAGACAGAAGGTTGTTAATTGCCTGCTAGGTCATAGCAGATGGGATTAAAAATAGGGAAAAGTGTCTCAATACAATGTCAAAGTAAGGGAAAAATTCTTTTGTCTCTGAAAAGGAAAAAGATAAAACAGGAATATCTTTGCTGTTGCATATATAAGATATGTGAAATGGAGATGTCCTTACATTTTGCTTTGTGCCTTTGACTGAATTCAGTGATGCCACTGTGGGCTAGATATGCTCAGATCACCCCTGCCAGGTGGGGCTGATTGAGGATTTAGACATAGAGACACATAATTTATGAATTTTTAAGGTCTCTGGACAGATACAGATGCTGAGCTGTTCTGCTCAGCTAGGATGGGATTGCACCTGCTCTTATCTATTAGAAACGTAGATACCAAACCAGGTTTTTCCTACAATCACAGCTTGTATGAGGCATACAAAGACTAAATAAGGCAAATATTTTTAAGCAAGATATGAAGATTCTTTGTAAATCTGTTATTTGTGGGCTTAACTATGAATGTAGGTCTTAAGTTTAGACATCACTCTTAAAATATTTTGCCTTTGGTTTTTGTTAAGTGATCTAGCAAATCTTAGTCCCACTACATGTATTGTATTAATTTGTCTTAAAAGTCACTATCAACAGTTACTTGTTGTCACTATCAATAAAATAAAAACTTAGATGTTTACTTATTGCTGTACAGAAAATAGGGATGAAGTGTTTTTTCCATAAACATCTAAAAAGTAACATACTTAACCATTTTCCTTTGAAGGATCAAGCAATAAACTATAGACAAGCAGTCTATCCCATATCTATGAAGAGGGTAAAAGCCAGGACTGCAAGTTTCCTTGCTGTCAGCTACAGTTACAGTGCTTATTTTCACTTACCAGGCACTGTCATTATCTTATACTGTATCACTAGATGAGATTTGTTTAACTTAGCAATCTGCAATATTAAATATTCTCCTAATAGCCTTCATTACCGTCACCAGGAAAAAACTACTTCTGTTTGCCGCAGTTCTTCAGCGTTAAAGGTATATGTGCAGCTCTGTGTATGGTGTGTTACTTACTCATCAGAAGCAAAGGTGTCTAGCAAAGCAGAACAGGAGCAGACCCTGAACAATAAAAATGCACTACAAGACTGACACCTGTTGGTAACAAGTGTGCCAAACTGTAACAGCATCTTTACAATTCTACATTTTCAGAAGACCCAAAAGCTCAACCTAAATTAATACACTTCCATCTCCATATGTAAGTCACCCGGATATAACGAGCTAAATGTGGGACAAAAACCTGAAGACTCAATCTTCAGTCTTTCCAGAATTAGAGATCCATATCTGCTGAGATCCGTATGCAGCTGAGGTCTAACAACAGTTACAACAAATCAATGCACACCAGCGCATATTACATGTCTAGAGACTGTTTCAGCATTCCTGACATCAGCATGTCAACCGTAGTAAGCGATATATCCTGCAAAGCATTGAAAGATATATTGTAATTTAGTCACAAGGGTTTTTTCCATGTAGATCACTATAAGTGTAAGAAACTGGAAATGGAATACCAGTCTTCAGGACAACAACTTAAATGAATGCTGTTTAAGAACAATCTAGCAATGTGGTATCTTTTCCATTGCTCCCTTCCTGCAAAAAAATCAGATGAGTTTGATCAGAACAATAAAAGAGTGAAGGTGCACTGTGGCATTCCTCCTATCATAGCAGTGGTCTGCACTTCCACATGAGCTTTTTCATGAGGAACTGCTAAATGAGGAGGTAAGCTCTACAGAAAAACAAACAAACAAACAAAGAGGCAACTGGATCTGCTTGCTTTTTAGCATAACAACAGGCTCCTCTACTCCCCTACTGGCTGTCCTCACAGAAGATAAAGACCTACTACTATAATCAGCTACTGTAATTACCCTCCAGAGCAAAGATGTGTGATTTGAGAACTTTCCAAGTTCAGCACCTAATGACAAAGCCAGCTCTCATGACCCTCTTCCACAGTGTATTTAGCAAAGCAAAGAGTTACATTAGTAACAGCCATCTAAACTCTTGCTGACCTAAGAAGCAATGTTTCAGTATGTGCCCTGTGTTTTCTACTGCATGACTCCAGTATTTCTGAAAAGAAGCAACATCAGCAACAAATTGAACGCTAAATTGAACTGGCAGCAAATCCTGTAGTCATTCAAGGTCACAGAATAGTCTTGTCTTCACTTGTCTGGTGATTGGTAGCCTCCTTTTCAACAGTTCAATAATTAATTCAGCCTTCAGCACATTAAAAGACAATTCCTCTTCCAAGGTAAATGAGAGTTCAAAAAACCCTCCAGTTCCCAGTTCATGTCGTGTTTGGGCTCCAGTGCTCTCCCTGTGACCTGTGTGCCCTCCTTCCCTCAGAGGAATGCTCTCATGTCCAAAGGACGTTACCACATCTCCTCAACACAGCACTCTTAGATGTGCATGATGCGCTACTATGATGCCAGTGTTTACAGGAAAGGAAATGAGGGATAGGATTGGCCTAGATATCCAAATCTGTGGAAAGCAAGTTAGACTGGCAGATCATGATTAGTCAAACTGACCCGTGCTCGGAATAAGACCTAAACCTGATAATCCTAGCGGGCTATTCACCCCGGCTATGTCATGATTTACACGGGGGAAATCGCCTGTGCCAGGCATTTGTATCTGAGATGCAAAGTACAAAATGGATAGGATTCACCCAAATGCAAGGTAATCAAGACATCAAACGACATTTTCTTTCTTGTGTTTCAGCCTGTTTCACAGTTCTGGAGTATAATATCTGTGAATAATATCAGACAATGAAAATACTGAACTTTGTTAGACAGAATGGTGAAAGAGAAATGATGTAACCACTTGTATTTTTACTTTCTTTACAGTAAATACATTCTTGTTAATATGAATCCAGTGTGGTCTGAGTCACAAAGGAATGTGGCATTTCTACACCAATCACAGGAGTCAGTAACTTTAAACCTGTTACTCTCACCTTGATCAGTAAAAAAAACCTGCACGTACTATGTCACATCATGGAAAAGCGTAGCATAAAACGTCAGGAGGTAAAGAGGACTCTACAAGCCTGTCATGGCCTCCAGGTCTGCTGCAAGGACTGCAATGACAAGTCAGAGCAGTTTCCAAGAGAGTAATTTGCTCCCCAAAATCCCCATGGTGCTACACAGACCGACCCTACCATCTCCATTTACCCTGAGATCCTATTTACCCCCACGCAAGACTGCGAGTGCAGTTCCCTTTACATCAGCTTGAACAACATCTGTGACCAGAGAAACATTTCCTGGACCTCATATAACTCTTACACCAATCGGGGGGTGAGGCAGGAGCCAGGAACAGTCTCATTGCATTTGTTTCAAATTTCTGAGAGGTTAACATTCTTTCTGACACAGACCAACAAAAGGTTAACAGCAGCCTACACCCTCGCCAAATTGGTCTGTAGCAATTCCGTGCTGAGATCTTAGAGTCTGTCCTAAATGCCTCTGCCTAAGGAACCATTCCTATGTCCCTTTTATTCACAGCAGAATAAACATTTCAAATGAAACTGGGGAAAGAGAAAGAAAAAAAAAACCTCTACCCAACTTGCAACATCTCCCACGAAGAGTATCTGTGGACTGTTTGCTGAGAAAACACCCTCAATTACCCTGACAATGTTAGCAGATTTTTACACTAATCAGTGCAGGGACACATGTTTGTGAAACAGCTACAGTCATAATTTGTCTGCAAATCTAATCAGGGAATACGGAGATAAAACCAGTGAAAATATTAAATTCTGAGAGTTCTGCAGTTCCTGCACAGCCTGCCAACTCCCCCCAATAAACTACAAACAATTCAATGTTAGTCTTTTGCATAACAGTTCTTACCACATTTTATTGCCACAGGCTTTTGAGTTTGGGGTTGTTTCTTTTTTTAATAAAGAAATTATGCAAGTACTGTATTAAGGACAAACTGCATATTTCACGCTGAACTAAAATAATTGACTTGTGAGTGACAAAATAATTATATATATCCTGGTATTTAGCTATTTTTATGCGTTATAATTACTAGCTTTGCTGCATCAGGAAGAATACAGTGTTCTCAAGGATTAATAATATTGGGTGAGCCAATACACAAGAATGCAACTTTCTTAAAAGCATATCCTCCAGAAAATTAAAAAGTTGCCTGCAACCGATCAGTAAACTTGTGTTGCTGAGCATTTGGTGGCGTTATCAACCTTACTTATTTTAAACTTTTGATCAGATGAGCAGTCTTCTTCATGGTCCATGTCAGTTTTTTGCTACTGATCACTCCGGCCTTTAAGTCAGAATCATTATTTCAGACTATAATACTAAATGCCAATATTGTTCTGTTGTTATTGCTGCTATAAAGCCACTTATAGCTGATTTAGTGATGAAGCAAGTTGAAGATGTGTAGGTGTTGCTCGGGGATAACAGAGACGCATTTTGCACTTACACCTGCTGAATCATGCAATATTAGAAATTAATTTGATGCAAGCACATACTCTGTGGTCATGGATATTGTAGAAATCAGGGCAATGAAATCAGGTTTGCAGCCTGAAGAGCAAGATAAAAGAAAGTTTCAATGAACAAATCTCAGCTTCACTATTATATTATTATGTTAGTCTTAATGAATTGAAAAGGGCTAAATTCAAATAAAACAGGCAGAGCATAGCCTCTTTTTACAATAAAACAGTTTTTACAACAGAACAAACTTTTTACTCAAACTGTGTGGGCAGCTTCTGATCTTCTGCATGACACATACTACTGACAGGAGGACCAGTCCTTTCCATTAGAATTGAAATAGTTTCATATCATGAGCCAGGGGGTAGAATAGGGAGGACCTGAGGGACAGTAAGGTTTCCAGAGTCCAGGCTGACTGGTGGACCACAGCTGGTGGATCCGTTTGTTTCCAGACATAGCTATTGTTCCCTTAGTGGCAGCAGCAGAAATTTCAGTAGCTTCGGTGACACAGTAGCAGTTCACCTCACCCTTCCCCTGCTGCACTCTAGCCAGAATGCTGGATGAAGGAAGAATTCCTGCTTCTTGATGGTGCATGTTTCCTTTTCTCTGTAAATGTCTTTCCTTTGGCATGATATACATGGATGCTGTTAAAAATCCTCTTCTAGTTTTAAGCTAAATACAGCCTAAATTAAGTAGCAGCAGTATGTAAAATCTTTATGGAACGCCCTAAATACCCCATGGGTTCATCTCTTATCTATATCTTGACAAGTTTTCCTTTGTTTTGAGTTTCCATATCTATATGCATAGTTTGGCACAGACCAAAGCCATGACATGGCGCAAACTGCGATGTCAGCCCTTTTCCTATAAAAAACACAACATATCTCCCATTCTGGGGAAAAATGGCCTTATCCAGAATGTCTTCAAGAACCTGGAGCCACTACTTTTCAGTGCAGTGAATCACCACCAAGCAGCTAATTAATGGTATCTTGCTTCTGTAATGGATAATGCCTACTGCATCACACCTTTCAAGATTGAATGAGTTCAGCAGAAGCTGAGACATTCTGTTTCTCATATAGGAAACATGCCTCCATGATTGTCAGCATGTTCTGTTTTTGTTTTTTTTGTTTGGGTTTTTTTTTTTTTTTATTATTACTCCTGCATGTTCTATTAGTCTCAGTAGGGCTGGATTTACCAGGAGGAGGACACCTTTTCTCTCCACTTCTGCTAATGGCATTCCCCATCCCCTCCTGCTGTTTCTGTAGTGCACTCTGCAGCTCCACACCATGGCTACTCCGTACCTCTCCCACAGAACCACTATACTGTTGTTAAATATTTAGAATATTTATAGCAACAGGATTCACCCGCCAAAACAAGAAGGATTTGGGGTTTTGGATTTGGGATTTTGACCAGCCATTTCACTAGTCAAGTGCATTGGCACCTTATCTTCTCTGGCAAAATTGCAGTCATTTCACTTGGATGAGGACCTAGCCACAGCTAGCTGTGTCCATGCTGTTGCCAAATGGGATTATTACAATACATTATACATGTGGCTAGTTTTGAAGACCACCTGGAAGCTACAGTTAGAGCAGTGTGTGGCTGCCCATGAGATTA
The DNA here is from genome assembly GCF_964199755.1 of Larus michahellis. Taxonomy (NCBI): domain Eukaryota; kingdom Metazoa; phylum Chordata; class Aves; order Charadriiformes; family Laridae; genus Larus; species Larus michahellis. Next base: position 23,148,718 of record NC_133896.1, on the reverse strand, counting down.
ACAGCGTCAGCTGTGAGGCACATAGTACATCAACTTTCCAAATGCTGCGCTTTCCACCTATTTGCATATGGCTGCAGTGGAAGTGACGGCGCTCCGCGAAGTCCTGCATGAGCAGCCGCAGGCAGCCTGCCCCTGTCTCACAGGTAGACTTTTAGAGCAACCAAGCAGTGCTAGCTAAGAATCCGAGACTGGAGAGACAGGGTATTCTCACTGCAGTCCTCAACAGAACAACGTCCTCACCTACCTGGCAGAGCTCACAGACACTGATCAAATGATCGACGCAGTGGAATACACATCCATTTTTCTCAGGTCTCTGCTGCAACAACCAATTTTTAAGCTTTTTGTACAGAGCAATTGTGATCCACACATACAGCTTGACACAGGCTGGTGGACTAGTATATAGAATGCCCCTAGCAGCAGTACTAGCTGCATTGTTACATATTTAAAAATCACACAATATTTAGAGATCAGAGCATAATCTGTTATTCTCAAGAATGATAAAAAATACTGAGCATCAAACAAGGAAGAACAGAATTCTCTACAGTTTCTTCTATCAGAGACCAGGTATTTGGGCTCCTTTGGCTCTGCTCCTCATGTATCCCCACTGTAGCTCGCACATTATTTTCCTGACAAGCCTCATCCCTCATTTCACTGATGGATTTATATTCTGCTGAGCTCAATTGAGTACTTAGATAGTCAGAATCTGATCTCATTACATGTGTGTCAGCAGAACTAACTCCAGGGAAGTCAATGGAACCAAGTTAGATTTACAGACTTGGAGCTAAATTCTTAATTTACCACCCAACATCTGTCATAACCTCAAACTTAAGCTCTCCATGGACATGACCTACATTCCTAAAGCTTACAGATGGTATTTTAATACCTCTATAAAAAGAAAAATCTTGCGTGCCAGAGAAGTGTACTCAGTTCTTCTCATCTAAGATATCTGACATGCACCCTAATTCCTCAAGGAGTGTTTATAAGGGCAGCCAGTTGGAGCTAAGACAAAAGGAAAGGGAAAAGAAAAGAAGGCAGCTATGTCAACTGAAATGTCAAGGTGCTGGCTAGCCTAAAGCTCAGTTCCAAAACTAATTGGAAAGGGGAACTCAGATTTATATTTTTTCTACATTTCCACTGATTCTTGTGCATTAAACCTTTCAGTGACTTCATCAAAACCGTGCTTGTCCTGAAAATTCTGGAATCATCAGTCCTTGCTCAGAACAGCTTTGAAATGATTTCTTATGCAGCTTTTGGTGATGGAGTCTAAAATATGTGCTGCTTCACAGTTAAACACAGAAAGAGTTCTCATGTTTAGACGTACTTTCTCCAGTTAGGCTTTTTCTCTCTGCAGTTTACACTGCGAGGAGCATTGATTAATGTGAATGTTTTAGCTGTAGTTGTTGTTTGTGTATAAACTTTTGTTAAAACAAGTACTGCAGAATAAATGACCTTTATACAGACACCTATTAAGGCACTAAAAGGCTTGGCTACATTCATCTGAGACGCGTATACATAACGTTTGGAACAATAAAGGGATCAGCAGCTGCAAGGGGTTTGAATTGAATTCTTTAACAATAGAAAAGTTTTTCAGGCCCAAATACCAGCAAAGAGAATTTTTTGCAGATAATCCAGGAGAAAGAAAATAATAAAAAAATGCTAGCCAACTTTGCAGCAGTTAGCATAAGGGTGCCATCTGAAACATGTCAGCTTAAGAGTGCCCCATAGTACCATTCTTTTACACAACCATAGTATTCAGAACTGTTTCCCCAAATAATCCCAGATGGCATGCCACAAAATTTCAATTCATTTTAAAAGCTTTCTTTGCTGTTATTATGTGATTGAAAGTGCAAAAGCAAGTTGCCATTCTCATGGCACTATTTGCATTGGCTATTATCCCCTAAAATCCCCTTTAAACAGCTACATTGTCAGCCCATAGGCCTCATTTAGAACTACAAAAAAGCCCAGATTAATTCGATCAAAGAGAGAGCCAAGTACAAAATGCACTTTTCAAACTGTATCAGAGTAGGTTCCCTTTACAGATCGCTGCATGGCTAGAGCAATGCAAAAAAAACCCTGCCTGAAATAAAGCCTGAGCACTAACAGAAATAACTGTGCATGTTTCACATGAAGTGTTTGGGGCTCGTCCAGGGTAAATCTCTCACTACAAATGATTAGAATAAAATATATTTAAATATAAGTCTGTAAATTAAGTAGCAAGCATCAGGTTTTGCCTGTTTGGCTTTCCGCCACGACTTTCAGGAGACACTGATGTATTGCATGGATAACTTAGCCAGCAATAGACATTTCTGAAGTCTGCATGCATTGGAATTTTTAATTAATTAACTTAACAATGAGCAATGAAACTCACAAAAGGTACAGATAACTCCCCCCAGAATTATTTTGTTACTATCGCAAAAAATCATCATCATCACTGGTGAGGCAAAGGAAAAAGAAAAAGCTGCAGGCATCATTTCTGAAAAATATTCTATTTCATAACCTAAGGTGAACCCTTTCGAGTCAAGCACAACTCAGGTCCACAGATCTACAGCCAAAAAGTCTCTAGCGGCTTTTCAGTCTCACCTGGGATTCTGATGACAGGCAATAATGCTGATATTTTTGTTTCTCACAGAAGCTCCTTTGGTGTCTCTGCACCGTCTCACCCTCGCGGTCTCTACTGGAGTTTGCTTAGTGATGCTGCCATCAGTTCTCTCACCCTCGGTCTGAAGCGGTTTCTTCAGCAGCTGCTTTTGTGTACCGAGAAGAACATTTTACAGAGTGAAGAACTGCAGCACAAAGGTAGAGCAACTGAACATGTGCAGCAATATGTGCCATTGCCTTTTAAAGGACACATCAGGCCGAGAAAAGCTCAGCTGAAAAGCTGAGCAGCTGCAACTAATATTAAAGACATTTGCTGTAGGATGAAACTGGATGAATGCTTTTGTTAGCCACTTCCAATGGGGCTTAGATTTTTGAACAGTACCATTTTAATATAGCAGTTGTACATGTTTATTTACTTCCTGTATTTTATGGAATAAGTGTTTGTGTGGTATTAGTAATAAATGCTGTGTACCAAGGAAGTGTTCCTGTGGAGACAGAAATAGCTCCCACAGAGAAAAAGTGCCTTGAAAATCTATGTAATAAATGTATATTTGTAAAAACTATTAATGCACTGGCATACAAACCTTGGTTTACTGCTTGTGATTATGAAAACCACTATTCTTATTTGTGATCTTGGGAACAAGAAGAGGAAAAAGTTAATGTAAAATTAGTTATGTGTTTCAAGGGTGCACATTTTTTAAAAAGCACAGAGTTACACCATGAAAGAGTACATATTCAATTAGAGACACAGTGTGATTTTTTTAAAAATCTGTCGGATTTAAACATTTATATTATTCCACATATTCAATGGAAATAAATGCCAGAACTTGTTAAAGTCAGTCATAACAAGGTTCTCAGGTCTTTGTACAGAGTAGTATACAGGAAAGTACTTCAAATAAGCTGTTTTGTCCCCTCAAAATAAGATAACTTCAATCAATATTTGTCCCAGATATCTCTTTACCATAAGGCATATGAATTACTACACTCTTGCAACACTTTCAGTACTAAAAAGTAGCTTCAGCCAATAGAAAAATATAAAAATGTGATACTTTATGGAGTTAGGCCCCAATCCTGTAAACATGCATGTTAAATCTCATTAAAACCCATTAGGTTGCAGAAAGGTTTGTAGAATCAGATGTTCACGGCTAGATCCAAAGACACTTTTAGATGTACAACTCACTGTAAAAAGACCTAATTTAAACATAAAGATCTTCAAACATATGCTCAGCTCTTTTTTTGCCTAATCCTGGAAATGTCTAACTACTTACAGATACTTAATTCCCAACAGTAAAGTCACATAAACTGAATCAGCTTGTAAGCATTCCCAGATTCAGGTCATAAGATGGAAGCCAATAATAGGAGAAATCCCTCAGGATCCACGAGTACAGGATCCCTGACATTTTTCAGCAAAGTCTGATCAAATATGCATTCTCTAGCCACACATATCAGATTACAGTCTGCACAAAGTACAGCCAGATGAGGCAGCGCTTGTGCCGTGCTCCCCTACTAAATCATTCCATCAATTGTTAGAGCACTCTGGCTGGATGGCAAAGGGATTTGAACCTGCATCATCATCCCCAGGCAAAAGCAAATTGCAGCATGGATTATTCTACAGGGGGCACTCTGAGCCTCTTGAGCATGCTGAATTACACTTTACATGGAATAATTAATATCGGGAAGGGAAAGACTGGAAAGAAATACCGCGTTGTAGTCTAGTATCCAAAATACTCATCTGTCCAGCAACAGATCATCTCCAAAGAACATGTAATACAAAACACACATGTTTGTTGATCCTTTTGAGAGTCAGTCTCAGCAGTGAGCTATGGAGTCATGCTCTCTCCCTAGCCAACGTATTACTGTATTTGAAGTGGAATACTTTTAATCTTAGGGATAGTGAGCATATTCCTGTTTGTCCTATCCAATTTATCTTACTTCAGTACCCTGCTATTTTGGATATATAGAACCAAGAATTTTTTAAAAATCAGCATTAGATCTTCTCAGAAAGAAGGAATTGAACCTAGAACTCTTACATACAGAGTTGGCATCAATGTCTTAGATTCAACATCCCATTAAACTAGTTAATAAAAATCAAGAAGACAACATCACTAGGACTGTCCTCAACCAGATTTTAAAAAAAGAAAAAGAAAAAAATCTACTGAATTTTATGGATTCTCTCATTAACTATCTAACACTACTATGCCTTATAAAGGCAGAGACAATCAGCCAACAGTTCTCAGTTAAAATCCAGCAGATGAGATGTCTCCATCCAGCCCACTGCTGTTTCCCTAAAGGAGAGAAAGCAGTGAATACAAGTGGCCATACTCTTCCTCCTGCTCTGTTAGTGGCCCACTACACTGATTTGGCTCTGGCTGTGGATGGAAGGAAGAAGAGAAGAGGTAAGTCCAGCTGCTGCTGTGAGACAAGGGGCTTTCTCCAGCATTATTGCACAGGCACCTTTCTCTTCACAGCAGAAATGCGACCTCTGGGACAGATCAAGGAGACAGAGGGGAAGTCAGTAAAGGAATTCTGCTCTGCCATAGCACTGCAGGAAGAGAGAAGACTGCATTATCTGTTGGCAAAACCCAGCTCTCGGTTAGACCACCTGTAGAGATCATTACTTTGAACAATCTCTAAAAACCCCACGCTGTAACATCCAGTGTGGCTATGTCTTCACTAGCAAACTGGTGCATCTCCTAAGGAGGTGCATTTTTCTTATATATAGAATTTTTTTCTATTGTATGTGCTCAGAACAGATTGAAGTTAACCAACACTTTACTGATGTCAGCAGTTTCAAGTTTCTTCCTACTTCTCTCTCATTCGTGTGAGATACAGACACTTCTAATCAGTTCTTTCCAGGCTAAATCACTGTATTTTCAGACTGCGTAACAGAATACTGAAGAAAAAGAAAAAAAAAAAAGAGGTGGTTGTTACCAGGGAGGTTTTGTAAGACTGGATATTTTCCAGACAGCTGTAGGCTAAGAACTGATAGGCCATGTTCTAACTTCACTTTAGCACAAATCTGGAATAATTTCATCAAAATCAATGGAATTAAACTGGCATACAGGAAAAGAGCTTCAGACCAATCTGTTTTCACAGTTTTTTTTTTTTGTTCTCTTTCAAGATCCAAAGCCTTTGGAGAATTAAACTCAATCTGGTCTTGAAACACTTGATTACCTGTCCTAAGAGATGCCCTTTGTTTCTTTCATTTGCTGTTGTAAGTGAGAGAACATTAGATTTCAAGGTTTCTAAGTGCTGTTATTTCCTTAGACTGGCTCTTCATAAGTCCATCATTGGTGAAATCCCCATGTCTGTGAAATGATCAGTTACACTGCCTGCTTTGACTATGTTCCCATTGTAGATTTGCAATAGTCTTATATAGTTTTCCTTCAGTATTAACAATCAGAAATGAAGCCATAGCAAGGCTTTTGTCAGGCAATCCTGTTGCACAGAAATAAGGGTTGGCAGTGTCTTTCACTTTCACAAAGAACTGTTTTGATATGTATGAAATCAGTAATCGTTGGTAACCTTATAAACCAGCACAACACTTTTATCACTGAACATTCGACTTTTCACTTTCCAATTTTGTTTTGATTTTGCCATATATATTACACAGAACATTTCAGGAAGATGCTTCTGACTCCGAGTTGGTGGGAAGGAATATTCAAAGAAGATAACTGCTGTGCTAAAATGGCCTGAGACAAACGATGCGTTCAGTCAACCTGGGAGTTGGAAGACCCAATATGGGGATCTCCTGGAAATATATCCTGGAATACACAAGGTGAACTAATAAGGAAAAAGGAGGATGAGCAGAGAATGGTGCTTTATCAGAATGGAAAAATCACTGCACCAGTTGAGTAGAAAAGGGAATATGAGGAAATAGAGCAGAGCTAAGATAAGGTGAGAAATTACATCTGCACCCTTGCATTATAAGGGAGTGGAGAAAAGGATTGTCGTTTCCCTATCCTGATGCTATTTTTCTCCACCCCACTGTTAGCCTATTACTTAATCCTCTCATGAAGAAGATGACAAATTTGGAAGCAGATTTACACAAAAACTACAGCCTGATAGTACACGCAGCCTAGCCCAGTGGGGCATGGTAGTCTAGTGGCGAGTCTTTAAGCAATTCTCACTTTACAGGTGGTACTAGTAAAGTCAGTTTCTGTCTTTCTGCCTCAGTCCCTCAGCTGGTCACTTAAAGACTTCAAGTACTTGAATGCATGTAATTGCTGAGAATTGTGGGGTTCATTTCTGCAGCTCTGAACCTGTTTCTTTCAGGTGTGAACCTGTTTCTCTTTCTAGAAGCTTATCAGAAATATGTGCCAAGTTACAGCCTTGTTCTCTGACTTAACCCTTCGCTACCAAAGTAGAGATGGCTTTTGACTCCTCTGGCCAAAAGAAGTGACCAAATTTGCAAAGTTCGCACAGAGTATCTAATTTCAGGCGCTCATATATGCCAGGTTCTTGCCCAGGGTCTTGCCAGGGTCTTAAAGTAGCCCCAGGTTTATGTGGATGTAAGAGTAGCAGAGAAGTTCCCATTAGAGGGAAGAAACACACTTTCCCTTTTCTTGTCACTCATGGAAACAACAGTACCAGTTAATTACCAGAACTGGTACTGAACTAAGCATCTGAGAGAATTTATGTAGCCAGTCCTCAGAAATGCTTCTCTCTATCCGTAGGAGCAAGAAACTCCACTCTGGTCACACGACAGCATTTCATCTTGCTCCCCCAGCCTGGGGCAGTAACAGCACAGGGAGTTTACCTACCTCATTTCCACCTTTCCTTTTTACAACACTTGTGAAAAGTTTGTATTTTCTTCCTGTTGACAAAACAGAAAATAAGGCAGTACTTAAAATGACAACACTCTTTTTTCCCTTTTGTGTGTTTGGTTTTGGCTTTTTGTAGCTGATATTACAGACCAGGACAGTTTTATCTACTTATGATTTAAACAGATGACAGAATCCAGGCAAACAATATCAATTGCTTTTACTTTTGATGACCTATTCTTTGAACTTTGTGTATAATAATCTCAGGACTTGTTTACATAGAGAAGTTGGTAGAATTCAAGCTCTGCTATGAATTTTAATATATTTACTACTTTGCACTAACTCCTTATTTCAACACCATTAGAACAATGCGAAGTGATATTAAATGAGGCCACCTTTGGCCAGCCACACACTTTGTGTTTCCAGATGCTCCTGTGGGGCAGCACAAGATCTCCTCTGACTCTACAGCCAGACAATTACAGCAACAGAAATAGTAGAAACTTATTCATTTTTTTTCCTGGGTTCAGTATCATATTTGCTGTACTGCAGCCATCACCACTGGAGTGAGCCTCTTGGTACAACTGGTTTTCTGCATAAAGTGAAAGGAAGTCAAATGTCCAGGTATTCCCTGAATGACTTGTCTTGAATCCTTTCTTACACAGGAAGCTCTTGTGGACCACAGAATGCTATCAAAGAGGCAAGACGGGGCCACAGGACAGTTCAGCTGCGGTCTCACTCTGTTGATGGCCAAAGGTGAAGCTCAGTTTCAGACAGCAGTAGCAATAATACTTAATGGGGCTCAATAAACCTGAGAAAGCAATGCTCAGGCATACATGACTAAGCATTGCAAGACAGGGCCATTGTAATGCAAAGCCTAGTAATGTATTATTTTTTCCCCAGTCTTTATCTAGGGCCGTGGAATTCTCTGCTGTAAGTTAAAACTGTTTGTGCTCCCACAATAAAATAAAAAATAAATTAACTCCTCCATGCCCCTCCTGCCCCCAACTAGCATCAACCTAACAAATAGTGTTTTGGTTTCCAGATCTTTGCCACCAGTAAATCTCCAGTCTATGAAAGCCTCACAGAGGAAGCCGTTTATTCAGGTAGGATTAAATATGTAACATCAAATAATAGACCATCACACTAGGTAGACACTCGAGTGCCTAGTCCATAACACTAGGGAGCCCATCGAGCCTGCCTATAGTGTAAAGAAATCTCATCCACATCTGTTGGGAAGTGGATGCAGAATTCCTCCCTGACACGTGAGTCAGCAATGAACTAATCTAGTCAGAGTCTCCCTGTTAAAGGTGCTGAGACAACCTGTGCAGGCACAGGTCAAGTACATACCCAGAAGGTCTGGTGTGTCTGCACTGGATATGCGTGACTTACCTGTTCGCATACATTCAGTACCTTTTTTCTATATGCCAGGGTAATTCGGGCAAAAACACCCAGCTGTTACAAACATACACAGAAAATCCTGCCTCTCCAGGCTTTCTGATATTTTGAAATCTATCTTTTTGTGTTTCAAAAGTAGGCTTAAAGCATCACCTCAAACGGCCTTCAGAAAGGGAGGTGCCGCAGAGGCCCCCACAGCGCACCTGCTCAGAGCCGAATTGCCCCTTTAGCAGCTGGGTCACAGCGTACACTTAGGCTTTGATTTTTCAGGCTAATTTAAAGCACAGTCTCACCTGAGGTACATTACAATAAACCAACATATTGTAGGAAAGGTAAAGCTGCTGTGAGAAGGTTCTCATTAAACAAATTAGTTTCCTGACTAAAGGTCTGCAGAGAAGGAAAACTTGTCTTACCACTACTGCTATTTACTTCTTATTAAGCCAGCTGCCTGGTAAAACAACAACCTACACTTCTCACAGAGGCTGATACCACGAGGGGATGTGTTGCAGCTTTTAAGATCTGGTTCCATTTCTCACCTGACTGAGAGGCCTCCATCACACACTCCTTTACGCAAAATGGCAGCCATCTCCCAGTACCTCTGCAGGGAGCTGAACTCAGAGGAGCTTTGCCCTTTCCATGCCTCCTTCTTACTCTAGTCCAGAGACTGCCATGGGCAATGCCAGCTGCCACCACCTCTCTTTTGGAGGGAGAGTGAAAATGTGTCCCCTGACAAAATGGCTATCACTTTGTGGTGCAGTGAGGTGGGTGGAGCCACTGCACCACAGAGGAGTAGCCATCTTGTCGGGGGACACGGCTTCACCCTCCCTCCACAGCACAGGGGCCACAAGGAGCTGTGCGTACCCCAGGTAAAGCACGTGGGAGACATGAGGAAACCAAGAAAATTGTTGCCACAAGGTGGTTTAAAAGTTTGGTGAGGCAGGGGACCAGGGAAACTGCAGCTGATGCTGCTAAGAAGCCCACCATACAAAAGCAGGCGGCCAGCTGCTGATTGAAGGAAGGGTCGCAAGTGTGTCACAATCTCATTTGGTTGATTAGCTCACCACAGCTGCCAGAACGTTTAAAGTAGCTTTATTTAATCAACAAAACATTGAAGGTAGTGTCAATAGCTGTTTCTTGGCCAAATTTAAACCCATCAGCAAAGTCAGGTGAATAGTAAATGTGTTATGGGCTCCTTCTCACCCCTGGTGAGGGCAATCTCCAGTCAGTAGTTGGGGAAAACAGCCACCAGCAACTTATACATCTGCGGGACGTGAAAAAGCAGCGCTGATAATGGCTTAAGTTTCCTGGCAGTGTAATTTGCAGGGATTTCTGTTTCTGCAGATGAGAGCTGCAGCTCTAACCTGGGGCAAAACATCCCATTTTTCTGAGACTGCTTTTCAGCCGGCGGTGGGGGCAAGGGAGAAAAATCCAATATAGCAGAAAGCAAAGGAGAGCTGGAGAAATCCGCTGAGGAGCCTGGCTAGAGGCTAAACCAGGGGCAATGGCATGAAAAAACATAAAATGTGAAAGAAACCTTTTACTTATTACATAATCTTAGTGGCTGTGGTTGGTGCATTTAATTATTATGGTATTAAACTACATTTATTGTAATTATTAGATAATATTCATACATTTGTAAGTTTGTTTTCATAAGAAGAATTTCAGTCTATTTTATAGCAATAGAGCTAAACTGAGAAACTTCATAGCATAAGCACTCCTGCCTATGTATTTACATGCTTATATATAGCTATATTTATATAGCTAGATAATTAATAGAAACTATGCCAATAAATGGAGAACGCTTTACAATTTTTTATTTTTTTTTATTTTTTTTAAATCCAAACACCTTATTTTGAAGCATGCAATAAGTAAAGAATCTATGCGCAACTATATTAAATTGAAGAAAGGCTGGGTTTTTTTAATCAATTATCAAAATCACCGATGTGGTTGATGTTGCAAATACTTCTGTACAAATATAAATCTTTATAGGACACATAACCTTTTCCTCGCAAGTAGCTGTAAAACTCAGCACTTAATTAACAGATCTGTGGGTTTTAATTATTAATCACTTATTTTCTGTCTTCATTCCAAAGCCCTAGTAAGGGAGGGGCTTGAAGGAAAGGTAGGGAGGGAGTCAGGTGGAAACAAGTCAAGCCTGAAAAAAAAGTTTAGTGACGTGAACAGAAAGAAATTGGGGAAAATAAGCATTTTATGCTCCTTTAACATTAGACTAAGAAGCAATTTTATCAAAATAAGATAATAGAATAATAGAAAAGCTGAAAAACTTTATGATTGAGAAAAAACCCTTAAAAATTAAAAAGAAACTTCCTCTCTGGGCAGCATAGTGGATAAGAGCGTTCAATTAGTAGGGGGTTAATAGGCTCCAGCTGGTGTGTCCTACCAGTTTGGGGGTAGATTGTAAAAGAAAGGGGAAGCAGGGTTAGAAAGGGTGTGTTCCCTTTCTGCCTGCCCTGGTTGCTCTGTGGTTTTTAGTTTGATGTGCAGTTCCCTGACTGCCTTGGGGACAATAAAGCATTCTCTGAGGGAAAGTCTCTAAAAGAATTTGGGCTGGAAGTTTACTTTCTTTCTCTGCAGTAATTCACATGGACTAAGGGCTTCTTAAAGCCTTGAAATATCTCCTAATGGCTGCTGCTAGAATTAGATATTGGACTCCAGTAAAGTAAAGGATCTACTATGGAAGTTTATTTGTGCTTATAGCAGCAAAGGCCCTGGCAGCTATATGGGGTGTTGCTGCTGGGAATTTATTTCCATTGTGGTGGCTTCTTTTGACAATGTGTGAAAATTTAACTGGCTGCAGTTTAAGATTGAAAGTGTAAACCGTACCATTCGCAAGAGTTGTGTTTTACAATGCAGGCCTACTATACAACACACGCGACTGTAGGAATTGCAGATTAAAACCGATGGGGCGTATAAACTCTGTGTTTGGCTGGAACAGAAAGAGGTTAAAAGTCTGACCCGCAAACAAATCTGGTGCTGGCTCTAACTCACAACGGCAGCTTTTGCTATGGGAAAACGTTTAAGGCAATTTAAATGCTCCCTCAAACAAAGGATCCAGTTTAGTAAATCACAGACTTTCTGACCAAACAGCCTACAGTATTTCTTAGGTTTACTTTAATTATAACATATTGTGGAGCATAGTTTACTCCAGAAGTACCCATGAAGTTAGAAAGGGGTCTTCACCTGAACTTTTGCCATAAGGCTATCTAACAACAGCCAAGTATCCAACAATATTCTCAGACTGCAAATCCCAATAATGTATTGCAATCACATATTAACATTAAAATTCTTTCCAGACTTTCCAGTAGCTTGTCACAATCTCACATTGTCTCAATTTTATCTGGATTAAGCTTTAGTCTGGCAACCTTAGTCTAGGCCTCGTTATCAATTATATGTTAAATGTAGAAGAGGGTGGTCAGACCTCCTCAGGTTCCCAATTGTGGTTAGGGGGAACATGCTAGCAACTGAACAATTGGTGAAGTAAATCAATAACCTTTTTTCTGATAGTCATTTACGTAGTAAGCATGACTTCAGAAGTTGCTAAAGCAAAATTCGAATGCTTCCATTTTTTTCACTGACAGTTGATAATAATTTACTAATCTGGAAAAATATTTTGATTTGGGGACATCAGAACATTCAGAAAATATGGAGTTCAGCCTCCTAATATAAGTTACATAATGACTAATATGACTAGCACAAATCAATATAGCAGCCAGTTCAGATATGATTGGTCAAAGGCTCTACTCTTAAGTCATAAACATCAGTTTCATCATTTACCTTGTAGTTCATTCATCTTCCCATCTGAATGCCAAGAAAGATACTTCATGTGATTCATTTTGTCATAAATACATGAGCATATTGAAAATTGTTAATGAGCACAGACACTTGGCAAACATTCATAACTGCTTCATTTCAATTCTTGCTTAGTGATCCTTAAGTATGGGAAATAAAAACAAATTTTTAAAAAATCAAATATCATTCAGTGCCTACATTAGTAGTGAAATGCCATGATTTATGCCAGGTAAGAGTAACTTCAGAGGCATTGAAAGTGATTTCTAGTTTTATAGTCCAATCCAATAAACATTGGATGGGGATGTTGACTACATTCCATATTTAGATAATTGCTTTCCTGTTTGATTACTAAGTGTGCTTACAGATCAAAGTAAACTACTTTGAGATCAATCTGCTGCCAGACAGCAATGAAGTAGTCCAGAGTCCATGTAAACCGGACACTCAAATGCCTTTGGGTGCCGTTTCTGTCGGTCATTGTAAATATATATAATGCTTCTCATTGCTACAACTGCAAAACCAATATACTGGTGGTAGACAGAGTTCTCTGTACATATTGCAAAGAATTTGGTAACATGTTTTGATTTTAAATAGTATCTTTAGCAATATACTATTTTGTTAATAGCTTTTATTCCCAGTCTCTATAAACAAGATTTCAGCTGTAAAGCTTGAGACTCATGCTCTTTCTATCATATGTGACTTCCTATACCCTCTCACCACATTTCTTCAACTTAAGACAGAGAGTGAGACCATATATTTCATAAGATGCTTCAGTGAAGTGATAAGCACGTTAGATACAGTTAAAACATTTTGGACTACTGGGGTGCTGACAGGCTGGCAGTTAATGTTGAACACAGGTCCACAGCTAGATACCTGCCTATGGAGACTTTCTGCCAAATATCAGCATCTGTCCCTGCCTGATGGCCAAATGTCCCACTTTTAACACGTTTTCGTGGTAGTTTCATCTAGAAAGGTTTCCACTGAAACATTTCCATGCTCCCAAACACTGTAACTTGAGCTGTGCCCTGATTTCTCAGACCATCTTGTCTGAAAAAAAGACATGAATAGAAAAGTCCTCTGTGAGAATATGAAAAAGGCTTCTGCATGCACCAGAGCAGACTATCAAATAGCCTTTTTTATCAAACTACTGAACTGCAGTTCACCTACGTAGCACAGTTAATGAGCCCCATTTTGCTTGTCAGGTTGGACTCAAGTGCATAGCAAAGAACAAGGGTAGAACGTCTCATTTCAGCAGCAATTTGCAGCTAGACTGGGTTAAACCGATGGTGAAGTTACACTCAGCACAAAGATAGCAGTACACAAGATCTAGCATTAGATCCACTATGAGGAGATGGAGATCTGTTCAGTGGAAGACAGGGCATCCATAGACGTACAGACACCCGTATGGTGCTCACTCTGTGCATGTGCAGACTGGGCTTACAACACAAGAACATCTCATAGACATTATCCAAAGCACCAGCGCTGGCTGGTTGGGTACCTGTGTGTTCTACTTAAAATCTTTCCTCACCTTTTTCATCACCCAGTGTCAAAAAAACATGGGAGGATGGGGGCCACTTAGAAAGGTGATGGAGCTTGTCAGATGGCACAGTTGACATGGAGATGAAGCATTTGCCAGTGAGATTTTACAGGACCTGCAGCTCTCAGGAACTGTGTGTTTTTAAGCACCAGCTACTAGTGCACCGTGATACCTGAAACACCCAGGCCCCAGGCAGTTGTCCTAATTTGAAGGCATGTCCAACTGCCTGGGATTGCATGAGTAACATCTCCCGCTCACGACGACAGTCTGCACAAAGCTGTTCATGCCATGTCCAGGGCCACCTTAGAACAGCCCTGCCAGCATTACAGCTATCTACCCACCGTGAAAAACAGAACTGATTTTGTCACGACAGGGGCAAAACAGGCTGAGGGTACGTCAGTGCCCCAGTGTAAAGGGAAAGCAGCCAAGTGCATATTAAACTAACTCAGGTTACCTTAGACACGGTAGTTGCAATAGCATGTTAGGCCTGGCTGATTTACCCCACTCGGACATAAGTGCTGAGACTGCAATGACTTCTCATTCTACCAGGTTGCTCTCCTTATCCCAGCTGCAACCTGTCCAACACTTAAATGATTATCAACCAGAGGAAGAGAGAAGTTAGGCTAGGGGAAAAAGATCATAAACCTTTGGCAGCATGAAAAGAGATCGGCAATAGGATGGCCCCATAGCTTCTTTTTAGCTTGAACTGTTTTGTGGGGAGTCTGAAAAATGTAGTTCACTAGAAAATCAGAAGATATTGCAGAGGTACTTTACTCAAGCTAGGTATGGATTTGTTTAAATGACTTCAAACTGAGCCTAAATTATTTCTGGTTCCAAGGGGGTCTGTAACATATGGGTTCATCAATATATTAGTCGGTAGGCAACAATAGCCGTGAGCTGAAGGAGTCCTGAGGCTGCATTCACACTGGATGTCCTGGCTGCAAGAAGCTGGTGCAGCTTCTCAGGGGCTGCGCTTCCAGGGGCGCTGCACAACACCACCATCAAGTGGTCTCTGCACCAAAATACAGTACTATGCCAAGCCCTGCGTCCCTTCCAAAATGAGAATAGTGTTGCTGAGTTTTCCCAAGATACAAAAATCAGATATCTCTCCAACATCAGATGAGACTTCATCGTAAGAGAGCGTTTAATGGCTCTTCTCCTATGACATATTCCACAACCATTGCTCTTTCATCAAACAAGCCAGTGGGCTTATTTCTCAGAATATTTGGAAAGAAAGTAAACTACTTGTAATTAAACTAGCTTCACAGAAAACTTTATATTTGGTTTGCACATATGCTAATTAGACAGACTCTTTCTTCAATTATTTTTCTTTCTCGTTTGCCCATTATCTATCTATATCAAATTTCCATACTAAACACTAAAGTTAAGAACATGTAAATAAAGTACAGACAATGCAGTCTCAAGGCATGGCAGCCTGCATTTTCACTACTGACCCTTCCATAATTTCCTGCAGAGAATTATGGCTTGAACTTTTATCAAAGTTTTTTCTGTAGACGCCAGTCCACTGGCGGCCTATATAGAACTATTCTCTTGCTCTTTGTGTTTGAAGAGGGTTTGGATGCACCATTACTGCTGATTAATCTTTTGAATTTTGGTAGCTCCATTTTCCTTTTTACTTGGTCTCCTGTGATACTGCTTTTTTGTTCTTTGAAATATATAGCACTGAGTGAAGTGATTCAGAACATTTCGGATACATGCTGAATAAATTCCCAATGGCATGCTGAATAGGAATACGTATTAATGTGACTCCCCTTTCCAAAACTTCCTAGCCCCCGTCTTTCCACAGAGGTAGAATACTATCAAAAGATCTATGTAGCAGTTTTGTTGGTCCACTTAAGAGGCCGTATATGTCAGTAGGAATCTAGGGCTTGATGTGGTCCTATATAGCCTAGATGTTTTCTTGGAAGTTAGCTGGAATCTGTTACTTAACAGCTCTCAGCAGATAGGAAAGTTGCCATCATTTTCAGTGTAGATTACTCGCTCCTCCTGATGTTTTGCTAATTTGACCTTAATGTCCTGGTTTGAATCTGCAGCTGAAAATATAGATTACTTAAATGTACATCTTTTAGCTTCTTCTTGAATTGTGTCTCCTCCCTTCCCTCTAAGGTTCCTTATATAGGAACAACTTATCATTTTGTGCAAATTTAAATTGCGGAATATTAGATCAAATGGTCTCTAAAAATTACTGGGAGATTGAGATGTCATCACCTAGACATTACAGAGTTACATAAGGGTAAGGGGTTAGGAGGGATCCTTTTGGCCAGATGCTGAACTGAGGAGGGTCAAATACATGTCAGCTATCTGGATAGTTTGCCTGAGTCGCTCCAGTGGAGGTTTCATAACATTCTTAGGCTACAGTGTTTTACCATCCCAATTAGACAGTTGTGCCAACTTCAGTACAAGGAAAATTAATTTCTCATTGTTCCTGTCATCTTCTCTACTAAAAGCTGTTTTACACAGTGGAAGATTATTATCATATCTACTCCGTTAGATTTTTCTTCCTTAGATTTAACTACATAAATTCCTTCATGTTCAGCTTCTAAACATCTTTATCTTGTTCTTCTTTGGACTCTCTCCATCATGGCTTTCTTTTTCTCAAAGTGGATACCTGTAATGGGGCACTATCAGTGTTTGAGTTCTGTCCTTTTTAACATATCACTGCTGGAGTTGCAAAATAGAGTCTGTGTGAGCCTGTAAGAATTGTTCGTTTGATATTTTTGATGTAATTATTTTAATATTTGAAGGAATTTTTCTTTGGTTTTGTCTTAGGTGAACCGAGAAATATTTTTTTCCTTAGTTGTGCAAGAGTGGTTATATACTTAAGTATATAGCAGAAGCACGTGACCTGCTTGGTGTTAGGCACTGTATAAAGACAGAATAAAAAGATGATTCCTGCACCCCAAAATGGCAATCTAAATGTGAAAAAGGTAGGTATGGATCCCAGATAAGCAGTAAGACAGAAATTGTCAGTGGCAGCCAAAGACGGCAGTAAACAAAAGACTGAAAAGGAAGGAATGAGGGTTATCATAGAATCATAAAATCATAGAATAGTTTGGGTTGGAAGGGACCTTTAAAAGTCATCTAATCTAACCTCCCATGCAATGAGCAGGGACATCTTCAACTAGCTCAGGCTGCTCAGAGCCCCATCCAACCTGACCTTAAATGTTTCCAGGGATTGGGTATCTACCAACTCTCTGGGCAACCTGTTCCAGTGTTTCACCACCTTCATGGCAAAAAAATTCTGCCTTGTATCTAGTTTAAATCTACCCTCTTTTAGTTTAAAGCCATTACACCTTCTCCTATAAAGGTGCTGCTATAAAGTTTGTCCCCATCTTCCCCGTAGGCCCCCTTTAAGTACTGAAAGGCCACAATAAGGTCTCCTCAGAGCCTTCTCCAAGCTGAGCGACCCCAACTCTCAGCCTGTCCTCATAGGAGAGGTGTTCCAGCCCTCTGATCGTTTTTGTGGCCCTCCTCTGGACCTCCTCCAACAGGTCCATGTCTTTCCTGTGCTGAGGGCTCCAGAACTGGACGCAGTACTCCAGGTGGGGTCTCACCAGAGCAGAGTAGAGGGGCAGAATCACCCTCGACCTGCTGGCCATGCTTCTTTTGATGCAGCCCAGGGTACGGTTGGCTCTCTGGGCAGCAAGCACACATTGTCAGCTCTTGTCGAGCTTTTCATCCACCCGTACCCCCAAGTCCTTCTCAGACAGTTATAATCTCTGCAAATACGGACTCATTTTGAAACGTTCTGAATGTTTAATGATTCACTTTACATAAACCTTAAAAAATGGTGACCAGATATTTTTAGTTCTTCAGCATGCAGCAGGAACAATGAAAGTGCAGTTTTTGGAAACATTCATTTGATTTAGGCATCTAATGGAATGTGAGCTCTTTTCCATGTGGTCATACATACAAGAGTAATTTTTGTAGTAAAAACAGTTACATAAAAAGTTATTGCTTTAGATGTGGTTATTGTTAATTAAGGGAACTAATAACAGCAATCCTGCAGTTGCATAATCATGATGATATTATGGTATTTGTTTATATTCAATGCTATAATTATTATGATTTTAAAAACTGGGCAAGCCACTTCTTTGCCAATGTGGAAGATAAAAGTGAGACTAAATGAATCAAAAAAAGTTTTATGATAGCATACACTTTTCCAGCATTGGTTCACCTCCTACCTTCTTACTTTCCCCCAAGCTACATGAAAAATAATCCGCTTCCCGATGACTGTGTCCATCTGTGTCCAGTTCAAAACACGGCCAAGAATAGACGTGGTGCTTTTCAAACCACACCATGTTCTGAGTAGCAGTGTTTACTCTTTCAAAGGCATCACCTCTCAACTGAAAGAAGAATGGATTCCAGATGTAGTGTACTTCAAAGGCAAACTTGTTGGGCAAATACTCATTTCATAAAAGTTGCTGTCAACTATTTGACCAATTCATGCCATGTTTCAGTTAGCATATGAGGATGTAAGGCCACTTGCCTAAATATATGCATTTGAGAAAGTAGATTTGCTTTCAAGTAGGCATTAAATGAAAAAAAGACAAGTAAGTTTGAAAAGAAGGGATTGATGACAAGATGCATTTCAAGGTGTGCCGTAGATTCTGAGGTACAATGAATGAAATGTGCCGAAGTTTCACCCATCCCCAGGAACCTGGCATCGCATGTTTTTAGAACGCCTGTTAACTCCTTTTGGGAAGCTTTTTAAATGCACCCCACACTGCTATGTGTCTGTAATAATTTGTTTTTCTTTTTAGTGATAAGGAATATCATAAGGACATAACCCATCGCCTCTCCTGCCCACTCAGTCAAGAGTATTGTCTGATTATATGTGTGAAGTCTATCTATAGTTTTGTGCGTGTCTTAAGCTCTATCACAAGTAAAATAGGCAGCAGGAATATAATATGAGTTTCACATGGTCATTCCATGCATCACTTAAGCAAAGAAGAAAAAAGACTGATTAAAAAATGGTATCTGCTCATTTATTCTTCTATTACAAAGTCAGAATGACCACAAAAATTACAATCATTCTCTAAAAGCTGCCATTATATTTGACTGAAAAAAACAGGGAACTTGCCAGATGAAATCTTTTAATCTTTTTAATTTTAAAATATGGCTTTTCCTTGCACACAAACCTTTCCTGCTCTTAATGTAGCTAAATTGCTCTTATTCATAACTAAACAGATAATCAGTGTGATGCCTTTTGTATGAATATCAAAGATTTGTATTTCTTTTGCTGGTTTGGGGGTGAGAGGGGCAGGGTTTGGTTTGTGGGTTGGTTTTTTTCTGCAAGGGACTTATATGTTTATGAATACTGTTTCTCTAATGGCAAGAAGCTTTGTTAAATCAGTGAAGCCATACAGAATATAGCGCTTATTCACATTTTCTAGCTGGCAATCTCTGAAGACTTTGATTCATGTATATCAGGTGATACATCATCAGATAGGACTTTGATAAATAACGACTGTAAGACTTTATCCTTATATACATCTATTCATGTACATCTATAGCATTATCATGCTGTCCTGAAGGAGTCCTTGTAAACACAAGAGCAACCATTTCAACCAGCCCTTATGAGCAGCAAGGTTCAGCTGATCACTAATAACTCATTAAGCCACAGCATCTCAGCCTTCTCAGCCACCAGCCTGTGACTGCCCTTAATGTAGCCTGATGGGAGAGCAAGTGGCTCAAAACTTTCTGAGAATCAGGTCATGTTATTCTCCAAATCACTAGCCAACTTTGAAAATGGAAGCTAGGCGTTGTGGGCTTAATCTCTACTTCTTAAAGACAGTGACAGACAAAGAACAGGACAAAATCTTATGTAAAACAAGAGAATATGAAAATAAGGGGAAATAAATGTTCAGTGCTTACAAACTAGTACCCTCTCATCACATTCTTGGAATTCAGGGACCTACAAAAATGTCTTCATGTTGAAAAAGGCAGCAAATAATTCTTAATTCAGATATTTCCTGGGTTTTACAGAAAGTGGAAATATTTCTTCTTACCAATGTATATGACAAGGCAAATAAACATCTTACTATATCTGGTACAGGTTTCTGTTCAATATGATGTTGTGGTGGTACTAAGCAGTCACCACAGGCGACCTGGTTCACCTTCACTTATTTACATCCCTGTGTATAAAGTGCAACTGTTTCAATTTGGCAGTATTTAAAACCCGCTTTCAAGCATGCGAGATGATATTTTAATGGAGAAGGGAAAGGCACGATTATAAATATGCGTGATAAGTGTAGTTTCAATACTTATACTCAAGATGGCAGTATGAAAACAGAAAACAAATGTTGCGGTAGGGACTTCCCAGAGCTACATTGGCTCTCCGATTCCTGATTTTATTGCGTTCTTGATAAGTCTGAACAGTTTAAACCACATCAAAATTAAAATTCAGAATGGTCAGCAAAGATAAACACACAGAGAGCAAATATTCAAGAAGCGGCAAAAACCATTAAAACATGCATTATTAAAAACAGAGTAATGATTAAGTAATGAACCTTTTGACAGAAGTTCATTAACCGAATGTTCAGTTTCAAACTGCTAAATCAGAAAAAATATTAACATTCAACTGGGTCCTGGTGAACTCCTAGCAAAGCTTTAAGCTGCAGTG
Organism: Larus michahellis; assembly: GCF_964199755.1. Lineage (NCBI taxonomy): Eukaryota > Metazoa > Chordata > Aves > Charadriiformes > Laridae > Larus > Larus michahellis. Next base: position 23,127,972 of record NC_133896.1, on the reverse strand, counting down.
AATGTAATTGTGATGGGCTGCTTCTCCCATCAAAATGACAGCTATGATATTTAAAAATAACGTCTTGGTTCTTATTCTGAGTAGCAACACTTCCCCACCACAGATGTCTCCCTTCTATCCCTTTGCCTCTCTGTCTTGTGTCTCCTTCATGCGTATGAACACATACATCTTCCTATCAATGCACGTGCATTATCTAATTGGTTTATGTCCCTAATAAATATCTAATGTGTTTAACTACAAACCAACATAATGTATCCTTTGCCTATAGAGCTGAAAATTATTTAATTTATTACTTATGGAGTAAATAGAGTTTGATGCCAAGAAGCTTTGGTACCATTAAATTCAGATATGTTGCAATATTCATGTCAGGTATCATTATGAAGGTATTTTATTGTGTTTTATCATACAGAAGTGATGACTTCATAATAGGCTCTAAAATTAAGGTAAAACAGAAACTTTACAGTAAAACACTGACCAAGTTTAGGAAATATTAACAGAGTGAGAAGTTACAAAGAAATTCTTATGAAGAACTTACCAAAAGAAATTCCTGCAAAAACACAATATTTTCATCCAAGTAGAAACTGGGCTACGTTAACTTTTCATGACATTGTAGCAATATGAGACTATCAACGCTTAAATACTCCAGGCCCCATTTGTATCGCTAAATCTTCACATCAGCATATTTTCACTGACTGCAAACTAAAACAATGTGTGAGAGAGGGAGAAAGATGTCTGGTATTACAGGTTATGCTAAATCATCTTTTAGCCCTTCCGTATAATAAGAGGCTTTTCTGTTATGTTTAGAGAAGAGTATGGTGACTTAGAGAAGAGTATGGCAGAGAATGGTTTTGAGAAATGAAAAAAATTGGCTCAAATTCTACTACAAGTTCCTGATACATGACTGGAAGAAGCAGTTGAGTCATCACCATGTCTTTCAATGTGGCTGGAAAATACCGTGTTGGAGTGAATCATCACTGTCCTGTAAGTTCCCTTTTTACTGTAAACAATATAGGGTCTGGAAAAGTATGTAGAACAAATATCACAACTCTTTTGTAATTCTGTTTTTGAAAGTGATGTTACTAACAAATTCCAAGAAAATGAGTTCTGTTTTGCATCTCGGTAGTTGGAATAAGATTTTATACAGAAATTGTCTCAAGAGCTAGTCATTGGTGTCAGAGCCAAGATTCCCAAAAGATGGGTTTGCCTGTATGTTATTTGACTGCATGTCATCTGTTAGGTGGTTACTGCACGTGAGAGTGTATCTTTCCCCTTAAAAAATGGATGACTGCTAAGTTGGTCAAAGGGAGACCAACTTGGAGTAGCTCGAGCAGAGTTTGCTATATTCCTGAAGACAGTGTAATATTTAATCATTTTCATATCAATTTCAAGTTTAAAACTGTCCCAAATTTGACAAAGTAAGTAAACAAATCATGATTGGAAAATGCCTAGACTCTGGGTCACAATGTTTTTGTTTTTCCCGAAAAGGGAAAATGATCTGCAACCGCCCCCAACACCTGCCGTTATTTAAGAGTGGGGATATAGTATGGTAATCTCACTTTCTATTAACGAAAGTTATGTGAAAGAGAAGGAGATGTTTGTAGACTTACTTCAGTTTCTTAGTCCCCGTCTGCAGCAGCACTTCCAGAGAGTCACATGTAGCCATCTGGTTACCATCTGGGTCTTATCAAACAGCATGGGACATTTCCAAGTAGTTATGCAGCCAAAAACTGAGTATCCACAGCTTGTGTACCTGAAAGAAATATGCAAATATGCATACTCTATCATGGAGGCCATACGTACTGAGCATATGATCCTCTCTGGCTCTTCATCTAACCTTTTCTTTTAATACCTAAGGCCAGAATCGTTTTGATGAAAATAACTCCTCTGACTTATTGCAGTCTGAGTCTGGCCTTTGCTTTGTGAGCTATAATCATGCTGGTTGAAATTGCACCTTCTGGTACCAGTGAGATAAGACTGTAGCACTTGGTAATTACAGAGGACTTACACCTCAGTTGAAGGCAGCTGTACAGACTGAGTGTGACTTCATGGATGTTCTGCTGAAGGAACAATGCACTTTGCAACTATCCCATGTTTTTGCTCTGCAACAACTCCTTGGGTTTCTTTGAAGCTGTAGAATACCAGAGGAATGTTATACTTCTCAAATCCATTCCTAGCCATATGCCTATTTTCAACATATGGATATAGCAGGAGTGCAGTAAGCCCACCATGAACATTTGAGCTTAGAGCCGAGTAAATGGTTGCGTCCCTTTGAAGCTGCCCTGCTTGGACAACGGGTCATCTCTTCAGTTGTAAAGAAAAATAAAAATTTGCATCATCTTTTTGTAGGATGCCTTGATTGTAGCTACTGGTCATTCTGGCCTTCCATTCTTCTTACCTCTTGCTGGAAGCACGAGTAAAGTGCCCTGAATATAGCAATATAACACTAATTCTCTAATACCCTAAACTGGTTCTGCTGAGACTCTACCACATGCAAACAAACCAAAACAAAAGAGCAATTAATGAAATAAATCAGATGTCATGGCTTTGCTACCTGCTGTCCTTTCGCCACATAATATTTGGGAATTGCCTGAAAGGGACTCCAGTGCTATTAAGCTACTATTTGAGGGAGAGTGTAATGGACTGATTCTTCCAGTTGCTTAAACTGGTATAGTTTCATTTAAGGTAATGAACCCCCACGTTGTACCCAGTTGAGGATTTAGCCCAAGGCCTACTATGACTGCTAGTAGTTTTCCTGACAAAACAGTATATTACCATCCCTTCCTGAGATCAAGCTGAAAATGCCTGTAGAAATGGCCCAGTTCATGAATTTGGTTTTGCTGTTCATCTTCCTTCATGACATTTGTTGCAGTCATATTACTCCTCTGAGGGATTTCCCAATCCTGCGCTTGTATTTGTCTTGAGCTGTAGAAAGCATAACTCTTGGGAGGAAGGAGGAAGGAATATTTCTACCCCTACAAGCGAAAAGTCAACAAGTTGTCTGGGCTAGAGTTAGGCAAACTGATATAGAGCAGGGGGGGTGGGAAGTTAGCAATATCATTTTAGGTCATTTAAGGTTTAGCTAAAGATAAAAAGTTGAATATATACCAGAACACTTCAGGAGGTTTCTGAAGGGAACAGGGAAGTTCTCTATCCTCCTGATTTTCCATTTAGATTAAAACCAGAAATTCCCCTATGTTTCAAGAAAGCATATCCATCCACATACAATATTTAAGGTTGAAAGTGAAGATAATTAATGACCTTCCATGTAAGAGAAAAACAGGAGACAGGCTGATGGGCTAGCCCTTGAAAAAGTGGGGGAAAAAAAATCAAATCTGAAGTAAGTATATGGAGATTTCTTTCCTCCTCTGCCAAAGGAGATGCAGGTTGTGGGGACACTATAAAGGAGCGGATTAAGGAATTGGGACATAAAAGGAATTAGAATAATGGAACTGATCCAAGTAAAAGCTCTGTAGGACTATACCGAGCATACTCTTCTGGTATCTATCATTGCCGAAAAATGATAAGGTAATAAGATCTCTGGAATTTGGCAATAGGGTAGGTCACATCATTGGTATGCAAAGTAATTTTGCCTTTACAAAAAAGTAATTGCATGTTTGCTTACTTAAGACAAATAGTAATCATTGCAATCCAGCCAAAGGTTCAGTTTGCAACTAAAAAGCCATCAAACTACCATGAAAAATAATTGTGTGGAAACTGGAACTTAAAATTTACTAGCTTAAAGGAAAGAAAAAAATCCTTATGTAAACAAACCTTGTGCCAAAAAACATAGTCCAACACACACAAATTTTCTCATTGATTAATGAAAGATTATTCAATTTAAATAAATCCCTCTTTCACTGTTTTCAAAATGTCATGTTTGAGTTAGTAGAACATTCTAGAATATTTTGCTTTTTATTCACTCACTGGCTTTTGTCCCTTTCAGGTAACATGCTTAAAGCTCTCCGTGCTGGTTTTTTGGAATATTCCCAGCTTCTCAAATCACAACTTTCTTTCATGAGTAGGATTGAGGCATTGCAGCTAATGGTGTTAAGAGAGCTTCCTGCTTTTGACTGATCACAGCTGAAAAAAAGCTAACTGCTGAGTCTCAGTGAGCTGACAGCAGTGACCCAGACAAAAGCTTATAAAGGCATGAAGTCAGAGCATGGAGGCTAAACCAGAAGAATTTTCTGTATTTCTTTAAACCTGGGAACTTGTAAGAAAAGACAGTAATGGTGGCTAAACAAGTAAAATCTTAAGATTTGCTGAGACAATCAGGATTACTAGATGCAGAGTTTTCAGGGTCTACATTGCCCTTGAGTGGAAACTTCACAGTCTGTTAATGCATGAAGTATCAACCGACAGAACACATGAGGGAAGACCTGAGTGCTAGAATGTAGGCAGTGATCAACACAGAATGTGAGTCTGACTATTTGTGGGAAGAATGCCAGAAGCACAAACGACATCAGATTTTCAAGCACACATTGGGCAAAATCTGAGGAACAGACATAAATGCAGGGGGTAACATAAGACCATGGGGGAAGAGGGACATGAGGCCAGAGCAAGAGGGATCGAGATGCTGACTTGCTCCATTAGAAAATGAATAGAAAAAGTAAGACGGCAGGGAAGAAAACCTGTTTTCACTATAGGGGAAAAAAAGAAAGGGCCAGGACTGAGAGGGCAAGGGAAATATAAATGATTTTCAAAATGTTGATAAGGAGAAGGAAACATGACTCTCAGACAGACGAGAGAGAATAAAGGACTGAAGACTCTTAAAAGCACAGTGAAGAGCCAGGTTTTTATCACCCAAGAGTCCTGGCTAAGAAATTGTGCACTTGTCATTTGAGCAGATCCAGTAGAAAACATGTTGCTTGTCAGGATGCATTTAGTAAGAATATAAATTAGATGAGACTGCAAGGTTAAAGAGACTTCTGATAAGAGCCAGAAGAATGAACTGATTATCTTTCATGTTGGTACAAGTGACACGTGTCCCATTAAGTGAGTCTCCTGGTTGAAGAATACATTCAGTCACTTAAAAGCTCATGGTAGTCACTGAAGTTTTTTAAGTCCTTAGGAAAAAAAGCAAAAGCATGACAAGATCAGGAAGGCAAAGGATAACCTAAGATAGCAAGTGCTACAGGAAAGATTAGAAGGAAGAAGAATCCACAAGGAATGCAGAAGTATACTGACAGAAGGAAGGAAATGAGGGCAAAACTGTATCTTCAAAGACAGGAAATGTAGGGGTAAAGTGAGAATGAAGCTGAATAAGGCATGACAGAGGGTAAGAAAATAAAAAGAGTGGGCTTTTTGAGCCATAAATATGAAAAATTTAGGGCGGGGGGGCAGGAAGAGAGAGACGCCATTAAGCAATGACAATCTCAGTTTCTATGAAAACTACACGAAGTATCCTCTCTTCAGTTTTCATTAATGACAGTAGCTCAGAATGCAAAGTGAAAGGCATAATGGCTTCCAAGAGTTCAAGAAAATAAAAGCATAGAGGCCTTTTTCTAAGAACTTAATTAGTGATGCAAAATTGGGAAGTGTCTGCAATACAGAGAAGCATCGTGTTATCACGCAGGATCAGGTGACCTTGAAGACTGTCATAAGAGTAATTGTATAGCAGTTAGTGCTTCAAAATGCTGCAATTACAGAGCGATAACAAAAAATCTCTGTTCTGGGAAGAACTCTGTGATTGGAAGGAAATGAACTGGGATGTCTAGCTGATCAGCTGAGGGCTCTGAATTGTTAACATAGAGGGCTAAGAATCTAGGACATAAAGGGAAGTATTTCCAATAAAATAAGTAGAAAAGTCTTAAGGTCATCATATAAATTTCGTGACTTTGAGTACTATGTACAGTACTGATCAACTGTGTGTCAGAATGACAAGCTCACAGTGTAAGAAAAATTCTACCAAGTTGCTGCAGAGCTTAGAAATAGAGCTATAAATAGATCTACAAGAAGGGACTTGTATTGGGCAGTGTATATATATGTGAATCCATGTGTTGGTCGTCTAACTTTAAGAACACTAGTGAGGGACAACATAAATCATACCTTTTTTACATAGCATAGTGGATTTTCGACGTGTTGAAGTATTCTAATATTCATGATAGGAACCCTAAAGGAGTACAAAGTAATAGTGCAGGTAAAAAACAAATAAACTGAATTTTAAACTAAGTTTATTATACCACCACCATAAATTAAGCTGATTCAACCAATATATTTACTTGTTCTGTCACTCATCACTGCAATGTGATTTCCTTTCTGCTGAGTCCATTTAGTGGTTTCACACCGTACCTTCAAGATTAATTTTAATTCACATATCCAGTCTACCAACCTCAGTCCCAGAATTATGAGCTCTCTTGATATCTTTAGACAGCTTTTTATCTGATATCTCTAGATATCAAGAGAGTGACTATATGGGGAAGTGGGGTCTATTGATGATAGATCTAAGGCTGAGAGTCTTGATGTGAGGAATTCTAAGAAATACCTCAATCTTCATGCCAGATCAACATCTAAAATAGATTCCTTTCACTTGGCTTCCTGACCACAAATAGAGGAAAAAACTGTATAAACTTAAAAATTAGAGCAGCTGTTTTGTTAATATTTTTAGGGCATCTGGATACAGCTGTGAAAATGCGAAATAATTACAATGCTAAATTACATCTTAGTGCTGTAAGAATCTCAGCCTATTCAGTACTATAAGAATCTCAACCTATTTTTGCATAGGTCGCAGTCTTCAAATCCCCATGTAATATCATTAGTCAAAACATTTCACTTGTTAAAGATTTCAATCACCGGCTTGTTTTAAATAATATATTAAATTCTGATTAAGTTGGTAGGCTTCAACAGGCATTTAAAAGTTTTGGTTCAGCAAGAAAAAATATGTTCAAATTCTTAAGGCTAAGAAGTTACTTGACTGTACTGTTTATCTCTTCTGTTGCCATTAGCTGAACTCTTCTTAGTGTCCTCTTCTTCATTAAAACCATTGCTCAGCCACTGTTGTGTTTTTGTTGCTATGCTCTCTCTTCCTGTTTGTACTACAAAGGTGACGCCTCTCCAGGCTATGGATCAGAATGATACTTAGGGGGAGAGCTCAGAGTTATAACCTTGGGGGTTTTTTTGGAGTATTTGCTGCATAACTCCTATGTTTCTCACCTTTCCAGTCTGACCTTCATTTTGAACTTGGAGATGTGTAATGATGAACCCCTGCACAGGATGAAAGAAAGGCTGCTTACTGTTGTTACCATTTGCTTGACTGGTAACAGATGTTCATGATAGAGGTAATTTTTTTTAAGTGTTTGCTGGTCTAATGTACGAGGGAAGGAGATATTATTAATATTCTGATCAGATACCATACTTTCCATGAAACCATTTTTCTCACTGTTCATGGGAGCCAGTCATCACACATTTTCACAACATGTTATCAATTTGATGGTAGCTTCCATTCAAATCATTTCAAAATCAAGAATAATGTAAGGGAGCATTGCTAGAATCAACATCTGATCTCTTTTAATTCTTTCTCTGTGCCCTGTGTCAGTTTAAGTGTTATATTCTATTCAGCAACAAGAAACAGAAAAGTGACTTGTGATTTTTCACTCTCAAGGACACAGCAGTTCCACTGAGAGTGATCTTTCCTCTCTCATCCCTGTAGAAATCCCTGCACCTGTACTTGAAGTCTTTGAGGTCTCAGGTAATGAAGTAGGAGCTATTTATAACTCTCCAAATCTCCAGCAGTTTTTGATGAAAAACAGTCAGTCCTGAAAGCATCTGTGCCACACAAATAGTTCCTCAGACTGGAACTTCAGACCAACTCAGCTCAGCGAAGACAATCTGTCCTTTCTGCCTCTCCTCCTCATGTCAGATGTTGTCTACCAAGGGACAGTTTCATGTTTTCACTTTAAAAAGGAAGGAATCTGAACCCTAATGTCAACTGAAAACTTAGTAATAATTGCATTAAGTTACTGCTGATCAAGTTTCTGTGGCCTAACAACTTCTGCTTAGCTGGCGCACTGAGACTGTCAGCCTACACTGAGAAAGTGTTATGTGAAGTCATACAGCTTCAGCTGCATTCACAGTTACCACAGCTCAGTTTGCCACAGTAAGCTGTTGAAACCCAGTAATTTGACTGGAAGCCTGAGTCCTCAACTTTCATACTTCTATCAGGTCACCTACAATTTGGAGAAACTGTAACAAGCAACAAGTTTTTAGGAGATTTGAGCTAAATAGTATAAGTACAAATATGTGATGCCTTGGCCCACATTCTCTGTCAAAGAGTAGATCATCGCAGTTGTGAAGTCTCCTATGTGGGCATACTCATTTCTTTTTCCTTGTCAGCCATCAATAATTCCAGTCACAGAAATTGAGTAAATGACTCTACAATCAAAAGTAATATCTTCCAGCTGTAGACTAAAGACTGATGGCGGGGAAGAAGTTAGATTGTTGCTATGAAAATTCCCTGAAGAGGCCAGATCCGTGCTGACTATACCTGATCCGTTTTCTGGTGGGCATGCTTGCTCCGGGTGAGGGAGGGGAGAGAAAAGAAAGGCAATGAGGTAGACTTAGCTTCCAGAATGAGCTACCCTCTTGAGTAGTTATCCAGCAGCTAGTAGGACCCTAATATGTCTCCTAAAGGAATATTCCTGGGAACTCTATCTTGGCTTATAAAATGGAGAATTGGAGAATTATCTCTCCAAAATAGGAAAAGAACATGGGATAATTTCCTGAGCCTCCATTTGGGACATTTTACTAAGGCATTTTCCTGAAATTAAATTGACTGAAAACAAAAAAAAAAAGGATCTTTGAAATTTCTCTGGCTCCGTGCACAGCTCTACAGAAACAAGCCGTTGTCTCATTCTTTCCCCCAAATAATATACTCCATGTATTCACCTCAGCAGCTCTGCTCATAGCACGCTGTGGCACCAGCCTGTTACAGCACTGCAGAAGGACTGAAAGGGTCTATTCTAAAGGGCATAAACTTCAAGACTCAGCCCTACTGTCACTGAATCTTTGATTTCAAATGAGGGAGAAAGGATGACTGTGTAGGCATGAAAACGGACAGCCAGAAACAGCCACCTGCTAGGGAAAGAGAGAGAGAATATACTCATCACACATGATGGGGTAGCAGCTAAGCTGCTCTGTATATGCCTCACATACAGTGCCAATGGGCAGTCTATGACCCCTGAAATAAATCTGTCCCATATTCCCTGATTGAAGAGAGGACAGAAGGCTGAGAAGTAAGAGGCTTATTTTAGCTGACTGGGTTACTAGAACACAGACATAATTGACAGTTTTGCTGATATAGCAAACTTAAACTTACTTGGCTTATGCAACCAGGAAAACAACAGAGAGCAATGAAAAGTGAGAGGTAGCCAGGCAGACTCTATCTTGAGACAAGCTGAAATGACTCATGCTAATTTATACTGTGGCTCTAATGTTTTACATTAAATAAGGACTTTGTTCTGTAGCTCTGTTACCGGTTAAGCCTGTAAAACCTTTCTGTCACAGAAGCAGGGTCTGGGATCATCACATATCATGCAACCTGGGGAGCGTTAATAGGAGGCATCCTGATGGCTCTGCACAGGACCAGGCCTGCTCAGACTGTTCACTTGGTACTTGTGTACTCTATTCTCCAGCGCTACTGACTTGGGGAAGCTTCTTAACTCAGACACAGCACCACTTCAGATTTGCTCTGAACACTATCACGGCACTGACTTCAGTCTGACAAGACCTCTCAAGATCTGAAGCTCTAGGATTTTGCAAAACCACCTTTGGTCCAGTAGTATCAGCTCTGAATGGGAGCTAAGAAGCCAAATTTGACCCAAGCCACTCAGACAAGAATCAGTGCTCCACAGAAGGTAACAGGAATAAGAGACACACCCACACCAAGTCTTCATGTAGCCAGGTCAGGTTTACATGAGTTATTGGTGTGGGGTCTGTACCAATGAAAGCTGGTGAAATGCTTTATTAACTACACCTGAGTTAATTCAAGCCAAAACCAACCAGCTGTGCAGAGAGCCAGCTCCATTGTCTTGCATCCACGACATAGTTAATCTGCAACCTGGATAAACAGCCCATGGATAATTGAGAGTGAAGCACACAATATATCAGCATTCTCTTGGCGCATTTGAGTACTGACACATCATTTATTTCCCATAGACTGTGCATATAAAGCTGAAAACAGAGCATTCAACTTTCACAGAACTGGGAAAGTTTCTCCATTTTTTTGATAATACCTTCCAACAGTTTTGCCTATACATGCCAAAACATCTAATTAAATGTCTGCTTTAGGGAGAATGTACTGTAGAACTGATTTTGAGTCCATGTCATTACTAACCTTAGCTCAGAATATAACGTGAGCAGGAGGACAAATAAATTATGAGGGTTTGAGTAGTTGGCTAAAACCTGGAAAACACTTAGCATGAGTTTCTAGGCTCAACCTGTAATAGTTCCACACATATACTTTAAGACCTTTGAAGATGGGCACCCCTATGTGATCAGGAACAGTCTTAGAACTACTATCATCAGCTTCCTTCTCAAACTTATCTTAACTGACTCACCTTGCATTGAGTCACTCCGTTTTATTTGAGTTTCAGGGATTTCATAGCTTCCCTCACCTTAACTATCTTCTAGCACTGACATCTAAGAGCTGTCTACAGGTTTATAATTCCCAGAGCCTTCTTATTGGGATTGTTGATTCAGCTCAGCTGTGCCCTAAAACCCATTTGCCCCTGACGAGTTGTAATATAGCTCTCCTTCCGTTGATCATGTTAATCCAATGACCTCTGCTTTATGAGAAGAGCTAGGTAACTGAGACCACTTAAAATGAATACCCTATAGGTATCTCTACCACGGGGATAGAAGGGTCGTCATAGCTCATGAGCCTAAAGTCTAAGTTCCTGTGCCTAATGTTTCATATTGCTTGGTACCTTGCCTAGCTCTTCGTATCTTATGTGAGTGCTCTGAAACATTCCTCTACCGACAAGATATCAGGATATAGGTAGAATTTATGCTGTTTAAATGTATCCTTAAGTGCCAGATGCATGAGGATATTTCAGGACCTAACCTCCCACTGATTTCAACAGATCTGGTATCTGCTTCCCACTTAGAAAATTAGTCACCTACGTATTATGCAGACAGATTTTAAGGGTCATGCCTTCCCTCAGCAGATTGCCACACCTGCAGACAAGGTAAGTCAAAAACACAAGCCAGCCATGCCAGCACAATCTTATTTTATACTTGTTGGTGTGGCTGTCACTTTGCACTGTCTACCTTCTTTTAAAGTAAGGCAAGCACATTTGTTCTTTCTAGTATAAAAATAACAAGTAGAGATGAAATAATGTAAATCCAATAAAAAACAGTAAACTGCAAAAATTCTATGCAGCATGCCCAGAAATATTCTCTCTAGGAAGGTGAGGATTTAAATGGGAAGTATTACTATATTTTTATTAAAATATTACTAGAGACTGCTAGTTTTTAACACAAGCTGGCGGCAGGGAGGAGAGGGGGGGAATCCTCTTTCTGCTGTTTCAGCACTTCTGTCACATAAAAATATCTCTTATGACGGAAGTCCAACTTCGAAAGATAGAAGAATGCATAAAACAGTGATACCAAAATTAAAAACCAATAATATGACTCAGGTTTGCATAACATTGGACATCATAGTTTTTAAGACCAGATAAGTGGCTAGATAAATACATCTCTGATGGCAAAGAAATTAGTTGATCTTGAGAAGAGCAAGAGTATTAAGCTACCAGATAAAAACCATCCATATCTTATTTCCACAAGATAACATCCTACCCTTGTCTTGATATCACTCAGATACATTGCCATTTAGATTATAATGTGTCCAAAGAAGAGTGATGAAGCTGGTGAAGGGTCTGGAGCACAAGTCATATGAGGAGTGGCTGAGGGAACTGGGGTTGTTTAGCCTGGAGAAAAGGAGGCTGAGGGGAGACCTTATCGCTCTCTACAACTACCTGAAAGGAGGTTGTAGCGAGGTGGGGGTCGGTCTCTTCTCCAAAGTAGCAAGTGATAGGAAGAGAGGAAACAGCCTCAAGTTGCGCCAGGGGAGGTTTAGATTGGATATTAGGAAAAATTTGTTCACCGAAAGGGTTATCAAGCTCTGCAACAGGCTGCTGAGGGAAGTGGTGGAGTCACCGTCCCTGGAGATATTTAAAAGACATGTAGATGTGACACTGAGGGACGTGGTTTAGTGGTGGACTTGGCAGTGTTAGGTTTACAGTTAGACTCAATGATCTTAAGGGTCTTTTCCAACCTAAATGATTCTACGATTCTATAATGTCAGAAACAGTTTTGCTGAGAAATATGTCAACATAAAAAGTAAAAGAGTCTGTTCCAAGAACATAGTCTAGCGTTTAAAGGGGTAAGGCGAATATCACTTTAAAGCCTACTTCCGTGACGCCAGTACTCATGCCACGTTTCCTCTTTACTTACAGGAATCCCCATCTTTGTGCTTTCTGTCAACACTCTCCGTCTGATCTGCGAAATCTCCATGTTATTAACTAGCTGCTAATGCTTCAAGCTAAAAGAGAAGTTTGCCCAATTAGAGCCTTGAAACTAAGGTTTTCCAGTTTTCTATTACAAACTAACGAAGTTCCTCTTCTGAACACAGGCAAATCATGATCATTCTTTGTCCTTCAATTTACCTGAAGGATCTTCACTCATTTTATTTTTTTCTCTCTCTATCCCAGTTTTCGGGGGTGTGATGTTCTGCCATTTCTTTTCAGTTTAGTTAGTACAAAAATGTAAAGTGGATCCAAACTGTCTGTAAAGATACTTTTTATTCAGACACTAGTTTTAAGTGTGTAATAGAACATGGGCTTCTTCAATCCATTCCCAAACTTTCTGTCTCCAAAGCTAAGCTGCTGAAAGTAAAAGTTCCTAATATTACCTCTTTACTCACAGACGTAATCAACACTGAGTAACCAAAGCACCATTTGGGGTTTAGAACTGTAGCCAACTTGCTGGCTTAATGTACTAAACCTAATTACTTAACTTCAGGAGTGCCTTGTGCTGTTTGGATACTAGGCTCGGGATTCTACTGCTTAAACAGACTCACATCCTGCCATCTGAGATGCCCTAAAACAACCGAGATGTCTGCATCATTGAACCAAATGATCATTGTAGGTCCCTTCCAACTGAAATTATTCCCGTCCCTTCTATTATGCTGGTAGCATGACTGAGGACTGAAAGGAGACCTGCAACTGGAGGCAGGGCAGGATATGCACACGCAGCACCAGATGTCTAATTTTTGGCAACTGACTCTGTCCCAGGCCTCCTGAAAGTCATGAGCGCCTGACCAGGCTGTGACCTAGTTTATTTGATCTGTCACCTATTACATCTTGGGGCACAATCAGCTTTACCTGTTCCAGTTGTGGCCAGTTAACATACTTCCTGGTGCAAGCAAGCAATCTTATGCACTTTATCTTCCCTGTTCTGGAAGGTGGAGAAGGTATCATTGACTTATTTTCAGTCATAGTTGTTTAACACCTCAGAAAAACTTCACATGAACGTCTGCAACCGTTGACTTATGTCAGAGATGTGCATGCAACATACTCATAATACAGTAACAGCTAATCTTACTGAAAGGAGGGAGTACATTTTTTTCAGCTTTACCTGTCTCCTCATTTTTCTGCAAATCCCAAACGCTTCTTACATCATCTTCAAAAGCTGCAAGAATTCAAAATTTTATTTGTATAAGAAACACAATACCTGCAGTAAGCAAGCTGTGGTTCTTGGGTGATGAATCCATTTTGCATTAGCCTGTCAAACTGGAAGTAATAGGGATTAGGGATTATAGGTTGAAATCCAAATGTCATACCTATTTACAGTCTTTCATATATCCAATCTACTATGTCTGGGAGAAATAGCATTAACATACGTAGTTATGATAACAACACTAGTTATCATATCTTCTAGTGCAAAGCTACATCTGCACAATTAGAACAGTAGCCTAGAGTGAGTATATGCTATATAGAATGAGCAGAATGTTTCCTTGAACAATAGAAACAAACCTAGTTTTCTTCAGAGGCCTGTTTTTCCTGTGCTATCAAGACAGTTCATTTGATTGACTTAGTTTCTATGTTTGCTGTTTGCTATAGATGACAGGCATTCTTAAACTCCGCAGGAGTTCTGTTGGTTTCTCAGCAATGCACTTAAGTCTTCAGTACTCACATTCTTCTTCAATTTCATTTAATTTCTGTATCATTTGTTTGAAAACACATTTCTTGTGTTTCAGTTTTATATGGAGGATAGTATTGTTTGTATTTCTGTAAGGGGTCAGAGCTAACCTCCTTTGCCTGAATTAATCAAGAGTCATTAAGGACATAAAGTGCATTAAAGGCTGCTATTGCCAGAGAAAAGCCTACCGTCCATTTGTATTTTTCCCATTCCCCTTGAATTTATTGCATGCAGATGAAGATGGACGCTAAGGTAAATCTCTCTCATTTTTTCCAGAGAGCTTCCACTAGTAATAAAGGTAGCCTGTCTAAAGGTCCATTTGTTTTCAATTTCAGTAAAAATGGGTTTATCTCCTTGAACCATGAGAACAGTAAAGAAAAATTCTTTTTCCATTTCAAAAATTCCGTAATTGAACACATTTGCCATTGCAACAACTGAAGGTAGAACATTTCAATCTGGCTTGTGGCTGGCCCTTGTTGAAAAAGTATCCTTGAGCATTTCTTAAAATATTGGCATTATATCTGATTAGGTTACAAGCTTCTGATGATAATGTTTTATTAAGTCAAATTGCAGTTTAGTGCAGAGTTGTTAGTATGCTATGGAAAGGTGCACAGGCATAGATGGTTAACCTAGCTACGTTGTGACAAATGAAGTAAAAATGTATAGGAAATGGGTCACAGGAGCACAATCAATAAACTAATATTTTTTTCTTTTATTTTTCACTCCCAGGGTCCTGTTCTGCAAACACATTAAATTCCTAACTGCCTGACAGAGGATGGTATCAATCTGTGTGTTAGTGCTTATTGATTAGCTTTGCTAGGATATGTGCTGCCAGCTATAATAAGCAAGAACATTTCGAGTGAAATTGATCACATCAGTCCTAAAAGTTAGAACATTTTTGTGGGAAGTCCTCATGCAACCATCTGATTTAAAACTTTTTAGTTTTGAAATCAATATCCTCAGACCACAGCTGGAGGAGGTTGTTTCTAATGGATTTTTTTTTTTAAGTTATTGGTTACAAAGTACCAATATTAACATGGTACAAGTGAATTTGAGGCCGTGTTGACCATATTTATTTTGTTATCTTTCTACAAAGCCTAAGATTTGTCTGCATTAATAATTTAGCATGCTAGAAGCAGATTAATAGATGAAAGCAGGTAATGTGGCGGCCACCACATCTACATGCTGCAAGGCTTCAGGAGTTTACTGCAGGCTAGGTTTAGGCTGGTGGTCACAACCAAATGTTCCAAACACACGTATGAGTCAAGGCTGTCCAAAGACCCATTCATCAGTTTTGACCTTTGTATTTCTATTAAAGTGTGGAGTACCTTGGTTATGGATCTCAAGTAGACCTTCTTGATTAGTTTTCTCTGAAAGTGACCTAGCTGACACACACCAGCATAGCTCTGCAAACTAAACCAATGCCCACGGTGAGTGAGGACAATTAGAGGTTTCATTTCAGAACTGTTGTACTGCTGCAAACCAAAATGTTAACGTAAATGCAGAAATTTAGCCTTTATTCTCTGCCTCAGTTCTTTTTAATACCATAAACATAAAAAGAACAGAGGAAGGAAGATAATATATATTACTCTGCTTAGGGGAAGGATCTGAAGAGGACTGTGAATGAGACTTTTCTTTTACAAAGGAGGAGTGAAAAATCCCGATCTTCCCCCATTGGAACGACACAAAGAATCTAAATGTTTGCCCAGAGTTATCAAGCTGTCACCATATACCTACAAAACATTAAGCAGCTCTTGCTCAATGCCACATACCACTGCATCGTGAATAGTAAGCATTGTTTTGGTATTTATTACTGGCTATATTGTAAATACACAAAAAGGGAAAGAGAGGATGGCAGCTGCTGTATGATTAAATATAGGAAAATTACTTTTGGGAAAGGTTTGATGAGAGAGCACGCTATCAGTGGAGGAAGAAATAATGTCTGAATGCTCTATCAGTAAATGCAAAGACAAGGCAGCAGCACGCAGCAAAACAGAAACCAAATAATGAATAGGCAATGGGGCATTAGTGAATATGCCAGGTTACAAAAACTCCAATAGTATTACAGATTTAAAAATGAAACAGCAAACAAGCAAAGTCTAATTAAAATTATATGATGGCACCATCACTTGGATATTGCAACTGTAAGCAGAATTATAAATTCAGTCCAAGGTTCTTGAACCATTCAATGGACTCTGGGAAAACATGGTGAATGTCTCGTGTCCCTCTCTGAGAAAGGGTGGTACCATTCAGTCAGTAGTAAGTTGGCGTATGTTCATCACAGTGTAAGCAGGGTGAATCGTTGTTTTTTCATAGAGGTACAAATATCTTCCAAAAATTGTATGACTGTTGTTGTATGTCAGCCAGAATAGTCCAGGCAAGGGGAAACTGGCAGTTCGCTGGTGAAACTACCAACTGGAGTTTCTTGTTTGGACGGTCGCAGGCCACAGCTGCACTGATTGGAGCCCTTTGAAACAGCCCACACCAAGGAGACAGAGTCCCAAGGGAAAGAAGAATACTTAATGTTATAGATAGTACAGAAAGACCCACTGAAATAAATAAATTAATTAACATATTGACACTATATGGGAAGCAATCTCTTCATCCAATAGACACATAAAGAAAACAAAAAATATATCCTGACAATATATTGCAGCATTCTTGTAGCAAGTTCTATACAAAGGCTGAGAAATCTTCTGGACATATTTTATCTGAAAATAGATAAAAACAATTCACTGACTATGCTGCTGTCTCATACCTCTCATTCAATTATGAGAAAAAATATACAGGAATAATAAAGTGAGTGGAAAAGTGGGTATTGCTGCTAAACTTAGATAAACTGCATATTTACATATACTAAAGCATCGTTCTCATATGCCTTCAGCTAAATTAAAAATGACCTTCCTTCTCTGTGCTATTGTTGCCAAAGCCAAGAAGTACAGGAGAAATGAATGGGTACTTTTCTTTATCTTGCATAGCACTGAGTATTTCTAGATGTTTGGGAGCATAATTCAGGGTCAATTTACAAAGGAAGAATATCAGTTTCACCAATAATAGGGACTGCTAGGATTCATGGAAATCCAAGTGGATGCACAGCATTCCAGTGTATTAATGTGGAGACTACACTGAGGAATCTGCAACAGATAGCAATGACACCCAATGTAATGATCAGCAACACCAAGGAAATAAATAGAAGTCTTCCCAGCAGAATTGCAGTTGATTGCTGTTCTTGGGATCCTTGGGAAGAGATTCAGCTTATCTAACTTCAGGCATTTCTCGAATGCATACACTTGACCTATTTTGGATATCTATATTAGGATGAGATGAATCACGCATTGGAAGTGTCTGTTTCTCACCACTGGCTTTAAAGGAGCCTGGACAAGTGACTCAGAGGATTAGGTTAAATGAATCTCCCCCTACTGCCTTTCCAGGGACTCTGACCTGATGAAAGAGTAAAAGTAACATGGCAGGTGCTTGTGCTTGCGAAAACACAGGAAGACCTAAACATACTCCAGCTTCAGCAAAAAGTCTGAGAGCAAATTGTGCGAGAAAAATTAACAAATGCCTGTAGCTGCTATTTTTTCAGAGGCCAGAGAATAAACAGTAACAGTCTTCCAGGAATGTGGACATAATAGACATATCCAATGTGTCCTAAAAAGCCGAGTTTTAGAAAATAGAATCCAGAGACATGTGTAAGATTTATCAACAAATGGAAATTCTACCATACTGCCACTGCATCACAGCCGGTTAAGTGGCAAAAGCAAGCCAGTGATTAAAGTTCCTAAGGCTGAATTAAAAAGTGCTGAAAAGAATGGGAAGCTGTGTTTAGGAGGAAAACCTGTGCATTCCCACGCTGGCCTTCTGGTGATCCAGTCAGCATGGATGCATGTTTGATGTCAAGAGATACGCTCACCTTAATGCCTGTTGTGTCAGCTATTTGAATGTTTAACATAAGCAGTACAGATAGCAATGGTGAAAAGTGTAACATGCATACCAAGACCAAAAACCATCAACAAGGACACTTCAACTAGCTCGGCCTATTTTCTTTGAATAAATTGTGTGCTCAGAAGCAAGCCACATATTTTGAACAATGGTGGAACTCAACAAGGTAGTAGCTGGGCATGCATGAAAGCCGCAGACACTTTCGTTCACTAGGAACACAAGCTATAAACATCTGTGTGGAGTTGGATGAAACTTTAATTCCACTAAAGTTCGATCAGCAGGATGCAAAAGGAACACTGAATGCTGAGTAGCTGATACTGAATGGAGCCTAGCATCAAGCTGCCTACAAAGTATACACACAACTTATCGTATAATAGAAAGCCTGTGAAAAAAACTCTTCCCAAACCACAGGAAAATGTCTTACAACTTTGGTTCATTTTCCTTGCCACATTTAGCTGCAATAGGCTAGAGAGGAGACCTCCCCCACAGCTGGAGCACTAGCTTCTTCGGCTGCCCACAGCATAATCCACCAGGGATTGTGAATCAGGTGTTTTAACTGCTGCAGTTCACAGCCAGTGAATTAACTTAAACTGCTGTTGATTTTTAGGTTATGTAACTAAACCGGACGTGAATTGTAGTAGCTAATGAGAAAGCTACCCATTTTCATCATTGCTGCATAGCACCCATTCTGCCCCTTCTGCAAATCATAAAGGAAAGGGGTAGATATCTAGGTGAATAGCCTCTTCAAACACTGCATCTAAAATCGAGGGAGGATTGTGAATTACAGCCCCTTAGCTGCCAAACCGCTTAATAAAATAAGAAATTTACTGTTATGTCTAAGATGGTATTGTTTTTATGAGGTATAATAGAATATTAAGTAAGAAGTTTATGATATTGCTGCTTAATTTTGGTATCTCAAGACGCACAACAAAAGAGACATTACCCCCAGCAGCTTCTTGAGGCAAGATTGTGTAACTCCTCTGCAAGATGCTGCTGAGCAGCAGAGAGGATTCCTTACCAAGAGTAGGGGCTTCTCAAAACTTAAGCAAAACTAGCTCCAAGTCTCACAAGCAAATCACAAATCACAAGCAAAAAAGCCAGTATCATGGTCTAAGAACTCTTGAACGATATGTGACCTCTGACAAGCACTTGATCCAAAGTGTTAAACCACAGAGCTTTATCAAAAGGAAAAGGAAAATGTAATAAACACTAGCTTGGGAACACTGGGCAATAAATCAAGGGTCAATGAGACTAAAGGGCCTAATGTGGAAAACAGGGTTACGTAGTTGTGTGGATACAACTATATCACATTACTCAGGTCTCCTATGCTGTTTGAGACAGCGTTCATGGAGCTACAGTCCCCTTAAGATTTGCTTGGCCTTCTTGTTGGCCTGTAGCTGGATACCTTCAAGGTATCCTGCCAGTAATGAGACCTAGTCTCTCACCAGTGCATGTATGCAGATGGGCAACTGGCACAGTCCCTTTTCCACTCCTCCCCACAAGGCCGCCTCAGAAAAGTCCAAGTGGGTGTCAGATCCTAAAAGACATCCACACCAGAGGAGTTCATATGCCAGCTGAAGTGACTGATAGGTCTGGTACCAGGCAGGGAAGCCCTCACCTCTCTCGTTTTAGGCTGCTGTTGAGTGCTTTCATTTGTTTGCTACTCCTCGTGCCCATTGAGTCTTCTTGACTTCCTGTGGGTACTGCCTGCTTTTGCCACTCCATTTGCTGCCCACCACCTGCAGCTTGTAAATATTTATGGCACGAAAGCATAAAGAAGATTGTGGTATTTCTTTACGCAGGAATTCACTCATGTTATGGACCTGTCAAATTATTCTCTCCTCTGTATTTTCCATAATATCTCAGTTACAGACATGCATTTTACGCTCCCTGGAGATCTTGTGCAACCAGCTGCGTTCATGGGCTTCCAGTTGCCCACTACCTTGAGTTCAACAGGGAGCATGCTGAAGTTTGTTCATGACACTTCTTTACTCAATGCAGCCATTTGTGTGAAGGGCTTCTTGCCAGTTGGGCACTCTGACACAGTTTGCTCAACCAGTTTCTTTAGCTTACAGCTTCTTGCAGAGGGACCTCTCTCCTCTGTTCATCAGGACTTTTTGGAGATTTTCAGACCATTCTTTTCCCCATCCACCAGCAGATGTTAACAGCACACTCTCTGCTTTTCAAGGGCATCAAATCACTGACCTTACAGTCATTAATTCCATGCAAATGAACCAACTGGGTATAAGAGTATTGTCCATGTGAAGAAAAGAATAAAGACCAAACAGGCTAAGAGGGGCTTATTTCTTTCCTCTTTTTACACACACACTGAACATTGGAGCCTCAATAGTTTGTCCAATTTTTCTGCAGTGGCTGACTGTCACATTAACAATTTGTAGCTCAGAAGTGGGACTGCACTTGTGAAGGATTACCCTAAAGCTGATCATGTTCACCAATGACACTTTTAATGGTCAACATCTTACAAGATATCTTTCTATTATTTGTGTTACATTGTGAGAGACCGTGGTATACTCAATATTTCCTTGACATACTAAAGTCTTTGCTTTCACTGTGTTGGATCACAGAATTCCTCATGACTAAAGATGTCTGTTAATTAAATGTAAAAGTGTCCCCTTAATGCTGTCAGGCTTTACACCTGGCTAAGCCCCGGGGGTTGTAGCTGTAGGCACCTTATTCATCAATGAGTCATCTCAGAGGGAAATTCAGGTCATAAATGGTCTCCATGGTCCTCTGAATGTCCCTGTCTTTCTCCACTAAGTAGATAAGGTACAAAGAAATCTTGTTTCCTTACTAAGGCCTAAGTCAGGAAGGATGAATTCACGCCAACACCAAGACAAATTCCCCATTGTTGCCCTGGACTCCCTATAAAGCGTGTTTGCATCACTACATCTGCTGCACCCATCCAAGCTGCAACTTCAAACTTTCCTGACCTTGTGAGCTACACACCAAAAACTTTACCAAAGTTTCATACCAGACTTTATCAAAGTACATACCAACAGCAGTGTAATAATATATGTCACGTACATGGAGTAGTAACAGTTTCCACTTTTTCACTCCAAGATTTACCTGGGTCAGACATGCAAGTGAGTCCCGGACAACCCGCTATCTCAGTTTCAGCAGTTCCTTTGACTCGCTTCCTCTCTGAGACAGAGACATACATTACACAAGTACAGCCCTTGGTCATGAAATGCATCCCCAGCTTGGAAGTCGCACTGGAGGTCTTTGTGAGTTACATGTGTCCCAGAAGGCTGTGTGGCCTTGTGCTATTCTGTAAATGCAACAGCTGTGATTGACATAGAGAAATTAATTAAAACCACATTTATTATACTTTCTGTTTTTTTCCTTTCCCAATTCAGATGGAAGCATCATTGGCTGCAGCCCAACAGCAGTAAAACTGTTCAACTTCCAACCTCACTAAAAAGTACTGTCAAAATGGTATTAAGTAAATAGTGAATGCCTGAGCCTGTGAGAGGAAACAAAAAGTAGTTCATAGATACATGAGTGACTTTAGTGACAACTCTGGGATTTGCAATACCCAGAATTCAGGGTCTCAGGAGTGATAAATAAGCAGTCAGAGTGCACTACTTGGTCATGAAAGAATAAAGAACATGCCTGGGCTGGGGGGACTACTTCATGTCAATGAAATCAGAATCAGCTGACCTGCATAAGCATCTGAGTGTTATATCACTGGGAATCAGAAACTGGAATCAGAAATGAGGCTGGACTTATAAAGAGAGCCTATAGTTCAAGAGAGATTAAAAGAATTGGCCCTAGGGATTTTTTTAAAGAGTAAAGGAGCTGCACCATGTCCAAATGAACTGTCTAAACCCTATGCTAAACAATGTCATCTACATATAATCCTTTACCACGTCTTCCAGTATTAAGCCAAGACCTTCACCCCAGTGTTATGACCTTGATCTCTCGTACTTTTGTGCACCTTCTCAGAATCCCAGCCCTTTTTTTCCTTCTCTTACCACCCTTTCCCTACCTCCTCAACCCCATGTTCCTTATCCTCCCAGTTCTGTTGTGCCCCAGAACTTTATCTGGAAGACCAGCCACATGGTAACTAGAGCATGTCAGCTTTCTACTGCTCGAGGTACCACAGATCAGCTGATGGATGGTGCCGGATGAGCAGGACAGCAAGAACCTTCAGTAGGTAGATGAACTACCTACTACAGAGGTTCATCTACTACTACAGTTCATCTACTACAGCGACTACAGAGGTTCCTCACTGGCCAGCGCAAGAGTGTATCAAAAACCTCCCTGGGGGTGTAGGAACAAGAACAAAAACACAAGAAAACTGAAGACCACTAAACAGGCACTCTAATCCTCCTACGGCAAAAAATTTTTAAGGATGCACTGAAATTTACAGGGAATTGCTCATGGATATTACATGGATGTAGGAAGATTCATGTTTGCCTGTGTTACAGAACAGAGTCCTTGGAGATAAGACCTTTTCTCCTTTCTTCCAGAATTTTATATCTTTAGCTAACACCATTAGAAACTGAGCAATCAAGAACAAATTCATTTTATTAGCCAGATGTGCGACTTTCATTCTTGGCAGCTGGCAGCTGAGAACTTGTAAATGTGCATTCACCTACTTCATTTTTAAGCAACATCATTGCCAACTAGCAAATTTGCCCTGACACTCAGTAATTTCTTTTGTCCATCTTCCCACATCTCTACCTCAACAATCATGGCAATTTGTTAATTGTTTTTGTTTCGTTGTTTTCTATTCTTTTAACCATCAGGAAGCTGCTTTCAGAAAACCATCTGCATTTATTCACTGCCAACGCTCAGTACGATTTTAATAAGCCTTGTGTGGTTTTGACTTTAACATTTGTTTCCCTGTGCATAAAAGCCTATTTCCTTAGCTGTCACATAGCTTGTCACTTCAACAAAGTTTCCCAGTTGCCTTCTAAGAAGGCCAATTTTTACTCTCACTTTCTTAAGCAACAAGTTAAGTCTGAGGATAACAGCAACACTGATAATTATCAAAACCAGTCAATGTCCATTGCTTTGAGCGTGAGTTTCCCTCTGACTAGAATCCTTCAGGAAAGAAGCAGATACCTATAGCAATACTCACATTTTGAAAAATGACAGCAATCATACTTTAGGGTTCAATGGCAGCATGCGTGAATGACTTCAGAATCAAATAGGCTCCTTTCACAAGGTGGTTTAATGAACTTCCATCTCTACAAAACTCACCTGGGATTGGAAAGTAAAGCCTGATACTTTTCTTGCTCTCACAGCATCACTAGCAGTGATAATTCTCAGCAACAAGGGGATTTCTGCAAGACTAATGGCAGATGTTAGGAGAGACTGCGGAGTGTTCTCATTCCTCTCCTGAGTAGAGGCAACTTCAGTCTTCATTAATAATAGCAATACCAAAGAAGTAAAAATTAATTAATGCTCATCATTTGGGTGCTGTTCGACAGGGAAGACTGAGCTGCTCTAATAGCTCCTAGCTGCTAGTCTTTCTAGGCTCTTCTGCTGACGGTATAGTTTACCCATATCTCTTGCACCAAGGTTGGTGTTTTTCTACCCCCTCGGTGAGGCAGCTCACTCACCCTCCTGACCAGAAGGTAATCCATGGAGAACAGAGCTCTGCCTCCTTGGCAGACTCCAGTGCCTCCTCGCTGGTGAGTGAGACGATCCCAAGGGACTGGGAGGGACTGTGCCACAGGAGCTTGGAAGGAGATGGGAAAAGGAAAAGAATAAGAGATTGTAAGAAATACCAGGAAGACCACTTGGAGCAACTTGCTAGCCAGTGCATTTCATTGCAGCCTTAGTGTTTTCTCCCAGCCTCCAAGTTTTTCTTTCATATTATGCATAAATTGTAAACTGTTTTGGTCAGGGACTATTTATTGTTAAATACACTCAGAAGATAATATTTTTCAGTGATTAAATCCCAGAGCTGGAGTCAGGAGACCTGATTGTTATTCTTACTCTGGCCCTTCTGCCCCCACTGGCAAAATACTGGGCAAATCATTCAATTTTCTTGTGCTTCTGACTTCCCCATGTCTATATTGTCTATTTAAATCTGAGGTCTCCCAGGCAGAGACTGGAACAACAAAAACCTGATCCTTGACTATTAACACCTAACCAAGGTGCTAATAAGTACACAATACTTGTAAATAGTACAACAAAAAACAATAACAAAAATTCAGAGGACAGAACAAGCCCTGCATTTAACACTGAATTAATAATTGCAAGGGTACAGGAATGCAAAGAAAACCAAATTACTCTTCTGTGCCTGAGAAAGCTTTGCAGCAGAAACAGGAACAAGGCTACAGTGAAAATTCTTAATCTCTAGAGCAAACATCAAGCAGGTGCTGTATTTCATATTTTCATACACACTTTTCAGCCCAGAACCACACTTTAATCAGAAAGATTTTATAGTCCAGAGCTTCCTGCAAATCTCTGCGTAATGTAAATTTTAATACCTTTGGCATATTTTGGCTGCCAGCCTATTATTCACTTGATGCACCTCAAGCAAGTTTTAAATTATGCTGTTAAAACAAAAACTATTTCAGATGTGGTAGACGGTAAAATGATTTTGTAAAACAACATCGTAGGAACCTGCATTTACTGTCTGTCGTTGATTTCTCTGCATTCAGTTCTAAGATGTGTTCATTTTATGGGTAAAATGATGGCTGGATGGGTTTACTAAAGGGACTTCCGACCTAGCTAATCATGGACCTGGAGAATCAGGCTGTACTTACATATTTTTTTTACAGCAGATACAGGGTAAGATTGGAGAGGGAGGGGGTAAATTATGCTTTCAAGCATAGAAGTCCATTTTACAGGGAAGTCATGTGAAAAAAGATGAACTAGCTCAACTGCTGAGGCACCAACTCCTACTGTAAGAATGGAAAGACAAAACTGAGGCAAATCAGAAGAAAGAATCCTCTTAAAATTATTTGCCATTAACTGATAATATGCATCCCTAGTCCAAAATTTTCTCTTTCTCTGCTTTATGCTCAGGCCCTGTTCTTTCTCACATAAATAACTATCTTGGACATTGGATCTCTGATACAGAAAGTCAGAAAAAATATCCAGGGAGATGTAGTTTTTAATGTGTGAGAATGTGAAACAAAGCATTGAATAACAAGGATTTTCTGGTGTTTCTCTAGCTTTGCCGTTAGGTTGCTGCAGCATGCACCTTATCATATATTTAATTTAAAAACAAGTTTAGTAAATCAGCTAGTAAGTAACTAAAAGGAATGAGCTCCTGTATCTGCTCCACAATACAGATGGTACGTGAAGAACCACAAGGCACATACTGCAGCATGTCGGCTTTCTGCTGCTCCAGGTATCACAGATCAGCTGGTGGATGGTGCCGGACGGGCAGGGCAGGAAGGGCCTTCAGTGGGCAGGCGGATAGCCTGTACCTTGCTTGCCTGAGCAAGAAAGTGTACCAAAAGCCTCCCTGAGGGCGGAGAAACAAAAACCACACAAGAAAGCTGAAGGACAGTGAATGGACACTTTAATCCTCCTACGGCGAAACACCTGAAATTTACAGGATGTCTCTCATATTATATGGATGTGAGAAGATCCATGTTGGTCTGTCTTGCAGAACAGAGTTCTCAGGGATAACATCTTTTTTTCCATTTTTTCAGATGTTTTACATCCACCATTAGAAAGAGACTAATCCAGAACCAATGTATTTATTAGCCATATATATATATACCCATTCCAAACCAGGACAGCCATTTTGGCCCTAGGGATCTGCTGGTCAGTTAGATGACCACTCAGGTAACTGTGGAGTAGATTGCCCAAATCTGTGCATGTTGAGCTAAATAAACCTCTGTATGGTTTGATGGGCTAATCTATTCCATCTTCAATTTGTAAAGGTCATACCTAAAGCCCCATGTGGGATTAACATCACAGTCATGGTTTCATGACACAGAAGAGTTCTGTAGCAACATGATTTAAGACAGTTCTGGCCCCACAGGCCTTGTCTCTTGCTCATAAACCACGTTGTTTTATGGGACCATGCTATAACTGAACAGAAGACAAGGCTAGCTTTAAAAAAATCCCTGGGTAAAAAAAAAAAAAGTGTATGAACTTTTTTAGGTCTTGATTTAGCCGGCATTCAAATTTATGTTTAAGTTAGTCACCTCGAGGTCCTTTCATAGTCTATAGAATGAAACTGGCATTTCCAGGATGCATCTCATCTCATTGTAATGTAGATGTAATCTAAAATAAAGCAGACGAACCATGCCCTGAAAGTGTTTATTTCTCTCCATTGACTATAAAAGGAGCAGAGGCTGGCTAGCTCAGAAGGAGACGCCTACGCTCTGGATGTCTAAAGTTAGGTGAGATAAATCTTGCCATACATCTGTTGCTGTTCCTCATATGGATTTTTCCTCTTTGTTGCTCTTATGAGTGAGGTTTCAGTATAATATTGAAATATTTGTAAATGTGTGGGTAAGGCATACACATATACGTGCAATTCCTCTTGATCTCCATCTGCAAAAGCAGTGGCTTGGGGTACAGGGACATTTTCTCTGGTGGCATAGTCAGTTTATGAAGTTTGTATCTATTGTGCCGAATGCTGACATTTGTCAGTCAAACTGTATTTTCATGTGGTTTTTTAATGCTGAAAATCTCTCTTCCAAGTAGGATGGTGAGTGAAATATTTTTGGTATGTCAGCAGAGCACTCCTGGTATTGTCAGACATGGAGTTCGTTCTGCTGTAACTGTTGCCTGGCATTTCAAGCTGTGTCTAGATGACCAGCTGAGACATACTCCTGTCTTTTCAAATCACGTTCCTCCAGCTGTCCAGATCAGGGACTGGGTAAGGATTTCCCTGCAGATCCCCCACCACAGGAGAATGGCTAACAACATCATCATTGCCCCAACATGGAGCAGGGATGTGGCTCAAGCCTGGGGAGCCAAAAGTTCCCAAATCTATCATGATTCTCTTTACCAGGGAATTTTACCACACACTTTATTCACACACTGAAAAATGCTGAGACTTTCACCACTTCGCAGAAAATGAGTGCTAGTGGCCTCCTTTGATGCCTCAGATGTTGTTAGTGTTACTTCCTACAAGCATAGCTTCCTCGCTTCTTCGTATCTCTTTGTAAGCATTAGTGTGGTAGGCACACCCTACTTTACAGGAAATCCGGAATATGTTCAAAATGAATTAGAAATGGGGAAGGGGAAGAAAGAGGTTTGAAACCACAGAAACCAATAGCTTTTATTAGAATCTGTAATGTGGTAATGCATCTCAGCTTTGTACTTGAAAAAATGCACCATCACTACGAGGATTTCAGCTTTCTTATAATTTATGCCATTTATCTTCTAATATTAGCAGGCTTCCAAAATCTCCTGCTGTTACTTGAATATCTGAGGCTGTAATACACTGCAATGCACTGACTCTGTTCTCCCTCTCTCCTCAATTTCACATCCTGGCTCTGTCCCCAGACTGATCAAGAGCTAAGCCTACAGCTCTCAGTTTCTTTTAGTTACGTTGCTGTGGCTGCTGTTCATGGCTTGTTAGCTGGCCTCGGCAGCAAAACAAGGAAGTCCTAACAGGTTTTCATACTTCTTCTCCACAAAACTGGAATGTTTCCGTGTATTTCTTCTTTAGGTTCATGCCTGTGACCAATGCCCAGCTTCCTATTAATACCCATCAGTTTCTCTTACAAAGCTTTGGTAGTGACTCACACACACATTGAAAAGGAGCATTCTTTCTTTGTAGAATACCCTACGGATCAATATTAATTTCTTTTTCTTTCCAAACAAGTATTTTTTGCACAAGTAACACGAAAGTATTTCCACGGCACCAACACAACAAATTTTCTTTCCTAATCTGTAGCAGCTCACTCCATAGGGGCAACACTTCTTCAGGTCATCAGAAATCTTTTTACAAATGCTAATGTTGGTCAAATTGTTTATTTTTTGTTTGTTTGCTCTTACATTTTCTAACTTTAGTGACTTTCAATATACTGATCAACTGCATGTTTTTCACAGTTTAGTGTTAGCCTTTTTTAGGTAATAGCACATATTCTTTTCCATATTTTTCTGATGATTTCTCTTCTTCCTGCACTGCTGCTTACTGTAAACAGGACATGAGTTTATTAACAGAAATGATAACTTAATAAGGTAACACAGTATTTCCCACTGTTGTGACAGACACCATTATGCCGACCATTTGGCTATTCTGGGTAAACAGCTTGAAGTTGTCATTCGGTGTTTACTAAAGCATTTGTAAAAGCCAAGAAAGCCTGAACAAAACTGTTATTTTCCAGGCTAGCAAAGAGGTGAATAGCTGGGAACGGCAGCTATCCTCCTGGCTAGCATATTGTTCTGGACAACTTGCCCATTAAGAGGCCCTTTCTGACCCATGACCAGTCCTGCAAGGTTCTGAATTGTCTCTGGGTAAAGAATGAATTGAAGAATTTATTACAAACATAACACAGTTGCATGTCTTCTAGGGAACTTTCTTTCTGCTTACAAAAGCTAATGTCACTTCTTGCTAAATGGATGTTTTTATCTTACATGCTCAGCTATGTAGATGCTTAAATCATATATAACCTATCATTTACATGTTATATGAAGCTTTTTGCCCTCTGGAGCAAGCAAAGCAAAACCTGATGTTCTAGAAGACATTACAAGGCATGGCTTTGTAACATCTGACCTTTGCTGCAACCTCACTGTGCTAAACTAGGACATCAACTGATACCCACCTTTACTCCTATCATACCAGTAGCTGATGTGGTCGTGTCTTCATGGCTGCACTGTAGATGAGATCTCACTTTGTACTTATAGCCATGCTTGGAGAAATGACGCTGTAAAAGTGTTAACTGCCTGGTTCCTTAATGGTTTTGGGAAGGTAGACTGTCTCTTCTAATCTAAAATGTCCGTATCAGAAGTTACCCATTTTCAAAGCTTTTAGTCTTCACATCTTTTTCAGATTGTTACCTTATACCTTTTCCCTAGCAAATATCTTCCCTTATAGATGCCAGTAAAGCAAAATAAGACTGTATTTCTTGTTTGAATATATATCATGGATCTACATATATACACACAGGCGTGCATGCACACAAAGCTATATAAATCAGAATGGCTAAATTGAGAACATTCCTGTATGTTTATTGATGCTAAAATTAAATGCCTTGCAGATCAAATGCAGAGGCATCTCTGACATTTTTTGTCTCCTTGCAGAGGGAAATAATGTTTAATTGTTAACCTTGAAATATTTTAAGTTGTGCTAGATATTGATTTATGGTTCTTATAGTGCAGATAATCAGTGTAACAGAACCACATGCAAAAATATTCTGCTTTGGTGCCATAAAGTATTAGACCTGACTTCCTCCACTAGGTCATAAACCAGAATGAGTTATGTGACTGTTAGTGGCATCCTCCTATTTACAGAAAGAAAACAGAAAGTTATAGCAGAGGCAGCAGTCAAATAATGGGACCGTACAGCTTACTTTACCAGTTTAGAAAAACCTTCATGCTCTACATCTGATCCCTTGTTGCAGAGCTTTAACATTTTGCTTTAGTTTTGTTTTGTTGGGTTTTTTTTCAAATTTGTTGTAGTGCACATTTTGTGGTGATGAATATAATAAATATCCTATGGAGCTTTCCAAATGAGACACAAGAGTCTATGTTTGCAGAGGAGTTTATATGATTCCCCAAGTGACACGTGAGAGTCTAACAACCTTACAGACGTCTAGAGGAGCACGTGGTCCTGCTTCATAAAGAAACTATGCACAGATATCAGGACACCGCCCAGACACCCAAGTTCAAGCTTCTGAATTTAAATAGGCTCCCAAGCCAGAAGAAGGGAAGGCAGTTAACTTCTGGGTCCATCAAGAAGGAAGAAGACTTGAAACTGAAGAACAGAGCTGTGTGAAAGAGGGTGTTATTTATTTATTGTTCTTTTGAAATTAAAAATAGCTTAAAAGAGGTGCTTATATTGGGGTTGTTGCAGTGCTTGATTCTGGCAGAAAGCAAGACCAGCCTATGAAAGGTTCCCTGAACCTGAACAGATTGCTGAGTGAATGCACTGATTTGGGTAGATGCTTCCTAGAAAGCACCACTGGAAAGGCTGAAGAGTACTGGTATGCTGAAGGGTACACAATCTACTTGCAAATCACATTTCCAATGCTTTCTTTCATTCCTGTTATATCCAAGGCTAACTGTTGCTGTAAGTTAAGTTACTGTAATGAGCACCAATTTAAAAGGTGTTCTTTTTTAAAAAAATTTTGCCTGTTATGCTCTGCATTTAGTAGATTTTTATTTTGCTTCCTGCCTCAAGTGTTAATCTGAACATGCACTGCTCCAAGGAAAAACACAGTGCTTTCTTCATCCCACCCAGCTGTGAAGATGTGGCAACCAGGAGTCCAGCAGGAGAAAACATGACCTAGTATTTAAAGCACTAGCCTAGCTCTAAATACCTACCCTAATATAACCTCCCTGTAGGCCCAAAGAGAAGTTACTCAGCTTCTCTGTAGTTCACTTTCCCTTCTGTAAAATAAGAATACCAGTGAGTCCCTGTTGCTCAGAAGTAATCTTCGGGAAACCATATCACAGGTTAAAGGATAGTTAGGCATGGTGCTTGGAACTACCAACTTTCTTAGGTAGATGTAAGGCAAGAGGCAGCAGTTTCCATCACAGGATGGGAGCCCAGATAAGCTTTAAAAGGAGAACTATGAGGATAGCTATTGTATTATCCACCGCCAAATCTTTTACTGCCTTTTGCCTATAACATCTTCACTGTTTGCAGACATCTCTACTAATTGCCGAAGACCAGATCTTGCATTACTGAAGTTTTGCCATGAATTAGAGTTGAATCAGCATTTGTGTGTGTACATCATTATCATATTTAGATGCTTATGCACGCAGCAAGAAAAGCAACATTTCATCTGAAAGAATCTGATTCAACATCTACAGACAGCTTTCTACAGAGTCTTGCAAAGCAGGTCAGTAAATCAAATCACCAAAAACACATTCCTTTTCTATGGATTGTTGAAAGCAGACAAAAATAACCTCGCTTAATGTATTTGCACTTTTATTTCCCGTTTATAAAATCAGTTATTGACGATCTAATTTTATTTCTTGCTGATTCCTTCTTAATCATCTAAGTCTACTGAAGAAAAATTATATAGAGGCAGATGATGCTTCTCGACGAAACAGTAGGCTTGGTTCTTGGTACCCTTAAAAGCACAGGGGGTTTTAGTGATTTTATTTATTTATTTATTTATTTATTTATTTATTGTAGAAATTACCAGCATGTTACAGAGTGGAAAAATTTTGCCTTTCTTGGCATCTGTGGAGGTTTTGCTTGGGTGGAAACCAGACTCAAGCTCACAGCTGAGGTAGGAAAAGACAGCTATGGAAGTCAGAGGTCTTCGCAGTAAAATTCAAGCCTGGTAAGCAAAGGTTATGCCATATTTTACGTCTTTTTTGCCATTCACCACTTGTAGTTGCATATTCAAATACATTTAGGAATGGGTCAGCTTAAGAGAAGCTCTGGCTCCTGTGAAAAATTTGCAGTATGAGAGTTTAAGTTGAGCATTTCATAAGCTGAATATTTGTAGGAAATAATCTTCCTCTTTAGTTCAAACTGTTAATTCTCCCTGGAATGAATAAAATTCTTCAACTTTTTCTTTTCCTGTAACAGACTTCACCAGAATACCAAAATATAATGTATAATTCACTGGAAAATTCCCTGAAATAGTTTTTTCTTCTTTTTTTAGCCTTTCTGGGAAAGTAACATTTCTAAAAAACAACATTTTGGGGTGTTTTTGGCCAGAACCAAGGAAAAATCTTACCTCTGGAAACTAATTTTTAAGACTTTTAAAGACTGTTACATTAAGATGTACTTGTTCAAATACAGTATGCAGCTCACCTTGCTTGCACATCTCTGCTTTCTTTTTTGACCTTTCCTTAGTTCCTTGAATTACTACCTCTTCTTACAGTCTCATCCACTGTAATTTTGTACCTTTTTATTTGCCATTTGTTCTTGCCAAAAAGTTATTCACATAGGACTTTCATCCATTAGAAATACAATTTGTTTGCTTGGGAAATAAACAGATGTAAGATGGAAGGGACCAAGAAGTTTTGTTTAAGGTATTCTGTGAAAGTCAGAAGAT
Organism: Larus michahellis; assembly: GCF_964199755.1. Classification (NCBI taxonomy): domain Eukaryota; kingdom Metazoa; phylum Chordata; class Aves; order Charadriiformes; family Laridae; genus Larus; species Larus michahellis. The sequence continues at coordinate 23,095,699 of NC_133896.1, read as the reverse complement.
TATCTACAGCAACAAATAGCTTTTGTGAGTGATTTAATGCCAAAGCATAACATTTTATGTGTCTTCAATGTAGTTCTTCCTTTATGCTAAAAAATAGAAGAGATAAATAAAGAGTACAGAAACACAAACAGAAATAAATAAGAAGAAGCTGTAAGTGTTAATTTCTTTGCTCCTATATGTGGGGGTTTTTTTCAGTGTGAGCACAGGAGCAATAAAAATAAGAGTGCATAAACTAGCAAAAGCATGATGGCAGATTGGAGAGCTGCAGGGAACATCTGTAATGATACGCAGTCCAGGGAAAGGCTGGGCATAGCAGTCAGTAAGAGACAAAAGTGGAAACCAGGGAAGAAATGGGAAATACACTTACCATCCACCAGCTGTAACTGGAAAAGGAAGGCCAGCATAGAATGAATGAGCAGCAAGGAAAGAAGAATGGAGAAGGTGAGAACCGAAGAGCCAGAAGTAGTGAGCATCTAATTATGCTAACCAGAGAAAGGCAGCAAGTTTCCAGCTGGTTCAAGGCATCCCCGTGCCTCTCCAGATTCCCAGCCTATGACTGCTGTTGTCTTGGTTCCATAGCCTTTGCTTACAAAGCCTCCTTCCCACTAATACTGGTGACCAACATGTAGAGTTCTTTGCCAAAGGATGCACCATCTAGGAAAACTCCTCACTCTGGGATTGAAGAGAAGACTGCTTGTGACTTAGGTATGACGATCCACTGTTTGTACTGAGTGCTGCCCAGAATGTCGTGGCTGCAGGTACTCTGCGTGCCGTACAGTCTAGATAACACAAACACTAAGCAACCAGTTAAGTCCATCAACCACTGTATGCTCAACAGAGAGATTCATAGCAGTATAAGCAGTCTATTGTCTTTTTTCTTTCCGTAATAAGCAGCAGCCTTTCTTTGAGGGGTGGATTGGCACTTTAGGATTCATCTGGAAAATAATACCAATGATGACAAATAATTTCCATGACAATTCTCACTGCAGTGTTTTGTTTATGCATTACTCCAGTTTGAGATTAGTCTTCTCAGGAGTACGTAGGCAGAGTCTTGATAAGGGTCTGGAATTCTTTGAGATCTTGAGTGGAAAGACATTGTTAGACTCTGTAGGTTTTTCAGATCTGATCCATTTCCTTCAACTGAATGTCTAGTAGATTTGCTTTTGATTCCATGGCTCTGCAACCACAAACCCATTTATTGCAAGGAAAGCCAAAGAGCAAGAATGTTATTCTTTTTATTCTGTATTACTCAAAAAGAAGTCACAATATAAAAGGTGATGTGGTTCAGTGTATGATACATTCTCTTTTGCCTTTTGTTGTGTGATTTGTGAGTACCTGCAAGTTGCTTGCTGTTAGTTCCTCGTTTTTTCCTCCAATGGAGTTTTGCAGTACATGCTAGGACATGCTGCTCCCTTCCAGGTTATTCGTGTGTTATTTATTGCACGAATTTGAGGAGGTTCTTAGTAGTTTATGTGAAGTAAAGTAGTCTCAACCCATTTACTCTTGACAGGTGTCCACATTAAGAAAAAACCTCCACATATTTGGCAGCTGGAGGTCAGTCATAAAAGCTTCATGACAGAATGAATTTGAACTTCCTTTTAGGTCAGGGTCTGTGTACTTTGGTACATCAAAATACTGTAGTTTTCTGCTATTCTTGCTCAGATGTAATAAAGGGCTTCATTTTTAGATCAACCAGACCTGTATCTTTCATAAGCACTAACACCTTGAGATCAACATACCCTTACAAAACTTTTATTAACTGGGACATAGAATACATTGAAATGATTAAAATACATTACTGCTGAGGAAAAGGTATCTAATAAGAACAGATTTGTAAAGTGATTTAGAGAAATCAGGTTGCAGAAGTCCGTGCATTCTTGATGCTATCATGTTTTAATATGATTGTGAACAATGTCAGGAACAATAAGGGAGGTTAAATCAGCATCAGCCTGCCTGGTGCTGAGCACAGTTTGCCTTGAACTGCAGTGGTTGTTGGCTTTCTTCTGCGCAGTTATACAATGCTTCCATCCCTGACACGTTGCTAACCACTATGCAACAGAGAAGTAAAAATATCAGAAATGGTTCCTGAATTACCCTTAACTTGAACAAATGATGACTTCTGAATTTTTACCAGCCTTTGTTTGTGAGGAAGCTTTGTATGCTAATGCTTTCTTTGACACTGTTTTCAAGACAGCACAAGGAACAGAAAGTCAATGTTCATGCATTCACTATTAGACCCAAATTTTACCTGAAAAGCTGTCAAAACAAACTCTCAGCCTAATCCATTTTCCTTTTGAGTCACTGTCTGCTCAGTTTTTGCATAGTCCTGACTTTCATTTCCTCCAACTTCAGTTTCAACCCATCACATGAGTAATGAAAAAGAGAGCGAAATCACATGCCCAGAGTTTTAAAGCTCTTTTAGCTGTATTGTAGTTTATTTTGTCTCCAGGACAAATATTATTAATATCTCGAGTACAGTCTATCCAGTATGGGGTGGGGTTTTTCCAAGTTCTGAAAAAAAATGGGAGTGAAAAGATGCAGTTGGGCATTAAAAAGAACAGTTGATCTCCCTCTTCTCTACCCAGATGGAAGCATCCCACAGACCAGACTTGGTCTGTAGACCATCAGCGAGAATGTAGTAAATTAGAAGTATCTTTCCCCTGAGTATTAAAAAAAGAACTAAATAAACATTTGTAAATTATATTATAAATAATCTCCTCATGATTTTTCCCCATTTTAAGTTAAAATGGGCTGTTATTGGAAATTTATCCGTTTTGATCTCACAGAAAACCTATGAGATAATCAAAAGAATAAAATTGCATTTAATGACAGAATGGGATTCAGAGTACATATAAGCTCTGTCTCAGTATCTGCAACCTTCCAAAAGAGAGGTTAGAGTAGGAGAGATACTACGTTGCACAGCTGGTAGATCGAGCTTTTAAGACAGGGGTTAACAAAGAATGGGAATGCCGTACAACACAGGATTTGCCTGGGGAAAAAAAAAAAAAAAAAAAAAAAAAAAAAAACAATACAGGCAGAATATGGATGATTTGTCCAAAACTATGTGTCAATGGACGGCATAGAACTGTTATAGTCGCATTCAGTACCTCTGCTTAAGGACATAAAGAAATTGCAAAATGATCTAGACATGGTTGGATTTTAAACCTTACAGCACTGAAAGTGCCCTTGCCATCCAACCCCTATAAAGGAGCATTTGATCTACTGGGAATAATACAGTGCTGAGAACCCTATGATTCATAAATGAATGCAGGATGATCAGAAGCACGAAACTTCCTCAAACTTCCTGTCCCGGCGGGCCTCTGAAGTAGTAGAAAATGGTGTTTCCCTACCTCTCCGCACGTCCCTCTGGCAGCACTGGGTTGCAGCGGGAAAGCCAGCCTGAGAAGATGAACCTGAATTGTGCACATGTGGTTTAAGAGTGCCTTTTTCACAAACACTTCTCCTGAATGATATGAAGCTGCTTTTAGCAAAAGCACAGGATTGGGACCAGGTAGTCCAAAGTCCACCACATTTTTCTTTGCTTGAGACAAATACCCTAGAGGTAAAGATAACCTTCAAAACAGTTTCCCTCTTACCGGTTCTGGCCTGAAGAGAACTATTCATGCAACTTCCTTTAGTCATCAGGCTCTGGATAAATAAGTTAGGAGGCTGTTCTTCATATGCAGTCAGCAGACAGAGACAGGCTGCTCTAAGGGGTGATGTAGGTAGTCCCACATGACTTCAGGCACTTAAGTGAATCACCCTGATCAGTGGAGAATTAGGTACCTAAGCTCCAGAAGGCAACTTGGATGGCAGGGCACAAAGCTTTTCCTTGGGAGTGTTTTTCTGTCTTTTTTCCCTCTCCCTCTCTCTCTCTCCCCCCTGTTTTGATTACTGAAAGGAAACAGGACAGCTCTGCTTTCAGATTTACCCAGCTTGGTTAAGTGCCTAAGTCAGATGAGATAAAATCAGGTCTAGGCCTCTAACTTGGAGATCTAAACATACGTGCTGAAACTAAACTGTAAATACCTGCCATACTAGCATGTGATAAACATGAGCTCCTCATGTAGTAAGGAAATATCATTCTGTTATTGTCTTTGGCCATCTGCACAGACAAGTCTTCATAAATATTCTCAATTAATGTATTTATCGCCTAGCTAAATTAGCAGCACTTTTTATGATTGGAATATTTCAACCAGCAGCTGAGCTCTTTGTACTGCGTGTTCTTTTGTAACAGATAGTCAGTCCATCGCTATGTTCCTGTGTTAAGCAAATCGGAGACTCAGTTGTGCTGTAAATATAAACAGAATTAATACCAGCAACACAGATCTTGAAAAGCTTCAAAACCAGACAGGGTGGTTAGCCATTGTCACGCAGCCCAAGAAGATGGTGGGATATGAGGCAATGTAAATTAGTGTTCAGCTATGTGGAGCTTAGTCTTCCCTTAGCCAATACTTCAGTGAGCTACTGTGGTCACCACTTGGACAGTAAATGTGAACAATATAGTTTCTATAACTAATAGAATGAGGCGTTCGAATATGGGTGTTCAAATTTAAAATTTAGAAGGACAATGCCACCTAACTACCTGTGAAGCCAGGTTGCAGCCAGTGACAAGCCTTCAGAGGTCTACCACAAAAACCAAGACCAGCATCCAACCTTACATAATATCCCATAATAAATAAATAAATAAATAAATAGATGCAGAAGTACTGTGTTGGAAGCAATGCAAGAAAGAGTGACAGTGCGCTGACATGAGTGATAAATTCATAACATATTTTGTCCTTAATGAAAACATAGCTACTTTGTGAAATATTTGGAAAAAACGAAGCAATACAAGGGGAAAAGTTTATATGTCTAGTTTTTTTGTGTGTGAAAGTATGTGTGGTATGTTCTCAGGGTGACTACAAGAATTTAAGTGCATTTTTAGCTGTGTGGCTCCAACATCGCAAACTTGTTCTGCTTCACAAAAGTTATAAATCTGCTCCATCTAGTCAGGAATGCTTTTGACTCATTTACATAGAGCCCATGGCTAGAATTTATGCTTTTCTCTAGGTCATTCAAAAAAATCCTATCGCTGTGGAGATATCATCAGAAAAAGCTTCTGTGCTGTTCCTGACTGCAGCACAGTGTGTGATAAAGAGCTGCTGCCTTTCTCCTGAGAGATTCCTGGCTGAGAACGGCATCGGTGAAGATTCAATCTTTGAAGAAGAAACAACCTTCTCGCTTGTTAGGGTTTGCAATGAGAACCAATACTTTGGATAAACACTTGATTTTTGTCGCAAAACCTTAATTATGCTGAGTATAGTTTCAAGTGCTTCAGTTTTACTGAGTTCCAGAGCTTTTTTGAAGCATATCCAGAAGCTGAGCCTGAGAGATTACTGGGTTTGCCTCTACACACTCTTCACTCTTTCATATTTTCCCATTAGTTATTCATCTCTGCATATCATGATGGCACTTCATCCATGCAGTATTGCCACTTTCACGTGTCATGACACTTATAGAAAAATTAGCCCTAGCATATCCCTTGCAGCAGACCAGTAACTGAGGTCAACTCTGAGCAAATCAATCTTTTGTCACTTCTGCCCTGCCTCACTACAAGTATATACACACACATTGATTCATGCTGTGCGTTGCTAAAGCTCTCTCCCTCTCTTCCATGAGCCAAAACTAATGGACAAATTAACAGACAACAAAATTTGGAAGTTTCAAAAATCATGTGAAGCGTACTGGTGTGAAAATTACAGGGAAACCTTCACCATGAAAACAAAACCTCACTTTCACATGGCGATTTCACAACTGAAACATTGCTTCGGATGGCTGTATCACAGTTACCTCCCTCATGGTAGTTTATTCTTCCTAGTGGTTTCCACACAGATCTGATGGGCAATGCAAAAGTTCTAAGCAAGGAGATTGTCTACACAGAGAAGCTCACAGCCACCATAGAATAACCCGCCATGGGAAAATACTCTGTTGAAATAAAAAAATAATGGCAATCCTATTTTGCAAATGAAATAATTGCTAAAATTATAAATAATTCCACGGGGTGGAGTAACTCCAGACAAATGCTCACACAATTGTCCTTGCCATGGGAATTAATTTCCCTTGCACAGGCAAGGCCATTCTGGAGTCACAGATGAGAACGCAGAGAGCATGGAACAACTGAAGCTAAAAGAGTCCAAGATACTCACGCCAACTCCATCATCATTCCCAAGGTAATACAGGGTAAAAATGAAGAGAGCAAGTGGTGGTAAGGCTCCACGCTATTGTTCCTTTTTGATGAAAAAAACGGGGAAGGAGAGCTTGAATAATTCACAGTATAGTTACTAAATGTATGCCACAGCAGCACGGATTTTATGACTCCCATCTTGCACTTTCACCATCCAAACAAGCTTCTTTGTTTAAAAACTTCAAAAACATGTTACTTCAAGTATGTTTATTGGTAGGCAAGCTTCTATTTCACTCTGGTCAAATTCCAAACTGGATAATTACAGCCTGTCTGATGAAAACTCCCACCATAATTTCATTTGGCTCTACTGTTCTAAACTACTGTGCAGAATAGCTGCACGCTAAAGAGCTTCCCCGTAAAAATGGGCAAAGCAATTACACATGCTAGCAAAAAGGCTCCCTGACCTGTTTTAAAGTTTGGAAAGCACTTCTGATTTTACCTGGGTGGAAGAGGGAGTCACCAATAAAGGACGTGATGTATGCTGAAGCATGTGGGTATACGCACACAAATGTATATTGAACTTACCAAATACACTTATAATGCATGGTCTACATGAAAGCACAATTTTAGGAAAAAACCACCACAATAAATTATTTGTATTTGAATAGAGGGGGAAAAAATCAGCAAAACACATGTTTTTCATTATTTTCTCATTGTTTTCTCTACAAAGATTCATGGACTATGGTCTCCCTGAAAAGCGACTATTCCACCCATACCCCCGCTGTATACTAGCAGTGAATTTCATACTCGTCACATGCTTTCCCAAGAAATTGTCTGCACTAACCTTTGTTGATAGGTGTCACAATATTTCACAGTAAAAAGCCACAGCCTCTGTTGTAAATAGCAATAAGACTCTGTTTTGCAGATATTTTTCTTTTTATACTAGACTGGGAATTCTATCAAATGAAGCAGCCTGAAGTTCACTGCTTCTGTATGGCTTATCAAGCTGAACAAGTGAACCGGATATAAATATCCCCACTGCATTTATCAAGACATGAAATTGAGCAATAAAGTAAATTTTGGTGATGAGAAGATACATCGTTGATGGCCTTTCGATATAGCACCAGCTGCAGGAAAAGGGCTTCTCAATTATTCAGCACCATTCATCCTCAGGAACCTAAACGGGAAATCTCACCCTCGGATTTTACTCTTGGTTACCTGCTCCCTTGACAATATCTATGCACTCTGTCCACACAATGCAGTCATTCTCTTCCAGCTGATGAACTCTTGGGTATATCTATGTCAAACAGCAAAGTATTTTGATTGCAACACAGGCCTTTGAACTAAAACTCCAGAGGAATGTTGGCACAGGACTAACAATACCGAGCAATTAGCTTAAGTGCTCTCCCACTGAAATGTAATCACCCTCGGAAATAAACCAGCTCCTACTGAAGACAGCAGAGAGAAGGTGATTTTGGCCAGAAGTCACCAGGCGGGGGGTCTATGAACTCCTTACTGGTGAGGACTAAATAGGTGCCACGTTTGCCCTCTGTCAAATAGGTGTGAAATAGCCCTCCCCACATCAGGGAGTCTCCTGGCTTGTTGGTAGGGATGTGGAATCTCTCATGGTTTCCCTTCTGAGTAAAAAGAAGAGGCCCAGAAATATCATGCAAAACTTGTTCACTCATGCATTCTGCAAGTCTCCTGAGCCTGTAGGTGCATCGGTGTTTGAGGCGGGAGCCGGGACTCCCAGGAGCACTGCAGCTCCCAGAGCGGCTCCTAGGGGAGCCCGAGACTGGAAACCAGATATAGCCCCGCACAGAAAGGAGAGGCTCAAAGCACGTTGGGCATCCGTGTCTAGATAACATGCTAGTGAGCCATCCACCAGGGGATCCTTCGCTGCATTTTGCTACGCAGCTTCCTTTCTCATACACTTGAAACACTCTGCTAACCCGAGGCTACACTAGACACCGTCAAGGACAGAACATTATTACATCCTACTAGATGCTGGAAATGTACTGATACCTTCCTATACAGTCAAACAAAGTCTTTGGTGAGAAAAAGCTGTTGTAAGGGTTTTAGTGACACAAGCTGACAGGTAAAAAGCAGGATTTCATGTTACACTTCTTGGCAGTGGTGCTTATGTCAGAAACTCCCACATACAAGGATCTCTCTCTCTCTATGCTGCCCAAAGAAGAGGGTGGTTGGGCCATGCAAGACAAGTAAATAGCAAAAATTCCCAAATAACACCAGTAATAAAAACCTTCTAGTTTTGACCTGGGGTAGTTTCCCTGGTGATACATCTGAGAGCATGATATTAGATGCAGAGACAAGCAGGGTGAAAGGATGTAAGCTGCCTTGCTTTAGAGAAAATGACAGCCAGTACCATGCCCTAAGCAGATCTGCACAAAGACCAACAGAGTTTCTGCCAACCGGTCCTCACAAATAAGAGATAGGGAATGATAAACTGGACCTAAGAGAGCAATGCACAGATCTTGACGTTAAGCAAGAGCCAAATGCCTAAAAACGTCTTCCAGGTTAACTCTGGAGAAGCTAAATCGGAGCCTACATCCTGCATGATGTTGCCTCTCTAGTTTCTGTGAAGAGGCACGTCCAGGTGATTCAGATGTTCATCACACCCCAGGCATGCCTGTCTCCAGTCTGTTCCCTTACACTGAAACAGGATTAACACTAATTTGAACATTCATGGTGGATGTTTCTTTAATTCCGTAACAACGGCAGCTCTACAAACCTCCCTGTGACCTGCTCTGGTCTTCACTACCCTAACAACAAATAAGACGGCAAATGGCGAAAGCAGTCCTTGCTGAGTCTTCCTGATGCAAATGAAATGCACTAGTGCTTGCCCTATGCTCAATAAAAATAGAAAAAACATGATTTCTTTTTTTTTGTAGAATGATCTCCTGATATTAATATATCATTAGAGTCCTATCATATCCTCACAATCTGCTTTCTTCAGCACCAGAAACTAGAGTTGCAGCCTAGACCATTTTTTCTGAACCTCTTACCATTCTTGTAGCTCATCTCTGAACTTTCTTCAGTTATCCTCATTTAAAATGTAGGACCCAAACTGCACGTGTTCTCTCAGGTGAGGCTTTCTGATGGCCACGAATAAAACACAACAGTGTTAATATCTGCTTGTAATTACCCCCTTGTCGATTCTGCTGCCTCTTGCTGTCATGTGTTTGTCAACTAACTTTTGCTCCCTACGCATAGTGCTTTGTCACTTTGTCCTTCTTTTCATTGAATTTCCTTTTACTGTTTTGAACCATTTCTCCCGTTTACCAGTCATCTTGAATTTTGATCATGTCTTCCATAGGGTATGTAATCCTTTCCATCATGTTTGCATCTATACAGATTTATTCTCTACCGCATCATTCACTGCTGATAAAAGTAGTGGAGAACTAGAACCGTTCTTGCCTCCCAGTATAAGAAACCATTGGTAACTTCTCTGAGTGAACCTTTTCCACCTTCTGTGTAAGTCCATCTTAATCCTGTTTCCCTGGATTGTCAGTCACACAATCCTGTATCAAAACTTATTCTAAAACCAAGATATAATATACTGTTTCTACTGCTTCCTCTTATCCTCTAAGCTGGTTAGCCTGTCAAGAAAGGACGTCTGATTGATTTGACATCATGTGAGTGTCGATAAATGCATGTCGGCTGTTTCTTACAAATCTAGGATCATGAAATGATTAATAATTTGCTAGATATCTTTCTTTTAACTTGATAAATATATAGTTTTTATTCCATTCTTTCCTTCTTCACTGTCTCTAGCTTTCCTTTTTTTAGTAGTCAATAATTTGTGGTCACGGCTAGTTTTTTTTCAGCAGTGCAGACAAAAAAAACACTGAATGTTTCAGTCTTCCTCTTATTTCATGCATTAGTTGCTTACTTCCCCATAAATAATGGAACTGCATCTTCTCTAATCATTCTTTTACTTCTAACATAGGGCTATTGATTAATAAAGCTGTGTCTGCATAACAACCTTTTCATGACAATAAATGTTCTGTATTTCTCGGCATTCTATAAAACTTTAAATTGCTCTAAGCAGAATTTTTTATCCATTCTGTATTCACCTTGTAGTTCAGAAGAACTTACCATATTTCTCAAGTTTGCTTATAAGAATGTCATGTGAGGCTGTATGAAAAGCTACCATAAAAACAAGATAGTGTACAGCTCCAACTGCTTCTTCTTTAAAGGAATTTTTCCATCCTTGTCCACAACAAAAAGCTACAATGATCTATTGCAGGTGTACATCTACAATTAAGTGCCCGAAGAGGAGACAGTGCTTTTGAAGTGATCCCAACCAGAACTACAAGGACCCCTGATTGACAGTGCTCCCCCATAGCTTCCACCTCTTCCCCAAAGTGCAGTACAAGTGCTCAGAGCCTTTGCATTCCTCATTGTTTATGCAAATATAATTCTGGTTTTTAAGTTGGGTGTCATTAGTGGTAAGAAACTCCCATCAAATTAAACAGAGACTGTTAAATAGAGATGCAACAAAGCTAGGCTGAGTGTGCTGCAACCCTGGTTCTTGTGACTCTGCCAATAAGCCTGCCCGCCAGCAGCCCTGCTGTGCAGAACCGGGACTGTGGAATATTGGACTCTCTGTCAGAGCATGTCCCATCTGGTTCTTGTGCAGCGTCCGAACATGTGAGGTCTCAGGCCTGAACACATCTATTCATGTGGGTCTCCGGCCCCCTCCACTGTAGTGTTTTCCACAGTGACACTGGGTTAAGGTGGAAACCGGAGAACTGAGGCACGAGGGAAAAATGCAGCCCGTCTCCAGCCACACTGGCTGAGGCCGAGTGGGAAGGCACTGCAGTCTGCCCTTGTAGCGCAGGCAGCCAGCGCTTTCCCAGCTGGCCCCGGCGATTTCACTACTTGCTTCCTTCCGTTATTCATGTCCAGTGGTTAAGTTTGAAAAGTCACTGACACTGAGACCAGCGCCTTAACTCCGTCGGGTCAGTGTTCGTGTCTTTCCTCCACAGCCTAAATGTCAAGTTCTGTTGTATGAACCTTAAAACCAAACACATTTGAAACTGCCAACATCTGGTTTTGTTTTCCATTCCTCCTGATTCCTCTGCTCCTCTTAATCTTTTTGCTTTATTATTTTGCTTCACTATTTTCCCAGTCTATTTGGGTCCCTGCAAGTGAATAATTATCCTGTCTTCATCCTCCAGGTTGTCTTCAAAATCCCTCTAAATCTTACCTCACCAAACAACCAATTCTCTTTTCTCCTCTCTCCTGTGCTGCTGTCCTCTGCTTTACCTTGTGTTTATTTGTTTTGGCTTATTTTCTTTTTACATTTCAAGCTCTTCATGCAAGGACAACGCCTGCATGTGTAAAATGCATCATAATTCTATGATGCCGTATAAGAAACAGGAATATAAAGAGAAGGTTGTTTTTACAATCAAAGTAAGCACACGTTTCTTAAATGTGCTGCTATAAAGGAGAAACGGAGACCCCGGGCCAGCCCCTAACTAGTTCACCTTCTCCAGCGAAGCAGGCAGTGAGCAGCCATGGGAACTGCTTTTTAGAGAGGCAGAGTGAAGGCAGTGCCTTTGGGAGGCAGAGATCTGTACTCACTGACACATGACTTGGCTGAAAACCAAGCCGAGAAATGTGCTGGTTTGGATTATGTTATTTTATTTCACTTTATTGTTATCAATGCTAATCTTTGGAGGAGCAAGGGAACAGTTGCTGCCTGCTCGGCTTTGTTTGCCCAGCCATTCCACATAAGCCCCTCATAGCTTGTCTTCCAGGCAGAGACCCTGCAGTACCTCCACTTCCAACATTTTCCCGAGAAAATTTACTTAATACAAAGAGTGTATTAACCACAGGTACGTGGTTGGGATTGACAGATTGATTTTGAAGCTGGTTATCTTTTGAGAGTGACGTTTATTAAGATTAATCCATGAGACATTTCTCCCAATATGCAGTTTTAAGCATCAAAACCAAACGCAGCTGTCTTCTTACCAATAAATTTATGTCAGTAGAATGAAGAAGACTTGAAATTCTGGTAAGTGAAAACTTTCTGGCTGACTGGCCACCTGCATATTTTCAATGCTAGTGTATTTCAAATTCCTGCATAAACAAATCACGATTATTTTCCCTGTAGATTAATCTATTTAATTTTTTTTATTATTCGACAGTACATCAACACTTCTTACTTCAGACTAGATGATCCTTAATTTAGTTTCTAGGAGATAGTCCTTGAAGTAGTGGTTGTCTGAAGTGGTAGAATTATTACATACTTTAAATGTCAGCTCTGCTGAAACAGTGCAATTAGATCACAACTGATGTGGCTTTCTAAAAACCAAGCCTAAAATTCAACCCTAAAACAGTCTTTGTCCAAGAAATTCATCTTACTCCTTCCACGCTAATGAAGAATATTGTGGCAGGATAAATCATTTACTGTGTAATGCACAGACCTCTACACTACAATACTAACTTTAAAAGAACATACGAAAGACAGTTTGGAGTTGCAGAAAGTTTTGTTCAAAATTTCTCTGTATGGGCTGATCGTCTGTTAAGCAAACAAAAATGTCTCCAGGCAGAGAATTCAAGTTCAAGTCCAAATCCCTGGTATTTCTTAACAACAATCAGATGAAGCAAAACATTAAGGGCAGATCTGCAAATCTTCCTGTGAAATGCACGAGAACTAAAAAGTCTGTTTGCCTGAAGGAACAGTAAGTGAAAAAGCAATTGCAAGTCACACTGGAAAACAACTGGAGCCACAGTCATGTGCTGTTTAACTGCCTGTTTGGGACCCTTGTTCACTCACAAACCCGGTTCCAGGGATCTTGACTGCTAGGTCAAAAACACTGAAGCCACTGAATGCAAATGTCTGGATCAGAGTAAAGTTATTCAGCCTGCTCTAATCAACTTGGAAAAAAAAGTGGCTTCGTAGCAGTAGACATTGTAAGCCAGATATTGTCTGTGCATGCTGCAGCCTTTGGCTTTCCCGCTGCCACCCATAGGCATTTTCTCCGGTTTTCCTGCCCCTTCCTTCTTGCTTCAGCAAAAGGTCATTTCCCCCATCTGATTATTGTTTCATTTAAATGCAAACTCCGTATCTGTCTCCCGTGTCTCTTTGGATATTTACCAGAACTGGAACATTCATCTTAAATATCACGCACCACATCACACCTCCAGATTTTGATTTTGCTAAAAATTCCGGCAACCTGATGGGACAACCCGGCACCGTTAGGATTTTGTTCTGCTGTCAGCTACGAGCTTGCTATTCGCATACTGCTTCTGCGCATCACTGTCCAGTTTGGAGTCAGGTGGAGGTATTGGATCTTCCAGGTTTCTAGGGAAAAAGCCACTATGGCAATGCACAACCGTGGAAGTCCAGCAACCCATGCAGGTGAGCACGTGTGTAGAACAGAGCAAGGCAATGACTGAAGACACGTGAGCCAAGAACGTTTCCACCCTTCCTTGCTGTGACAGCCTTGACTGAATCCTAGCAGGACAAAGGCTCATTATATTTTCTATAGTTTTCCATAGTACTGAGGGTGTTACTTGCAGAGCATCTTGGCTTCCCCTTCGTGCAAAGGCAGTTTGCCACCACCAGGAAAGAAGGGGGCATCCAGGAGCAATTGCTGTCACACTACGGGAGAGCAGGCGCCCGTGGAGAAGAAGTGGCATTTCAGTTCAACACCTTTACACGTCAGCGGCACATCTAAGATGATTCCACAAGCAAGAGACAAAGCAGTCTGGCAACAATCCTGCTGAGAAGTTCACACTATGTGTCCTTTATACTTTTTTTTTTTTTTTTGATGTGTTGGGTCTTAAGCACTTTGCCTAAAGGGCTGTCTCATACCAACAGCCATTCTCCTCCCGCCCCTCGCCGGGCAGCCTGCACCACCTTCCCTTTCCCACCACGGTGGCTCTGCGCGGGCTGCAGCACATCTCCCACCCTACTACCATCCGAGCTGCCCCCACCAGCCATATCATACAGTGATAGAGAAGGGGAAAAGTACATACTTCTATTCTGAATTGCCAAGGTCTTTAGTTGTGTCTGAACTACGAAGTAAGGCTGAAATGCTGACAGTTCAAGAGTTTTGCTTGTTTAGGGACAGCAATTGGGCCCTTGATCCCTATATGGGCTGCAGGACAATTTAAGAACAGAAATGTCATGGTCCTGCTGTCGTGCCATTTCATAGAATCATAGAATCATAGGATGGTTTGGGTTAGAAGGGACCTTAAAGATCATCTAGTTCTAAATCTAGTGGTTTAGAATCAATAGCTGCAAATCCAACTACTCAAATTTTTTCTCCCGGCCTGCAAAAGGGCGGTACTCTGGGTACAGGAAATACTGTAGGTTACCATTAATTTTGTGAAATCACAGCCATAAAACAAAAAAAATCCTGAAGAAGCCGAGTGTTTTGGCCCATGTATGTTTTAAATTTCTGAAGTAAAGTGTTGGCATTAGCGACAAAATAAATTTTGTGATAGTTAGCTACAGTTGGAAGGAAATGTGAATTGTTGCAGTTAGCACAATCGTGTTACCTCAGCCACACACAGCTCCCGTCATCATGAAAGTGTGCAACTAAGAGAGACGTCATTTCATTTCCAGCAGGCTGGGGGGCTCTCGGCCCATTGCAGCCGCGCGGCTGAAGCAGCAAGGCCTCTGGAGCAGTCCTGGATGGACGGCTGCTTTCTCAATAGGGCACACAAAACATTGCGCATCAGCAACTGTTTTAAAAATGCAGTTGCTAATGGTGATCTAAGGCAGCACAGGAATCTGTGGCACAGCGTGGACCTGCATTTTAGCTTGTTGAGCTCTCTGTATGGCCAGATTACCGTTCGGTACAAATTGGACTAAAGTGTGCACCATCAAAGGCCTTTTCATATGTTTTTTTTTCATTTCATCAGTTCTTAGCATTTCAATTCACAATATTTATATTGTGATATTGTACAACTTGAAGCTTTGATAGCTTAATAAAAACATAAATTAATCACTGCCTTTTTCTATTTATCAGGTTGTAATCACAAATAAAATCCTAGCTGAACAAATAATCTCTCAGACATTAAACTAAACATAAAAGAAGCAGAAGGAAGTACTTTGGTATTCGTGCGCAAGCTCCATTTTTACTGGAGCTAGTGATGTTTATAATGAGTAGAGTTTCTTTAGAAAGTACTAGAAAACATCCAAAGGATTGCTCAGAGTCATTTCAAATGGTCTAAAATTACAAAGACTCTATAGAAGCAAGCAGCACTAGAAGCCCACACTTCAAAAATAAAAAATCTAAAGGTTCACAACAAATCTAATAGAAATGAGACTTTCTTGTTGACCTGGAGTTTCACAGATTTTTTTTCCTCTTGCTGCCATTGTGCAATGCTTTCTTTGGGGAAAAATAGAGTGATGGTGGGAGGGAGAAAAAGAGGGCGGGGGGAAAAGCCTTAATGAAAAGATTGCCAGTATTTCTTGGAACTGGTACTTGTGCATCCGCATTGAAGTGACTTTGTCCCACGAATGACAAGATCACTTTGAAAAGGTTTGTTATTCACTAAATGACAATACTCAGACAGCTGACAACACCGCTATATTGTTTTATGTTAGAAGAGCTCTCCATGATCTGAATTCTCTTTCTGGGCTTGACTTTGTCTTCTAATCTACGTATCATTGTGTGAGAGCATGTAGGAATGTCTGACTTTCTGTATCATTTCTATAGCTAATCAGATATTAATTGGAATCTGGCTGCCTTGAAGGACTGGCTATAGCTTTCTTTTGCTGCTGCCAGTGGCTTAAATTCAATCCGGGAGTTAGGGACTGATCCAAACACCATCGAATAGCCGCCCTCTCCGGGACTGATCCAAACACCATTGAATAGCCGCCCTCTCCCAACCTGGAAAATGTGTCATGTCTTATGTTCAAATGAAGCACACCTCCAGTCCAGTTTCCCCCGTATCCAGAGGCCAGGTGCACACTCGGTGAGGATGTTCACATAAAATACTGGTTTCAGACCACTTCTGTTAATGATTGAAAGCCACGACTATCCTCCAAGAGTAATCACGTCTGTCTATGAAGTGAACTGATTTCATTCTAGCTCCTAATGGGCAGATACCAATGTGAGAAAAGAGGACACTGAAATACCCTCTCAGCCCCGCAGGCAATTCTTGCCCGGTGAAACGGAGACCGAAAGGACAAGGTGGCACGAAGTAGTTCAAGATGTTGTTGCACCAGTTCAAACAGTAGGTTAAAAAACCTCCTTCCCGAGGCTTCAAGTGCATCTTTTCATCCCTTTAAATCTGTTTTGTAAGATAGTGACTGGGTGATAATGAATGCTATCCATTTACTGCTCTTGCTGAATATATTGGTTAATTGTGTGCAACACTTTGAAGATAAAGCGCTGTGTTTTTAATAAACACAGTCTAATGATTCTCTCATGGTTTTTTAGCACTCCTCTTACTTTGTCCAAGGTGTAAATACCTCATTGCAGCTACGGGCGGCCAGGCTGGCCGGCTGCATGGGCCACATGCTGATTTCAGCTGAAGGCTTTCACACCAATTGTTCCATGGCTGTTCCCCTCCATTGCCAACACATCGTGCTGTCTCCTGCTGTTGTTTCCTTGCTTGCTTGTTCAGGGCCAGGATAAGGGAATGTCAATGATTTCTGGTGAAAAGGGCCCTTCCTTTACAGCAGGCTGTCATTTCCCTCTGCCTAATACACAAAGAAGGCAGCCAACAGGAGCACCACTGCTTTCATTGGTGGCTAACAGCCTTTGAGTGGAACAAAATGACGAGAAGAGAAGAAACACTAATTTCCTCTTCACTCTCCTCACCCTGCCTCAGAGTAACATTAGGGGGGCAATTTTCTTGGAGGAAAGAAAGAACCTTCCTTTTCCTGGCCACAGAAGTGTGACAGAAGAGGCTGCTGAAATCAGCTGTTAGCATTGATTAATATGTTTTTCACACGTGAAAAGACCTTTCATTTAGTTTTCTCTCTCGGATTTCTGCAGCACACGTTTGGGAAGGACAATGAATGTTGCTTTCACGTGCAATTGCAGGCATGCACCAGTCTAAAGGTATTCATAACCCGGCAAAGCACCGTGTGAAAACAAAGAAACAATGTGAAAACTTAGCTGCTAACCTGAGCTGTCAGGCAGAATTAAACCGTCTGTAAGGCACTCGTGTCAACCTCACCTGAGTTAAGAGAGCTGCTCCATTAGCTGATAGAAACACCGAGCCCATGGGAACTGACCCTGCCAACACTTACACATGTGCTTTGTCTTAAACCTATAAAAATACTCCCATTTGGGCTATCAATATGCACAGAGTTAACAACAGGCTACAAATGTTGGTGAGATCGAGACCTGAGCCCACTCCTCTACCAGCCACCGCCGGGGACCAAGCCTGCATACGTTCTCAGTGGGTCACATACCTCAAACATTCAGAGAGAAACAAGAGTTTGGTTGTAACAGCTGTTGCTGTCGTGAATAACACCCAAAGCGACTAAAAATGCAGCAAAATGTCTCCTGCATTCTGCGTAATGCGCACAACAGCCACTTTTCTGCTTATAGCGATACAACCCACAGAAAGAAGGATAATAAAATGATCAAAATCAGTCAATAATAACGACATACAACAAAGTGATCAAAATAATAAAGATAAATGATCGAGATAATAAAATGATCAAAATCAGCTCTGTAGCTGATCCTATGGCTCTTTTTCAGTGTCTAAAACTGTGACAGCAACCATTTGAACCCCTTCTCACATCTGAAACATACCTAAATCTCTCTCCTGTTTCGATCCCTTGATGCTTAACAACCTCACTGAGATCACATTTTTGCTTTATGAGGGCACCGATTTGGCTTTTTCTACCTCTATACTTATTTTTACAAAATTTCCAGGACTTTAATATGTATGCAACCTGAAATTAGGTCACAGTTCCAAATTCATATGGAGGAAGAGATAAAAATCTGAAACATCACTGCATGAGCCTCATTTCCTTAGGAAAACTTGGTAAAAATAAGAATGTATGGCAAACCACGAAAACTGCTAAAGATTCAGGAGCAGATGCAGTGCCTAAAGTTATTTTTCTTTCTACCCATCCTTACCAAACTAGATTTAAATGTGCTCTATAGCAATAGTTATCATAAGCCTGTAATACAGCGCTGTGATCCACAGTAGTAACCATTTTGAATATGATGCTATTAACACACAGAAGTCATCTGTCTGCTGAAATTCCATCAAACTATTCCATTCTGAGGTCAAAAATGGTTTTTTTCCCTCTCCATCTGCTACAGTTTTTGAGATTTATTGAATAAAGGAGACAAAAGTTCTAAACACTGAGCAAATCTATTTTAAGTAGTATATTTATCACAAATCTAACGTGTTGGGTGACTAATAACATACATGTGTGCGCTGCGCTTGCCAGAAAATATCAACGTTTCCAAATAGTTACCACATTTACAATTAAAATAATGTATTTGCCAAATGTTTGGGTGTTTTTCTTGATTTTATTCAAATGATGATTTCTCTTCTGGTCGAAGTGCAGCACAAAATTTCCTGAGTATCAGAAGTAAAACATTAGGGAGAGATGCTAATGTCCGATAGAGCCTTGTTCCGCTCTCAGCCATACAATATTGCTGAGATGATATCAGGCTTGTCGTTGTCGCAGGAGGCCTAACAGCATCCCAACGCAGAAAACGAAACAAGGCTTTAAAATTTGCCTCTCACAAGTCCCCTGCTTGTCAGCCGCAATTCTCCAGCCATTTCTCACGCTGGCGTGATTTCTGGCTTCTGCTGACCTGCCTGCTGCCTCCGTCCTTCCGTAAGCGACGGAGGCGGGAGAGGCGGACGGCAGCAGGAGTTCGCACGCACGGCGCTGTTGCGGCCCACGATAGCTGCTACGCACAAAGCTTCAGACGTGAATGTTCCTGCTGCATTATTGACTTCTGCTCTGGGACTGGCCTGGGGGGGGTGGGTTGGGGGTGGAAATCTTACAGAAAAATAGATGATCAAAGAAGGATTAAAACTGCATTGCCTCTTCTGTAATATTGTCATTCTTAAGCCTCCCACCTACCTCAAGCACAGACAGCTGCAACTTCAGAGGGGTGTCGGAGCTGAAGCTCACATACTGTTAAAAACACAGATTTCAGAAGAGAAAACAGAAATCAAGCACCTGGTGATTCCTTCCCGTGACTTCTTTTCCCCTCTAACAGCAAGAAGGGATGCTGAGGCTGACTCGTTTGTCTGCTGCCTCCATGTCCCACTCCCTCACTCCATTCTAATCTGTGTGCTGCTGCTGGCACCATCCTGACCTTCTGGCGAACCAGCTGTGGGACCACTATCATCAGCCATTCTGAAAACAGAAAAAAAAAAAATATATATACCACTTCTTGTTGTTTCCTGATGGTTGGCTCCCAGAAGAGGCTCATTATGGGATCAGATATGTACCGGAGCTGGACCAAGAGATGCTGGGGATTACATGGCCAGAAGCAGGGAAGGGGATGGGGACAATCGATCATGGAAAGAGAAACTTAGACCAGCTTAGCCATAATATGAAACCCCTCCTGAAGAAATTAATTATCAAGGACATGCTGGGAGGCGAAGGACAGTGTAGCGGAGGGACAAGGTGTTCATTAATCATCATTTGCTCCTCTTCGTGTTCATTTGCTCAGTTCCATGCAGCATCATGCTGAGAGTACTGCTTAGGAGAGGCCCCAAAGGTAGCAACAGGGTAGTTAGTGAAGATTTTGGAGACGGGAGTTGCCAACTACAGGCTCCGGTTGCTGCTTTAGCAGGTCTCTAAATGAACAGGGCTTCAGACTCAACCCCTCTGCCCAGGCTCCAAGCTGCTGGATGTGAGATGGCTGCCCCAGGAGTCACATCACTGACAGGGTATTTTAGTGTGGGCACTGGGCAGATAAGCAGGACTTGGCTTAATTCCATCATGGAAAAGGAGTATAGCGTTGTATAGCTAGACCTCTACCTGTATTTTTGCTTATTTTCTCGAATGGCAGTGAAGCTTATCCTCCCGGACACTTATTTTGCAAGTTAATTTAAGTAACACTTTATTACTTCTATATACTTTTCCTCCTCAGTCAGAAAAAAATAAAAAGGAGGCTAAAAGCAAAACAAAACAATTCCAGCAAGACTAAATAACATCTTCAGGGTACAATAACATGGGCATTGGTCATTTAATCATAGCAGGCTTTACCTTCACTAAAAGCATTGCCATACTTAAAGAAGCAAAACGATCTACTGCAAGGCTTGGCTCTTCCCTTATCAGCACGGCTCAATTCTTCTCCATTTCAGTGCACCATTTCCCCACAGCCCCGTTAGCTCAGACTTCCAAGTTTCATAAAGCAGCTGTACAGCTTGCAGAGCACCTGAGGTGATCTTTCCACTGTATTCGCTGCTGGTAAGGGCTCAGCTGAAGGATCACGGCCAGTGTTAAAAACTGCATTTCAAGGATGAAGCTGCCCACTTTCGCAAGTCCAGAAAATAATCAGAGCCTGAGAAAACTCAGCCTACGTGAGAAGTTTGAATGAATGAGGGAGGAGTGTAAAGAAATGAAGGCTGAGAGAAGGTATAATCACAGGCTTCAAATACATAAAGGGGTTTTGTGAAGAGGCAGGAACAACCTACCTGTTTTCAGCATCCTTGTTAGCATAAGGAGCAAAGTATTTCATCTGCAGCAAGGAAGATTCAGATGGGATATTAGGATTACAATAACAGTTAAGCAGCAGATAGATGGCCTGCAAAATGCTCAGACCTCCGTCACTGGAGGGGGCAAACATATCAAGACGTTCCTATAGGTGTAGGGGATACTGCTCCAAGTCAGGGTTATGTACTAGATACCTCAGAGGCCCTTTGCAGCCCTCTGGGTCTGTCAGCCCCCATGCACAAGACTGCACAATAGATGTGGTCCCAGCAGAAAGACCACGGGGTGCAGAGGGACATTGGTGTGGTCCGTCTGCACCCAACGGTGCCTCTTTGTGCCATAAGCCTTGGGAGGAGGCACCACCCTGGCTGTGGCTGGGTATTGACGCTTTTTCTCCTTTTTAAGACAAATCTGAACTGAAATGTATTTATTATAGAATCATAGAATCATAGAATGTGTTGGGTTGGAAGGGACCTTTGAAGGTCATCTAGTCCAACCGCCCTGCAGTAAGCAGGGGCATCTTCAACTAGATCAGGTTGCTCAGAGCCTCATCAAGCCTGGCCTTGAATGTCTCCAGGGATGGGGCCTCCACCACCTCTCTGGGCAACCTGTCCCAGTGTTTCACCACCCTCATCGTAAAGAACTCCTTCCTAATGTATTTATGCTGCAAAAGTTTTCTTGATGGGAAGAAACATTCAGAGCTATCTAAAAGATGATCAAATTCCTGATTTGCCTGAGCCACCTTGCAAGACAGTTACATAGTTGATTTGATGTGACTGAATTTTGTTCAGCTCTCACAAATTTTATACCAGACTTTGTGTTCTGCCTTGTCCCAGAGGAGTGCAGTTTCTGCGAGAATTATTAGAGTGAAATGTAGCCACAGCCTCAACTATTAATCGCTTCGGAAGTGAAGACCCAGGCTTTCTTACACTGCATCCAGGGAAGGAGTACTAGCACTGACTTGATGCATATGTATATATATATATATACACACACAAACCAGAGCCAGAAAACCAAGCATCTGAGTTTTGCACTTGTGGAAACCTACACAAGCTCTCGCAATTCACTACAGATTGCCTGACTTCCAGTTATCTGACATGCCTGTGATAAACATGGGGGTTATTACATCCTGAGTCATTGTTCAGAAGAAAATAACTTAATCTTCTAATAAACTGAAACATGAAAAAAAAAAAAAATGCATTTTTGAGACTGATGCGAAGACTACATTGAGATTTTGCAATATCCTGACGAACGAGGGCTGTTTACTGCAGACAAAAGACAGCGACGGCATTGTGGCCAGTTCTTTGTAGCATCTCTCTGAGGACAAACACCGCTTTATTCTGGCCTGAGTCCAAGTTGAACCGACTGCCTCCATCGAGAACATTTCTTTAGGTACTCTGACACAGTGGCAAAGGCGCTGAAAATGTGATTAATGGCAACGGGAGATCATAACAAAGGTTAATGCTTTTTCAGCTGTATGCCACCGTTCTTAAACCGGAGATTTGGATGTGTGCTGACCAGCCAGTTCACCTACGCACGCAGGGCACTATTCACACGGCAGATCAAGAATGCGCTGGAGTTTTGGTAGGCAAAAGTAACAGAGACCGGCAGGGTAATCAAAACCCTACTAGTCCATCTTCATGCTGTTACCTAATGAAAATCATTGGAGTTGGATGTCCCAGGCCTCAGTACAAACCTCATGATTTGTGTATGCCGAAAGTTGCTTTCAAAAACATCCTTTTACCATCTCCTGTGAGCACCAAAATGTCCACCGTGTCTAGCAGGATGCTGTGCATTTATTTTTCATGTTGCTCGTGAGGAAAAGCTGCTTTAGTAAACCCGCATGGAGTGGCAAGCAGTGTTAAATAACTGAAGTTTCCTTTTGATTACCTTATTCCATCTCCTCCCTGTGGCAGAAACAGATAAGACGTGATTTTTTTCTACCAATTTCATTGACAAGAAAAGAACCACTTTTAAAATCAGGGCTAATGAGCTAGAAATGTACAACAAAAAAATTGCTCAAAACCTGTAAATATGGACACTGAAATGCAGCTATTTGACATGCTGAGCCACAACAATGACACATGATTTATTGATTAGTTGCCATCACATGACGGAAGCTCAGCCAGTCATTTAGAATACCCACATTATCTTGGAAATCTTCCTGCGAATGAAAAGGTAAAATACAGCCTCTGTGTTAGTAGTCAATACCTTATTTTTCTATCTTAACTGATGTGTCATCGATGAGTTCTGATTGATTTAAGTCTTTTAAAATGATAAATGCTTCTCTCACTCTGTTGTACCATATTAAACTCCTACTATTTTAGCTGTATGTTTAACTACTATAGTCCAGACACACTTGAATAGTATAAAGACAAAATTTCTGCAATATGTGTTTGGGAAATGTTAATTATACACTATCTGAGGTTACTGATGTAAAAAGATGTATTATATCCAGCATAAAATAGTTAAATCTGATTTTCCACTCCTGAACAGAACACTGTAATCATGCACTCTTACTTGCAATTGTCTTCCCACAGCGTAGCTCTCTGTAATAAAACTATTTCAAATATTAGTAGATAATGAGATTCTATATTTTTTTTCTGCAATATAGATATATTTATCACCGCATGCATGACAGTTAACTAATTCCAATAGCCAGTTCTCCAACTAGTTGCAGCATTAGCAATAACATCAAGCCTAAGTGTATTGGCTGCGGTTAAAATGAATGGTTACTCCATGATAGCAGAGCGGCGGCTTAGGAACTTAGCGAAGCAGCTGCCTTAATTAAAGTTGGAAATGCTGGTTTGTCTGGTTTGTATATATACAGGTGTGCGTGCGTGTTTGTGAAGGGTCTACTTAAACAAAAAAAAGGAGGAGGAAAAAAAAAGGGCAGGGCCAAATATTAGTTGGCAACATTTTACATTCATCTTCATTTAAAAACAACATTAAACTTTCTGCTGAAATTTCTTATCGTGTTTCGAGGTTTGGTTGTTTGGGGTTTTTTAATTTAAAATTAAATTCCTCAGAAAAGTCAAGATAGCATTAAAAAATACAAGCATTGCCCGTATGAACCTCTTCATTACCCAAATATCTCTTAACTGGGCTCACACACAACCGGGTACAACCAAGGCAATGTCAGAACGTCAAGTCTTGAGTGTGAGGGCTGCTCCTTGTAAGAGTTATACAGATGCATATAGACATTGCACGCCTCCATATAAGGTTTTCTGCGGATTCCACATGGAAATTGTATCCAGGGCCTGCTGGTTTTCTATCTCATACCTTTGCGCAGCAATTTGTATCTGTAGCCAAGTATATGCAAAATGTCTGCTAAACTAAACAATAGCAAAATTCTGACTGGGTAACATTTTGCACAGGGGTAAACAAACGTACCCAGTGAGGGTTGGTTAGAAAATACCAAAAAACCACCTGCTATGGGTGGTTCAAATGGTTTTCAGCATCAAAGGGAAAAAAAATGAAGGGAATCGTACAATTAACCTTAGGTTATTTTACCCTTAAACATTTTTTTCCTAGACTGTTGGAAAATGGACACTGAGAAATCCATCAACCACAAAAAAAAAACCCCAATACAGACAAATTGATCTGCCATGGGAGTTTGGTGCAAAGGACATGAAAGTCAGGATGCACGCAGTGACATTTCACAAACCTAATAATAACACCTTAGATTTATCTGGCACTTTTCATCCAGAAAAAGTAGATCCCAGGGTGATTTATGGGATGTGAAAATATAAATATGTATATTTGGGTCATTTCAGTCACTAGTGGAAGAGGATGCGGTGCCCTGATAGGGCACCGAAGACATCACACTGCCCTGCACCCAGATGGAGAATGAAAAAGTCTTGTACAGCTCTTGTCAAGAGATGAAAACCATTCAGGTAGCGCCCTACTTCTTGTGCTCTTTACATTCCCTTTATTGATATAAATTTCTTACAAAGGATGGCGGTAGCAGCGGTGCTGGAGCAGACTGAATCTCAACTACAGCTGCTGCCCGCTACAGCTGATGCATTGCTGCTTGCAGGAGGATGAACCCTTTGCCCTTTCTTCCCCCTCCCCATCCTTCAGAAGAGAGCGGAGATGCGGGAGATCCTCAAGCAGGATGTAATGAGGTTGCTCGGATATGTGGGCACGCAGACAGTCAAAATTTTCTGCACACAGAAAGAGAAATTTTTGAGGTTCCTTTTTAGCTGATTTGGTTGCTCTCAGGTTATCTCCGTGACCACAGGGCAACAACCTTCCTTCGTAAAGGCTGATATCAATCATCGGGCTGTTCATCTGCCCACCATTCCCCCATAAAAATGTCAGAACACATTGGCTAGTTGCAAACAAATGCATAAAAGAGGTAGAAGCCTCAAAGATAATTAAGCTCCCAGGGGTTTGTGAGCATCAGTGACTAGAGACTCAAATTAGTTTTCCAACAGAGAGAGATGCAGGAGGAACTGGGCTGTGAGGGGCTGTGCTTGGCAGCAGCCAGTCGCCCCGGCAGCACGGGCAGCTCTCGCGTCGCTCCAGACCGGCAACAGCGGCTGCCACCACTCACTGCCGAGAAGAGATGTGACATCGGACATGAAAGAGAAATGAGAGACGAGGTTAGAGTAAGTCAGAGACAAAGCCACAGGAAACTCGGCTTCATTAGTTCTCTTGCTCGTGGAACAAGGTGTTTTTAATAATGACAGCTGGAAATCCGGCTCTTTTTTTTTTTTTTACAGGTCTCGAAGGTCTCAGCAGTAGGAAGGATACTGTGTATTGCTGCGCCCGAGATAAAATTGAGAATTGGCGGCACTGGGAAGGGAAGCAGGAGAGAGGCACAGACATTGCATCCAGTGTAAAAGATAATAACAGGGAGAGAAAAAAAAAACAGAGGGATATGTGTAACAACAATCGGGTGATAACAGGGTGAGGAGAGAAAGAGGGAGTGCGGAGGGAGGAAATAATTGGAAATTGAAATCTGGACTAGAGTCCTATTCACATGCAGCCCCATTATCTGTGTCCTTACACTGGAGAGGGAGAGAGCACGGCTCTACCCCCTGAGCCACGCGCTGTCTGCGCGTCTGTAAGTGCACGCCGGCACTGAAGATCCCCGAGAGCCTGGGAAGCCGTTAATCACTCAATCCTTTACTTGTTGCTCTTTTCTAAGCATTTCGGCGTTTAGGATTTGATTTGACCTCTTTTTTTTTTTCTTTTTTGGTGGGTGGTGATAAGGGAGGGGAATAATCCTTCAGCTGCAAATAGCAGGTTTTGATGTGCAGCTGTTTATCTGGGTTCAACGGGGAGATATCTCCCTGTATCACATACTTCTCCATGGGGGAGAAGGACGATGTGCTGGCTCCAAGACAAGGAAGGGCTGATGGAAGGCGGAAGACCATCTTGAGAACACTTTGCACCTTTGCAAACAGGCTGAGTGCTGAATTGAGCACTGAATTCGGTAACAAAAGTGCTGCGACACGCATTTGTGCCCCAGCTGACAGGAGCAACGGGCCGAGATGCCACGCTGCTGCTTTAGCACACCCACATGTGCCCGGCAGAGCAGCAACTTGCGGAGGCTTAGCAGAGGAGACGGCTGTCCTGGGACGGGATGCTGCATGGCCACCTCAAGCTCTAGTTCAGCTTCCTAATCCCCGCCACACTCGGCAAGGTCAAATGCACAGCAGGTAATTGTTACGGACTGGACGAGGATTCAGCACGGCTTCACTTCACCAGCTCCTCTTTCAAATTAAATAAACTGTCACCACTGCTCTGGCTCTGTGTGTGTCCACAGGCAGGTTTCTGGAAAAAAAAAACAAAAACAAACAACAAAAAGCTGTTATGTGGCCAGAGGAACAGGAGCCGGAGGAAATCATTCCAACCAGAGGGAACCGTGTGGCGTGCCGGGAGGGGTCTAAGGCTTAGACTTAGCCTGGGGACAGCCACCATGAGGCAGCAAGAGTACAAGTACAGCCCTGGCCAGTGGCCATCGGACGGAGCAGGTGTGGGCCCACTACCGAGGCTCGCTCCCCTAGCACGGTGAGCAGAACACTAGGTTTGGAGCACGCAGGGCAGGGGGACAAGCGACAGAGCCCCCAGCAAAAAGTCCCTGGGGCAGAGCACGCCGGGAGGCAGGGATTCACAGGCCAGGGCACAAGGAGAGCCGCCTGGCCGGTAATTCCAGGGCATTCTGCCAAAAGTTTGGGCACAACCTGGCTAGGAGCCCAGATGTTGAAAAAGCAGCCTGAAAAGTGAAGTCTTACTAAGCCCATTAGCAGCCTGCGAGTTTCTCCGCCCTGGATCCCTCCCAGGTCTTGCAGGATGCGACTAACCCAATTTTCCTAGGGAAGTCCCATCTCCCTCCTCTTCAGATTCCCCTTCTCTTTTCCAGCAAGCGAAGAGGCACAGAGAGGGGATCCAGATCTTCCCAAACCCTCCACAATTACACCAGAGCTGTTCTTTCTCATCTTAAGAGTGACTCAGCCCAGTCAGGTGAAGAGCAGGAAAGAGGCAAACAAACAAGGACCGGGGCCTTCTGGTGGAGACAAGCGGAAAAACTGGGCCGGACTGGTGAGACCCAGCCAGCACAGACTCTACCTCCTGAGCACAACCCCAGAGGGAAAACCCACAAAACACCATGTTACATTTGAATGGTCCCAACCTACCATTAAGACAGAGGTGGTGCCTTGCATGGCCAAGGCCTGAAAGCCACTTTTAACATCTACTCCAACAGTCTCTCGCTTTTTACTCTTTCCCAGATTTTGGAACAGATTTTTATTTAATTGGTATTTCTGAGATACATTTCTGAGATGATACAATTCTGAGATACAATTCTGAGATACAATGACAATTTTTCAGCAACTTCCAGGGTGCAGTTTGAGAAGCATGCCTTTCTGACCAGCTCTTCCCTGTTGTTTCACTGGGAAGCCCAACGCACACAGCATTTAATGAACCTGCACTCAAAGTGTCAACAGCACCTAATTAATTACTCTTTGCAACATTGCTGGTCCACATTTGACTGATGGAAAGCTACCTACAAAGTCT
Source organism: Larus michahellis (assembly GCF_964199755.1). Lineage (NCBI taxonomy): Eukaryota > Metazoa > Chordata > Aves > Charadriiformes > Laridae > Larus > Larus michahellis. The sequence goes on along the minus strand of NC_133896.1, from coordinate 23,067,866 downwards.
AAACAACTTGCCCAAAGCTTACCTAAGCCATTCTTCTAAGACATCCCTCTTTTTAATAGATTATCTCGACGTTACATACAGTGGAGACAAATTTGACAACTGAAGGTGGAGAGGATCATGATGCTAAAGCAAGACAATGCTGTGTGGGAGCGGGGTCTCCATTAACTCCTGTTGGCATGTTTCTGGGGAGGAGGAATTTGCACGCAGACTTTTTAGCGGGGTGCCTGAGAGGGAGAAAAGACCTTCAGAAACTGCGATTACAATGAGTTTACCTGAAAGAGATAAACCCTAGAGTACTTTAAGTTTGCTAAAAATGTTGCCGGTCACCTATTCTGGGCCCCGTGATGACAGGTCAGGGCATGCAGGACAAGATGCAAGCTCTGGGTGACCAGGTGTCTCAGCTCAGGGGGTGAGGGGTGAAAATTATGCGGCTCCCTCCACATTCAGGAGCGTCCCCAAAACGCCACGTACCCCGAGGCCTTTCCCTACGGAACAGCGAGGAACCCCTTCCCCGCCGGAGAGAACGGCGGGGGCCATCGCCGGCCGCAGCCGCGGGCAGAGGCGGGTCCCGCCGTCGCTCCCCGCTCCCCACCCCGGGGGTCCGCGGGGCTGCGCTCCCCGCCGCGGAGCGCCCGCGGGGCTGGGGGTTCGCCGCCCCCCGACGCCGGAGCAGCCGCCCCCGGCCCGGCCCGGTCCCGGCTCGGGGCTCCCCGGGAGCGCTCGGCCCCGCGGGCGGCCCCGCTCCGGCTCTGCCGGGCCGGCGGGCAAAACAAAGCGGAGACGGGGAAGGAAGGGAAAAGGGAGAGAAAGTGCGGCTCCTTCCTCCTCCCGGCCCTCCGCCTGGATCTCCCTGCGTGAGACAGCGCTGCCAGCGGATCCTGACCGGGGGCAGGGGGTGGAGAGAGGGGGAGGAGGAGGAGGACGGAGGGAGGGAGGGAAGGAGGGACGAACGGGAGCCTCTCTCCTTCCCTGGGCTGTTTTTTCAGTTTCCTGTCTCGCATTGTGCTCACAGCGGATATGTGCTGCGCCTACAGGTGTGTCCCCTCCTCGCAGCTTTTCCCCGGCTCCCCGGCGTTGGCTCCGGCTGTCGGGGGGTGGCGGCCGATCGCGACCGTCATGTGATGATTAATTTCTCTCGGGGCGGTTTCTGTCTCTCCTCTCCTCTTTCTCTTTCTGCCTTCCCCTCCCTCGCTCCCCGCCGCTCTCCTCCTTCCTCTCGGAGGTGGCCGCAGCTGCTGCCGCCTTCACCCTGACTCCGGCTGCTGTGGCGGCGGCGGGGCCCGCCGGGAGCATGGGCGGCCGCCGGGGGCTGCCGTAGCGCTTCTGCCCAGCCCGCCGCCGCCCGCCCCCGGCTCCCGGGCACCGCCGCTCCCGCTCGGGCAACTCGGAGGGTCCGCGCCCGCGGGGCCGGTTCTCTCCCGCCGGCGCCTGCACCTGTTGAAGGTAACGCAGCCCCCGACCCTGCCGCTGCGCGCCCCGGGATGGGTCTTGGAGGGGGGCGGGTTTGGCGGCGAGGTCCACCCCCCCCATTCCTTGTTATCCTTTTCCTGCTGGATCGCAGGAAAAACAACTTCCCTCGTCCTCGGCTGCGGCCCCCGGGGCCGGGGCGGCGGGGGCTTCCGCCGCGCTGCCCGCGCCCCAGATGGTTTTGGTTAAGGGGCTCCCAAGCGGCGGCGGCTCCGGACTTTGAGCTGCTTTTCCAAGCCGCCGCCGCCGCGCAGGGCTGGGGGGAGACGCGGGGCGGCGGCGGTTCCCCGCCCCCGCCCGGCAGCCGGGGAGTGCCGGTGCCCGGCCGGAGCTCCCCGCCGCTCCCCGCCGCCGGAGCGCGGCCCCGCTCCGTGGGGACCGGTTGCTCTTCGCGGGAGTTGGGCAACCTCCGCGGCGCGGCCGGGATGGGCGGCTCCGCCGTGGCGACTCGCCCCGGCCCGGCGCCGGCCCCGCGTTCCGCCGGCTCGGGCGTGCGGTCGGGTTCTCCCGCAAACGCGTTAAAGGCAGCTTTAAACTTTCTTTCCAAACTGTTAATTAGATACACTGTAGTCTGCTCGTGTTTCGTGCAGGCGAATGAAAGTGCGAGGCTGGAGAGGCTTGTGACTCAAGGCGTAGTTATTCGGGAGCTGCAGGACACCTCTCCCTTCCTTGTTTGGCTGGGCTGTACCTGTGACTTGTGACTTCGCCTTCGCCCGGACTGAGTCTGTCTCGGTGACGCCCGGAGGCAGAAGGGATCAATAACGGTTTGGGCCCTTTCTGGGTTAATCAGACGCTCGGGTGAATGTACAAAGAAGGAAGCATAAGTTTATGGTGTCTCTGAAATCTCATGGAAAAATAACATTGCCTTTGTCCGTGAATTACAATACTATGGTCCCGTCCCTGTCGCTGAGCTCGTCATCGAATGATAACTTGCTTGTGAGGGAACTTGATGCTTTTGTAACTAATGCTGTTACCTTGAATGTGATGATTAGCTTATTGAACACCAGAGGGAACTCTGAATAGGTAATTCATTCGAGGGAGATACATGCTTATTTTACTGTTTATGTTCTCATTACAATGGAATCTAGAAGGAAGCAAAGGTTGGTAAGTAATAGGCTGCTGGTATGTACCTAGGATTGGCTTCAGCTTGCTTTATGCTTCTTTTCTAAGGGTGTCAGCGCCAAAGCTGGGCTGAAAAATCTCTCTCTTTTTTTTTTTTTTTTTTTCTTTCCAAAGCTTGAAATATATAACTGGCCTTGTGGGAGTGGGGTTGTGTACCATGCTGTAGGCAAAGCAGCTGGGTGACCCGCTTGCTGCGAGCTGGGGAGTGAGATCGCACATGTACGTTGGGCTGGCGCCTGATGCCCAGCCTGCCTCCTGGGTCGCAGGGCAGATCCGGCACCCTTTGGGGTACAGGGGCTGCTGCCTGAGATGGAAAAGCCAAACACGCTTCCAGCCAAAACAAAAGGGAGGAAGTCTACTCCCGAGCCTGGCGTGGTTTGTCCTCCTTGCCTTGAATTCTTGCGGTTCCGAAGCCCTGGCAGGAACTTAGTCTGATTGCGCATGAAATAGAAAATTATCTTTCTTAGAATGTGTTACTTAAATCAATGCAGAAAGTAAACGATGGCTGTGGTTGGGAAAGGAGTTTGAATGGTTTGAATACCGAAAGCTTTTTAAATGATGTGATGTAACTGTTGAGAGGCTGGTGTCAACCCACCAAAATGCGATGCTGTGTTTTGTAGTAAAATGAACCCCCAAAACATGCACCCGAAGCCTTGGATGCTCGTGATAGTCTGTACAACAATTTTGATAATCAGACTTCTTTGATAACCCTGGATTGTTAATGACGTGGGAAGGATAGCACAATTAAGTACACTTGTGACTCTGACTTATGCTTCAGGAGCTGAAGCATCCAGCTGTTCATCCTGTCCCGTTGCCAGAGGTTACTCTGCCATTCAGCCTTGTTTCCTATTGGACTTCGAGCGTGCCAGAGGTTACAGCCTGGCATATGAATGTAAACGGCGTTTTATGGCCGTTGGTGTTGGTGTGTAATGTTGTGGAGTCCAGTGGCATGAGCCTCCTGTTTGTCCCTCTGTTCTGGCAGAGGGGCAAGGCAAGCAGCTGGGGTCTGCTACATCGAGCTGCAGTTGGGAACCGGAGCCCGTAAGCACCTACGTTCCTCTGAAATGGCAAACGCGACTCCAACAAAGCGCCTCGTATGGTGTCTGGGTGGGCAGTGGCAGCGGGGAGGCAGCTCTGCACAAGGAGAGGTTGGGTGACCTTCTCGGTAGGTCAGTCACAGCACGTGGGGTTCTGGGCTTCAGAAGGACGCAGCAGACAGCGCGCCCAAACAGCCCTCCTCTTCCTCCCCTCCTCCTTCATCCGTTCTGGGAATTAGCAAGTGAACGAGGGTTTGATTTTGTTTTTTTCTTTTAGCCAAGTCTTGCTTTGTCCCTCTACCTTAAAGACCTATTCTGTAAAATATCCTTACTGATGGCACAGCCCTCTTCTGCCTGAATTTTCCTACAGATGTTATTGGAAGTGGGATAAAGGCTTTAAATAGCTTTACAAAACTGGGAGCTGTTTGCCTTGCATGCAGAAGCTCCCTAAGAACAAATCTACATTTTGAAGGGAGATCTCTTCGTGAATGCTTATTATGAACAAAAAAAAAAATAATCCGGTGACTTGTTGCTAATGGGTTTGGATTCTGGCTTGATCTTGAGAAAATGATTTGCATGTTCATTTATTTTTATGAAGATGTAATACCAAGCATTTGTATTTCTGTAACGGCTATAATTTGGAACTTTTCATACACTTTTAAATTATTTATTGTATGAAGCACTGAAAGAAGATATTTATTACACTAGTGTCACATTCTGAATATTGAATCACAATTGTAAAATTAAGGTAACGAGCTTAAATTGGGGTTTGCAACTTTAAGCTCTTGCCAGCAAGCAGTTAATGGCAATGTTAACTGCTAGTAAAGTAATTGCTACCGTTCTTTTACTGTCATTTTGTTCTCACTTTCCTCCAGTCAGACTGTTTCACAGAGATATAATGAATATTCACCAAAATAGCTTGGCATTGTCACTTATGCAATTCCTCATCAGATCCAATGTGTTGATGAGCTAATGTGCACTTGATTAAACGTACTTGATTTATGCAAACAAAAACTGTAGGTCCTTCTTGAAGTAAAGTTAGCACCTGCACAGCTGTTAGTGAGATGAGAGTCTAAATAATTAAGATGGAATTAAGTAAACAAACAACCTCAATGTGGCGTTCCTCCTACTTCTTTACCTTTATCTTTTAGCTCAGTGCAGTAGTGGATATTTATTTTGTCTTTTCTGGCAGGTTTTCTCATGTGCCACGGGAAGTTGTGAAGCTTAGCTTATAGTGTGTGTGGGGGGTCCTCTTCTATTTAAATAGCTACCATTAGAATAAAAAAACTTTTTAAAAAGTCACTATTAGTTATAATAAAGCCAGGGATAACTGGAATTTGAGCAGTATTACTTTTAAGAGTTTTGTTTAAGTGTGAGGCTGGCTTGGACTTGACGTTGGTCTGTTAATCCTTGTTAAAAAAAAATAAAATAGACCAACACAGCCTGAGTAAGTCATTGAGGGGGTGTCAGTTTAAAAAAAAAAACAAACCACCAGTATTTGGATAGTAAGTGGTTTAACCTCCTGCTCTTTGCTTGGTCAAAACTCATGTCGGCAAAGTGGAAATAAGAAGTTGAAGATAGCCATTTTATCTAACCATCAGTGGCTTAGTGTTAGAAAAAGCTCTCTAACTGTCTACAAAACTGCTCGCATCTGGCTACAAAAAGAGGCCATGGAGTCCTTGCTCCTGGAGGCCCCAGAAGATGGGTGGAGCAGGGGGAGGGCACATGCTTGCCCTGGAGCGGCAGGGCAGACTGGAGAACTGTTCAAGGGACCTTGTGAGCTTAGGACTTATTTTCTCGAGGCAGATAGCAAATTGTTTACCTGTTAAAATTAAGCGTTTCTCATTTTTGTCTCTGCAGTGAAGTCTCTGGTAATATTTAACTTTTAGATCTCGCTAAGTTTCTTTCCTTCTCAGATGGTTGAAGGAAGACTGACTTCTTGACGTAACGTCCAGGAGTGCCTGTGCTTAACGAATGTTAGTAATGATGATTAAAAAAAATTCCTAGCGCAAACTTGATGACCAGCCCCTGCTCAATTGCTCAGTCTGAGGCTGCCATAACACGGGACAGAGTCTGTCCCCAGAAATGTGTCAGCAGAGGCGTGGTCACCAGCCATGTGCTTGTTGGTACGCTTGGTTTCTCTTTGGAATTTGGCTTCTGGGAGCCGGCGCCGGTCTGGATTGATGATTAGCTCCATGAGAAGCTTTCTGGGCTTGGGAGCTTCGGCGCTCAACAGCGGACAGAGTCCACCTGGTGCCTTCTAAGGCATTTCCAACCTGGCTCCACCTTTGTGGTTAGCTTCCAAGTTTCTGCCTTTCCGGGGTCATGTTCGACATGCCCTCTTCCACCACCTGCCCTAGGGCAAACAGCTTTGCCGTCCTGGAAACAAGTGAAATTAGGAGTTATGATTTATTTGATGGAAGTGTGTCTTCTCCAAAAGTTAGTTACCTAATGAAGACCTTATTTCTAGTGTTTTGCTTGCTTTTCTTGTTAACTAGCATCACTAATTTAAGGCCACGGGTAAAAAGTGGGAGCATCTTGCACTGAATGGATTTTGTATTACTTGACAGTCACAGTTTTCTTTGTTGCAGATGTGTCATCTTTCTTTCTTTCTTTCCATTAAAGTTGTTTAAAAGCCTTCTCAGACCTGCAATGAAGCAGGAAGCTGTGGAGAAGCTTTCCCCTCAGCTGTCCTTCCCCTGCTGCTGTGCTGGACCTGCACAGGGAGACCTGTTAGGAGCTCTCTGCCAGGTTAAGTACATCGGAACTGCCCGTGATCAATGTGACTTTAAATAAAAATCCATGGTATTTTTAGCACTTCAACTGAATTGTTACAGATTTTGCCTTATTAGAACAAGCTACGTTCATCCTTATTGCTGAATAGACCTGGCTAGCATATTTCTGGTTAAGCTGGATTAGATCTTCATGTCGATTTGGATCGAAGGAAGCTCTCATAAACCTGACATAAATCTTCCTGTGTCTGGAGGGATCGTTTGGGTGGTAGCTGGATCTCCTGGAGAAGTGATGCAGAAATCAAGATTTCTCACATTTCAAGCTTAACCTTCTGTCTATAGTAATTGACTGTGCTTTAAATATGTAGAAATTTCAGAAGTGAATTCTTCGCATCCTTTTCCCTGGGGCTCTTGTTTATCTTCTAGATAGTTTAAGAAGAGATAGTACCGCTTTCTGACAGGTGTATGTAAGAGCTGTATATAAAGAAGATCTAGCTCTTTACCTTCCTAGGTGCATTACTATTTAGAATTTATGAAGGATGAGTCCTTTAACCAGTGTTTGCCCAGTGAGAAAATGGTGATTATTCAGATGTATGCAGCCATAGAAAGAAAGTAAAGGGCAGAAAAAGTGAAACACATTGATTTGGCAAAAAGGGTGCAACTGAAATATGAGGTGAGGTCTCCTATCCTGAATCAGAAATACAATTTAATAATCGTTGGCTTGGACTTAGCCTAGGCATACACAGCAAATAAAAGCTTCTTTCCTGAAGACATATAGTGCTTGAAATGGTTAATAGTAGTAGGCTGTGGTTTCCTTCAGCTTGTAATAGTTAGTCGCTTCCCTTTAATGGATCTGGTTATGCTCATTGCAATTGGAAGTCCAAAATATGCAGCTTCTCTCTTAAATACATCAGAAGACCGTTAATTTGTCCTTCCTTAATATGTTGCCACAACATGTGTTGAACTTACGTGCTATGTTCATTTAATCAGTATGGTTGCAATGAACTTAATGTTGGGCCTGTTGCAATGAAAGCAAGAGTTTAACCTCTTCTATTTCCAGTCTTGTGGGATTAGTGAGTAGTTAAAAAGAAAAAGCTTTAAAAAGTTTTTCTGTGCTATTTTGATTCACATCATCAGCAATTGGACCTTTTTCCGCTCATGAACTGATTAACAGCCTGTGTGAACTGTAGTTGGGATTGCGACGCATGCATATCACTCATACTTGTATAAATTACAAACCTAGAAAAGCAACTGAAATGGGTGGCTTTTGGGATGTTTATTTTTCCTCCCAAACATGCTAAATGGAGGTGGTTTTGTCTGAAATGCTTTTACTCAGGCAGGAAGTGTCTTTGTGAGTACTCTGAAGAAGTTTTTCAAGAGTCAATAACTCTACAACCACGAAGCTGGCTTCGTGACTGGAAATATATATATCTGCCGTGTGCTCCAGATGTTGTCTCCTTCTGCCCACCCAAGCTGTTGAGATGAAAACCCAAAAGACTTCACTTGCCTTCGCAATCCCGTAGCACTAAATGGTGGTATGGTAGGAGTTTACTTATTAGTACATTGTATAAAACTCCAGAGAGATTATGTTTATTAACAGATGACCTCTTCATTTGACATTTAGCTGGGGGAAGATCTGGAAGCATTTCACAGTCCATTGTGCATTTAATTCAGTGTTCAGTAACATTAGTGAAAATGCAGGGCAATATTCTTTTGGGGTTGTTTTTGTGTTTGGGGTGGCTTGCTTTTTTTTGTTTGAGGGTTTTTTGGTTGGGTGTGTGGTTTTGTTTGGGGTTTGGTTATTTTTTTTGGAGACTGTCATTCAGAGGAGCCATCAAGTCTTGCAGTTGTTTGACCATCTCACTCGGCTGTTGCTCATGGGCTGAACAAACCCTTGGGCTAAAGCATATCTTATCCTGAAAATACTGAGAAAAAGAGAATCCATCTTTAAGAACGTTGTTCCTGTTTATTTCTCCCTGTTCAGATTTAGATCTCATTTCTAATAGGAGCCTTCTATACTTTTGACTTGCATCTGTTGGTCCCTTTCAAGTCTTCTTGTGGCTCTATTAAAGCGTTTTTTATTGCTTATTTCTTGCTCAAAGATGATCAAGCAAGCTGTCAGTTGTCTGTGTGGCTTATCAGAAGGACTGAATCTTTAAATCTGATTATACATAATGCTTTTTTCCCCCCTCTGGATGCTAATTGTTTTTGCGCCTCTGCTCTGCATGTTCTCTAATTTTCAACGTCTTTTTTTTTTTGAGCATCAACCATGGGGCTGCACGCAGTATTTCAGTGTCATTCATTACCACTGCATACCCCGTCTGACCCCATTCAGTATTTCCGTTCGCTGTCATATCTTTGCATCCATGAACAACATTAACCCTTTTAATACCAACAGAAGCTCTGAGCATGATGCTTAGTTGCATGGCTATGATGATCTCTGTATCCCTTTTGGTCTCCTTGCTTGTTAAGGTCATGGTCCTCTGATTACGCAAACCTTACCTGCGTTCCTTATTACTGGGTACATAGATCTGCGTTCAGGTATCTTAAGACTATTTGGGCTGGAATGAGCCCAACTTGATGAGTAATTGAGATAACTGTGTATTACTTCCTTTCTATTTTTATTTATCATGCTACTAAACCATATAATCCGTTAATTTTACCACCAAGGACATACTTTTTTCCAGGTAGCTAATAAAACAGTTAGGTAATACACACCATAATTCCAGTCACTGTGAACTGCAAAAGGAGCATTGCAGTTGCATGGTGGCGTTACTCAGTAGTGACAACTCTTTTGAGGTCTTTCAGTTAACTAATTTGTCATCTATTTGGCCTATATATTTTGATATCCTGTGGATTTGGTGTTTGGTGGCTGTTATGACCCATCTTTAAGTCTTCAATTGCTGTATTCAGTGTGAAATCAATAGATTTCACCTTCTTTACTCCTCCCCCTCTTGCATTTACATAGATGAAAACGAGACATTTTCTACAGTGTCTTGAGATGCCAGCCCCAAAATGAGTCCTTGCTTAGGGGGTACCCATAAACCCGCTGAGCGCGCTATTTCTCTGTGATGGCACGTGTTGCCCAATCCCTTGTCTTATGTCTTCTCTGAAGCATCTTTTCTGTGTCTCTCCCAGCAGGAACAAGTACACGTCAAAAGGCACTTCATCCTGGAAGCTATTTGCACAGAAGCCTGAGCCCCAAGAAGTCCCTTTCACTAGCGGCGGTCGCGCTGCTCAGGTGGGCTAAGAACTTATTTGGACTGAGGTTTTATGGGTTTTGTTTTGGTTTTTTGTGTTGTGTGGTTTTTTTTGTTTGTTTGTTTTTTTAACCTCCCTTTCTTCTTCCAAAGCAGCATCTTGCTCACTTGAGAAGGAGGGGGTCCTCTTGTAGAGCACTGCGGTGCAGTTGGCTTGGTGCATCAACAAGAGCGATGGCCGCGTGGGGTTTACGTGCTTTGGGCTTAGGTTGAAATATTATGGCCTCAACTTTAGTGCAGTAATCTGGCATGAAAATGTATTTACTTTGTAACTGTCCTGGACACTGTCTGATTTAATAGTGATTTTTATGCGAATTTTTGTACCTCCTGGACCTGTAGTGTAAAATGACATTAAGCAACTTGTGCGTGTGAATCATCTCCAAGGTAACTTAGTTATCAAAACATAGTATCTTAATTGCTCAGAGTAACGCTTTCCACTTCTCTAATTGCACTTTTGCAATCTGTGTTGCTTATACCGCCGCTGTTCAAATTATTGTGTACAGGTGTACTCGGTAAGGACTTTCCAATTTACTTTTCCCAGTTGTAGCAATTAGTTATTATCTTTTCGTTTTGATCTCGAGGCCTGTAAAATAAGTGAGTAAATGTAAACAGCATCCTTGAAACTAAACTCTTCACGGTATTTTTGCCTACTGATAATTTGAAGAGGCAGCCTGCGTTTTTTTGTTGTCTGTGGCATAATTAATCTACTTGAATTATACTCGAACGGCAGCTCTGATATCAGAAGAGGGTTTAGCAGCCTTGGAAGTTAGGAGCTCTTGAATGAGGCAGCACTGAAGAGTTCCTGTACGTTATTACTCAGCTTGTTGGGAAAAGAAAAGACTGGTAAATTTGTGGCCAGAAATGGCTATGTACATGCTTCCTTTCCCTCCTTCTCACAGACTTTTCTGTTTTACTCACGCCTCTCGTGTACAGTAACTTGGCAAGGCCGGTTGTTTGCTGCTGTGTCTCTGTCCCAAACTGAGATGCTTCTACACCGTGCTAATAATTCATTGGCATCGGTCAGACAAAACAGGCGTATCTGCTGGAATACCAGAAGTCTGGGCTGCTTTGTGTGTGGGTTTGGTGCCTAAAGTGCCCTCTGTGCTATACACCGTAGGTTTCTTGACTGAGGACTTCATGCGTTCTGGTTTTGTTTCTGCCTTTAGCAAGTAATTTCCTTTCTCTCTGATCTCTCTTTTTATGTTTTTTATTTTGGTATTGCCTCTTTGAGGGGGAATTTTGGGGAATCTGTAGATGAAAAATACAATTTAGTGGTAGTTTTGTCATATATAAGTAGGGCAAGTGGATGCTGCAGCATTCCTATGTCTGCAAGCTGTCCTATGTCCTCTCCCCAAAAGCCCCTATGCAAAAGCAGACCTGCAGCCCCAGATTTCTGGGCTTGAGCAAAGCCTTCTACAAAGTACTTTCACATCAGGCTCTCTGTACCCACGAGAGGACTTGGCACAGGGCAGCGTTTCTGTTCCGAGTGGGTTCGGAGCGTGCACAGCCCAGCATTTGGTGATAGGAAGTCTTTGGTGGCAGCTCTGCTGTAAGTAATTCCTGCCATCGTTGGCCGAGAGCTGCTTCGTTGTGCTACCATGAGTGTTTTGTGGAGCTATGAACTGGACAGGAGAGCTCATCTGGCATTATGCTAGATTATATGTAGTTGTTATATGGCTTTGGGGGAAAAAAAGAAAAATATTTAGAGGTTTCACTGCATATCTGATGTGTTTCACAGCAGGGCCCTGCAAGCACGTTATTTTGCAATGTTGGATTGAGAAGCTGGAAGGCCAAAAAAAAAAAAAAATTCAAGACCTACTTAAACTAATTTTGTTGCCAAATTCTTTGTGTTACCAAGCCCCGCCTGTGTCTGTAGCTCTCTTCTTTTCCTGCCCATCCCCTCCTGGGTGGCCTTATTAGTCGGGGAAGAGGAGAATTTTGCAAACAAAGTTCAGGTGTTGATCTTGTGCTTTCAATAGCAGCCATGCCCCCATGTAGCTTGGCTTCCATTGGGAATAATATGAGGTGGCTTTCAGCTGAATACAGCCGGTTTGCATAGAACTGGCTAGTGCCTTTATTCTCTATGGGTGCCCTAAATATCGTG